>NC_022010.1:17982563-18028714 GCF_000317375.1 Microtus ochrogaster
AAATAAATGTAATAAAATGTTTAAAATAATGAAAACCATACAGATGAAAGAGTAGAGTAGAAAGAAGGAAAATGACAGGGGGATGGAAGAGAGGAAGGGGGAAAAGAACTGAGGAGTGTGAGGGAGACAGGGAGAATGGATATCTGGTACTGTATCTTCACACTCTCAACAGAACCCACTTCAGCAGTCCAAACTCAGACCCTGTCTATCGTCTATGTTGATTGTGTGTGTGTGTGTGTGTGTGTGTGTGTGTGTGTGTGTGTGTGTGTGTGAATAAGTTAGCATGAGCGGGATTTCCCATGATTTCCAACCCTGGAGTGTTACACTGGATGTTATTGCTAATATCAGAGATACTTCTTCTGGGCAATCCATGTTTTCTAAAACAATAAGCCCCAGGCATTCATGAAGTCCACAGCTGGGGAGATCATGGGGGCAATAATGGGGCCCTTATGTCATTTACAAAACATTCTGAGTGAGTTTGCCTGTGGATTTCCCAAGAGGAGGCCGTGATGCGCTTGGAGGAGACCCTGGGGCTTCTTGGGTCTCCGGCTGAGGCTGGGAGGAAGCTAATGAAGATGAAGAGAGAGGCCCGGAAGGGAGAAAGCGTGTCTACCCGGGTGGGCTGATGCTGCTCTAAGGATCCTGAATGACATGGAAGCACCATGTGTTCCAGGTGACTGTCACCATCTGTGATGTAGAGAGTGGCACAGCAGCAGCTGGGGAGGTCAGGGGACGTCAGGGGACTGGAGCATTGCCTTGTGTGCCAGCCACAAAGACTGGTGATAGATGTGAAACAGAATGAAGGGTTTGCCATTTTTCCTTGTGTCCTCTGCATCTCTGAGAGTGGCTCGGGAGTCTTTCCCAAGAATGAATAGATAGAAGCCCCTTCCTTCTCTAGGCTCATCCCAGAATACCAAGGCTGCATCTCAGCTGCTCTGATTGGGTACTCTGTGTATCTCTGAGATGATGGCTGGACCACGAGGACCCAGTGCTGGCTGGCCATCTGGACTTGTTGACGATTGTTGCAGGCTGCAGATGCTACCAGTGTGCTCTGAGCATATTGACGTTGTATCCTTTCCCTGCAACGCCCTTTGGGACCTTGTCTGTTTGGCAGACTCGTTAATATTGACTGTCAGGTTGGTGAGATGGCTCAGCGGGTAAAGATGCTCGTCCCCAAGCCTGACAGCCCGAGTTCTGTCTTAGTAACTCAAACAGTGGAAGGAGAGAACTAACTTCTGCAGGTTGCCCTCTGACCTTCTCACATACATATCATAACATACATAACAGTACATAATACATACATACAAACATATATACACAAATGATAAAAATAATACAACATTAAAATACTGATTGTCAATTTGGCGGGATCTAGAGTTACTTAGAAGTCAAGCCTCTGGGCTTGCCCATGGAGGGGCTTCTAGACTGGGTTAATTACACTGAGAAAGCCTACTCTGGACATGGGCATCACCGTCCCATGGTGCCAAGTGCCAGCATTTGTCTCTCTCCTTCCTGGCTGTTCATGGAATGTGACCAGCTGCCATTCTTGCCATCAAGATTTCTCTACCATGACAGACTGTCCATTTACGTTGTGAGCCAAAAGAAGCCCTTCCTTCCTTAAGTTGCTTTTCCCCCCCCCCCTGGGCCACAGTAACTAACCCAACATCTTTTCTGTCTTAGTTTAAGCCCCTCCCCGAGGTCAGTTTTGTAACTTCATTAACTGTTTCTTGTTTGTTATTACAGACAGTCCAACTGAAGCATGCCCCCCACATTAGGATTCTTTGACTCTATGAGAGTGGGGAAGTAATACACATTCAATAGAAATATTACTTTAAATGTTAATTTTGATTTTTTTCTGGGGCTGGCAGTCGGTTCCATGGTACTCCACTGATGCTGTGTAGTTTCCTTTTCTGCTGTCACAGGGTCTATAACTCATTTTCCACAGGGCACTGTTTCGTTGGTACATTGACTTTATAAGGCGGCCAATCTGTTCCATGAAATATTGAACACTCTTTTATAAGACAGATAGAGTTTGTGTTCCAAGGTTCTGCCCAACTGCGGACTGATGCGGATGCTCAGGGAGGCGGGGATAGGGTATGCTACTCAGGTTACAGTACTAAGTATGTTTTAACTCAAGATGCTCTTGACTTAATGGCAGTGAGAGAGATAAAATGAAGCTACTTCCCCTAAGGATTCCTAGCTAAGAAAGGTATTGTTGAACAATGTCAAAGCACTGGTAACGTCAATTGCCCTCATGCTAAGAACCCTTTTAAAGCTTGTTTTTCCTTTACGTAAGCTATGACGTTGGAGGCTGTGGTGGTTAGGCTCCCTGATTGACAGCTGTCAGACTCCTTGGTGCTCTGGATGACTCGCTTCAGCAGAGGACTATCAGTTAAGAGGTCAGCCTTCATTACAGCCAGCCTGCTTTGGACATTGCAAGATATTGAGGAAGCTATATAGCAACCACAGCTGCTTGCTGCCAGTGCACAAATCTAGCTCCAGGGGGCGCTGTCCCAGGCACAACAGTTTAAGCAGTTTGAGCAAGAGCTTGTTTCTGTCACAAGCTTCAGTTAATCTCAGTAGTCATACTACCTAGGCCAGAGGAGTACCAGAGGGAGCACTCTCTGTGGTGCCCAGTAGAAGGCCTGTGGATGGAACATACCTCAGACTCTTTTTGATTATATAAGGATATTGGACTCTTTCAGCCATTGCTGTGCAACATTAGGCTCAACCAAAGGCTTTTCATAAGTGATGCTTTCCTGCCTATTTTCAGTCTTTAGTAGAACATAGGAAGCCGGTCATACAAAGTGGAGATGGTGCCGTGGTGAGGTAGTGGGAGGGAAAAGGTGGTGGTGGTGGTGGCAGTGGCTGCAGCTGCAGCAACGAGAGGGTGATTTCAAAGTTCCAGAGAGTGACTGGGGTAGAAATGGTGGTGGAGACAATGAGGAATAGCAGAAGTAGAGGAAGGTGAGCGGGAAGAAAACCAATGCTGATAAAAGGTAGGAAGACTGGAAAGAGTAGGCTCTGGTTGCCAAGCAGATCCCAGAGAACTGGCAACCCTTATGGGCTAGGGGTTTCAGACCCTCCAGGTCAAGGGCCATAGCACTACCTCTGCAGAAGCTGAGCCTCCCAGCTATTCAGGAAATGCAACACGAGTAGGCACGGCCTGCTGCTGCTGCTCCTGCTGCTTAGCAAGCTGAGGGTTACACCAGCTGCCAAGTACTGGTGATTAAAGCCCAGATTAATAAGCCTCCAAACTGAGTCCCAACAGTTTAAGTCTCTGGCTTCTAGAGCCTACAGCAACGGGTCTGTAGCTCTTAGGGCTTTGAGAAGTGAGTCTCTGGGTCTGTCTTGGGAACTCAAGAGGCTAGGCCAACCAGCCCCAGTCCATCCGACCCACTCATGATTTCTGTCTGAGAGAACTAGCCCAGATGGCTGTTTGGAAGCGATGGGTCCTCAGGAGGTAGCTCCATCACCACTGGAGGGGTAGCTAGCTGTACTTGTTCACCTTACAAGTATTTGTTTATTATCCATGACGTCCCTAGTATTGCAAAGGATGGGACTATAGCAATGAACAGAAGGAATCAGAACATCCTCCACTCATGGAGCTGATATTCCGATGAGGGAAGTCAATGAACACAGTTATCTATTTTGTGTACATATACATATATATATTACATCACATATATAATGCAATATATGAATAACTAAATATGATATGTATTATATAGGTACATATTTTATTATGTAATATGTATGAATAACTGAACATGATATGCATTGTATAGGTGCACATTTCATTATGTACTTATATATGAATAAAGAAATGTGAGCAGGTGGGAAAAGCCATGCTGGGTATCCATGACAACTTTGCCAATGCTGGAAAGCCAAAGACTGTGGGAAGCTAAGTGAGGGCACTGGCCACATAGTCATCAAGGGGAGAGCTAGATGTTGAGATGGAAAGGGGTTCTTGGCCTCAAAAAACCCACAGAGGCACTGGGTGGCTGGAACGACAGAGGGTGGTGTGAGGTGTGGAGTGTGGGTTCTCTGAGCCAGAGGGGAAGTTGGTGAACGGATCTCAGTCGATGAGTGGTGCTGTTGGCTCTCACATCCTGGCTGCTGCATTGAAGTAGAGGTGGGGAAAGCACATGGACATGGTTGAGTGTGGGAGTGAGGGGAGAGGGCCATTCCTTGATCTAGAATCCACAGTGTCCTGGACCAGGATGGGGCCTATCCCAGAGAGCCGTTGAATGGGAGTGCCTGAGAAGGGGGTCCCCAGAATGGTTTGCAGAAGATTCGATATGAGAGACAGAAAGGGAAATCAAGATGAGCTGAGACACTGGCCAGCGACAGTGAAGGCCCGTCTGTATGTTGTAAAGAAGATTCTGGAAGTAGGTTGGAATGGCATGTTATATAAAGCACCACACTACTGATCCGTTCTCCTGCATATCTGCCTCCTCACAGCTCTGGTTAATTGTGCTGCCTGGTTTTGGTGATCCTGGCATCCTGAGAAGAAACCAGGAAAAAGTGGCGAGATATCTGTCACCATGGCTCTGACTGTGGAGTGGGTCACAGCAGCCACAAAAATCCACTCCCTCCTGCTGTCTAGAACTTTGCTGAGAGATTCCTGGCCCAGCCAGACTGGAGTCCTTGGCCTCAGGCTTCTCCTGGTATGCCTTTGCCTTGAATCATTTCTGCTTTCAAGTTAAAAAGAGAAAGAAGAGCTTGGGAGGAAGGATGGGGTTGGGGAGCAGAGCAGAGGGATGGGCATAGTGTGTGGTGTCCCCTCCCTCATGTAGAGAGCCGTGTGGGAGCGCCAGAGGTTGGGAGACAACTCCTCTCTCCAGTGGCTGATTTTGTAAATCAAAGTTAGTTATAATCATAAACTTTATGCCTTTATTGATCTCACACAAGCCTGTAAATGCATCATGGAGCATGGCTGTATGTTCACCAGTCTGGGTCGTGGCTCTCCTTCCCATTCTTTTACAGCCCAAATGGGTGGAAAGAAACCTCTGTTGTCAGTCTGTGGAGGGGGGAGTGGATGGCTTATGGTCCCCGCATCCCACTGCCGCCTCCCAGGGTCTGGGAAAAGATCAATGTCAGGCGACACAGACCCAGAAGAAAAGTCTGAAAGCCCAGACAGGGGCTAGAGCAGTGTTTTTTCCTCTTCAGTTTTGGCCTAGGAGACACTCCCAATTTAAGTGGCAGGAAACTCAGAATGGGAGGCACCCTGCAGATCCAGCTGGAGAGAACCACCCACACCCATGCAACTATGGGTTTCTGCAGCAGAGAGGGACTGTCCACTTGCCTTAACCACGTCTTCGTCTGCTGACCTGCACTCCACCGAGTCCGACAGACCTTGTACTGTGCCATCTTCCTCTACCGAGATCACCTTCACAGGGACAGCCACCGTCTTCCCAGTGAGGATGGCTGTGTTCAGTATCTCTGCCTCCTGGAAGATCAAACACATGGTCCATTACCTAACCTCCTAACGACCAGTCCCTTGAATGTGTGGATGCCTCTTTCTGCTTCTCTGCAAATGGCTCAGCTTCTCACCTGGGCACAGGAAGGCAAGTGCTCGATTATCAGCCCTCTGCCAAGAGGTCACTTCTGTCAACACCTGGGTTTTGTAGGGAGCATGTGATGGGGACGGTGATGGGGTAAATTCATAACCAACACTGTCTGGCAAACATGTATGAGTCTTACTTTGTTTCCAGCACTCTCTTCAAAAGCCCTGCAAGTACCGACCCAGAAATCTACACATCACTAGGTGAGACAGGCAACATTCCTGTTTCTTAGATACCACAGAGAGGTTTTGTGATTTGCCTGAGGTCGCTAGGCCAAGGAGAAATGAGGGGGAGAGTTCAATTAAGAATTCCAGCTTCTGAATCCTGTACTGGTGACTTAAATCACTCTAACTTTATATACCATGAATCCAACTTAAAGGAGCCTAGATTGGTGATGCCACAAGGAAGATGGGAGCGATCTTGCTTGCTTCTCTCTGCCCTCCTTTCACTTCCTTCCAATTTGTCAGGCTTTTCCTGGGTTCTAGCCTCTGAATGCTATTATGGCTGAAACCCCACACCCACAGCTTGCCCATGTAGCATAAGCAGGTATAAAACTAACTCCCTTGCTCCTACAAACTCATGAAAACACACATTTTGCCACCAAGCTCTTCTTTTAGGGATCAGACAAGAGATCTGTCTTTAGCTCACCGCATTGCAGGGTGAGTGTAAATGGGCTGTGAGTGTCTAGTTGCAGGGTGCAGTGTAATTGGGCTGGACCTGGGCTGGACCTGGGCTGAAAACTAGACTGGCTGTCCCTAATAGTGTTGGAAGGTGCTATACAGGCCACATGGCTTCAGGGAGTGACCTGACCAGAGTGGGAATGAAGGCAAGACACACAGACACACAGTAAAGCTGGGATCATGTGGACTTGGGCTCTCCGATGGACATGTTGCAGCACCCTCTTTATTATATATGCAACATACACGTTTATATACAGGTACACAAGGAGGTGGGGTTATTATATACATCTGAGCAAGGAGACAGATTTAGCTAATCTTGGTAGAACGAATCTCTGTAGGGGAGCAGTCTTCAGGCCGTAAATATTGGTGGTGGTGGTGGTGGTGGGGATAAGCTATGGTGGACATTTCTGCACACACTGTCAACATCTGAACATGGACCAGAAAGATTGACAATTCCCTTGCGCCTCATTCTTGGAATTCTTTGTCATTTTCCTTGAGTCCAAGGCTCTGAGGTCCTTGCTGTGGTCATGCCTATGCCAACAACACACATTCGCTCAGGACTTTATGACATACCCTCCTCAGTTGGCCCCTGGCATGCCTGTCACTGAGGCTTATCCTTCACTGACAGTGTCCCCATGAGTACTTTCAGCAAACAAGCCCCATTCCATTCTGTAAAGTCAGAGCTTGCCTAGCCCTTCTTTATAGACTAACAGGGGACAGCTGGATAGATGCAGCAGGGTCAACTGGGTGTCACGTGACTCTTACAGCCACTGGATCAGGGTGTCCCTGCTCTAAACTCAAGCTCTGGAGGGCCGAGGCACCCTCCTTGGGGACAACGCTTGTAAAGAGTCTTGTAAATTTGATTTTCATGTGGAATCTGAACTGCCTGTGAGTAGCTCCCCAGAATATGGAGTAGCAGTTATCCCCAAGTGACACCGCCACCTCTCTTATGGCAAGCCTGCCTCTCATGTAAGATACACTGCTTCCCTCCCTAGTGAGGCTCACAGCATGTCAGCTCCTTTGCTTGAGCCTTGGCCTCTGCTAACATATGCTATTTTCATCCTAAAAGACAAGGCTCTGCTTTGGAACATTCCTGAACTCGAAGCACAGGCCTCCCAATGTTCCCTGCTCATCCTAGGTGTGGTTAATTTCTTAAAGCTTCTCATTTCCCTTCCATGATCAATAACCTAACAAACCAGGGGCCTCAAAGCAGACCAATGACTCTGCAACGAAAACTTTGCAAGTAAAGATACATGGATAAAAGAGTATCCTGCACGACTCACTGTGTGACATGACAGTTTCTAACATGAGACTGATATTTTCCTTCTTTCTTTTTACTTTTAAATTTTATTTTATTTTTTTGGGGGGGTTGAAAGGTCAGAGGGTGGATATGAAGGGATGGGGAAATGAATGAAATGGAGATGTATGATATGAAAGACACAAAGAATAAATAAGAGGGGAAAATAACCTAACAATCAGAGTGATAACTCACCACCCTGTCCTTGCCTTTTGTTTGCCTTCTGAAGCCCTTCCTACCCTGGACTCACATACCCTCAATAAACTGCAAACACTGTCAGGATGATGAGTGGGGGAGGTTTTCATGGGTACCACATTAAACACAGAGAGTTGTTAGATGACCACAGTGATAGTAGATCTAATTAGCAATAAGACTGAGGGGCCGTAAATAAGCCCCGAGCCTCTTCTGGCCAGTGGGAAGCATCACTCAGTCTGATGCCTGTGACACATACAGATTTACAAACCACTCTCTGTTGCACCAAGTGCATGGGTGCCTGGGTTTAGTGGTAGGAGTATAGTGCAGCAAATCCTGCATTTTAATAGTCCCACTGAAATAAGACCATTCCTCCACCTGACGGGGAGCAATAGGAGTTTGAACAGTACAGCAGCCTGCTCATCAATTTCCCACTTAGACTGGCTGCTCGGTGTCATCAAGACACAACTGGCTATACCTTTTCCCTCTTTTATGAAGTGAATTTAACTGTTTTGTCAAAGCCACGCATGTTCACTGTCATATCACACTTGCTGAATAGTTCATGAAAAGATACCCCACAAGCATCCCGTTCTCCACAGCCATTTCTGCTTCTTCAACCCCAACTCTCCTGCCCATACTATGAACATTCTCCTATGGGTTGAAGTGATGTCCTGTATAACCTGGTCTCGACAAAATCATTGTAGATCTCATCTACTGTTCTAATTTCATTGATGTTGCTATAATAACATGCTCTGTGGAAAGAACCCTAGAGCGGGAAAAGGTTTATTTGAGCTCACAATTTCGGGTTACAGTCCATTGGAAAGACAGGATCTTAAGACAGGTGGTTAATTATATCACATCCACAGTCAAGAGCAGGGAGAGAATGCCCACATGCATGCTTAATGTTCAGCTTACTGTTTCTACTCTTACACAGCTCAAGACCTAAACCTAGGGGGTAGTGATGCCCCTAGTGGGCTGGTCGCCTGACCTCATTCAACTCAATGAAGAAAAATCATCCCTTCACAAATGAACACACAGACTGTCCTCATCTACGTAGTCTCCTATTCAGACTGTCAAGGTGAGTCTAGGTTGTGTCAAATTGACATTTAGAATTCATCATCATCTAAATACCGATTGACGGTGTGAGAGATGAGATGTTGCCTCTGCTGCATTTGGTTCTCTCTTTTTGGACACCTTATATGTTCTTGGCTGGGCCTCTTTACTGGCTATAAAGTTAGTACTTCAAGGAAACTGTTCTAATCAGGTATTGGGGGAGATCAGAAAGCAGAGGTTACATACTGCAGTTTGGAGATAGTTATACTCTGGAGATCTGATGTGCAGTAGGGTGACTGTGGTTGCTGAGAATATTCTAGATACTTGAAATTTGCCAATGGAGTCAGGTTTAATGTCCCATACCAATAACAACATCAAATAAACTATGTGAGCTGATAGTTCTATTATCTACTCCAACGATGACAACCATTTCAGAATGTAACCAGAACACCATCCTATACACTTGAGAGCATCTTCATATCAATTAAAACTTAATAAAGCTAGGAAGAAAAGAGATAACATATTGACCCCCCCCCCAATAGTTCTTTGGTATTGCCAACGGGAGATTGAGTCTAGCGTTCCTCCTTCAACGAGACCTGGCTTTAGGGACATATGGCTGGAGTCCAGGAAGCTGTGTGACTCCTGGGGTGAGGCCTTAGAAGGCAATGCAAATACCACCTGGCTTTTCCCCAGGGGTCCTTGCTTTTGGAACTTAGCTGCCATGCCATAAGAAATCCCGAGTCACTCATAGAGGGATCTGTCTGGTTGGCAGGCTCAGGGGAAGCCCAATGGTAACCTACCAGATATAGACTAAAGAGGCCTCTGTAAGGACTCCAAGCTACCACCTCATTGTACCGGACAAGGGACCCTGGGCAGGAGCCACCTAGCCAGAACTAGGTCATCCAGAAGTGAAAATGGATGACTGGTGTTTTATGTGAGCATGTGCAATGGCTCTCAAGGTTCCGCCCACCTTGAGAGATGAAGGTTCTTGGCCATCCTTCAGTCTGTCACATGCTGACTCCCCAGCTTGCAGGAGCCAAGTTTCCTGCTCCTACTTCCTCTGTGACTCTTGGCAAATGAATGGCAGCTCTGTACCTTCATTTCTGCATCTGCAGAATAAAAGCTGATAAACGCTTCTAGTCATCTGGCTGAACTGAGGGTTGTGCGCGTGACAGTTCTTAGGATGCGATGGTTGGTGATAGCCCAAACATGCTGGGCTTTATTGCTTTCACCTGCTCTACCTGACTTCTAGACTTTCAGCCACATCTGGCCTCTGGGAGCTCGAATGCAGGAAGGAATCCCAGCTCGGGGGTGGTTTATGAACAAAGGGCTGGCTAGCAAATGACCTTGGCTGAGGTTAGGTGAGCTCTTGGGAGCTAAGTTTCCTCATTCTGAAAGTCAAGGATGGTCTAGCAAAGTCTGTTCGCATGTCAGTGTGCAGCCTCTGGGTTCCCTTTTATGTATCATATAGCCCCTTCTTTGCCCTTTCCGGAATGTATGACTTTGTAAGTCTCAGAATCTCTTTGTACCTTGCTCTCATCAGCCTGGGCATCAGGTTTCCCGGCTGCATCCATTGGAACGGGGTGAGTTAATGAGCTCAGCTCTTAAGAGTGATTGATGTTATTAAGTTTTCAATAAGGTTGGTTATTATTAACTGTATCATAATGTATGCAACGACTTATACGGATCCAGTATGTTCTTGGCAAAGGGAAAAGGCTAGAGAGATGAGGGAGGGAAGAAAAAAGAAGAAGAGGAAGGAGAAGGGAGTCACGGGAGAGATACAATCTATTGCAACATTTGGGAGGACTCATACTCCATCAGGAGTTAGACCAGGATGGGAATGGGACCTCCCTGTCCCGTTGGTGGCTCTCAGCACCCATGGCCACTACTCAGATAGATGCCATCTTTAGGACTAAAAGCAAGCATTTCTTACTCATTGCTCCCATCTCCTGACCCCTAGCCGTGGGCTTGATACTCAACCTGGGACAGATAATAAATATCTCATCAGCAATGAACAGCTGGAGGCTTTGAGCCCTGCAGGCTACACGGCATGGGCATCCTGGGATTTGTGAGAGCCATCTCAGCCATGTGTTACTGTGGCCTCATGTGCTCAAGTTGGGAGACTGAATCTAGGCTCCCCAGCCACGCATGGTAAATGTCCCCAGCATTAGTGGTCCCCAGTGAAGATGGGTGAATTAAACAAAGATATCACCTCCTGGTCTCTTGCATGAACATCAAATCCACAGTAGGCTTTTCTCATGTGGATACAGACGGGTACCTTCCTCAACTGCTTCCACTCCTGGCCTCTCCATGGATACTCAGAGCCTTAAGGTCTCAGCCTGAGCATTCTTATGCAGTTTACCTTTGACAGCGGCTGAGCTGGGGATGTCAGGCTCTACTTGGGGATGGAAGTGATCACGTCACTTGGTAAAGAGAATCTCACACCTGATTCCAAGAGGATTTTTTTTTTGTCTTCCCGAGACAGGGTTTGTCTGGGTAGACTTGGCTGTTCTGGAACACATACTGTAGTGTAGACAAGGTTGGCCTCGTACTCAAAGAGATTAACCTGCCTCTGCCTCCCAAGTGCTAGGATTAAAGGTCTGCGCCACCACTGCCAGGCTTCAGTGGAACAATTTTAGCTCCAGCCAATTGTGACCTGTTGGGGGCTTGTTGCTGCTGCCTGTTGCGCAGCCCCCGGTTGGAGGTGGGGGAGCAGGGGATGAGGAGATGCAGAGGCAATGATACAGACTCCAGAAGATTCCAAAGTAGATTTTAAGGGGTTAGGGAAATTAAGCTGCTGCAGGAACGTTTTTGATTGGTCCTTTTAAAACTGACGGTCACTACTTACCATGCTGTGATTGGCTAGGAGCATGTGTCATTAGTCACTGTCCTTTTAGTCCACTGACAGGTTCTTTTGGCCAATTTTGCCTATTCATTGTAAGTTTGCAAGCGCTTGCTTGTGCTTGCGCTATTGCCCATAGCTATATGAGGTAATATATATGAGGATGGTTTGTTTACGTCTGGATTTCTGCAGAGGAGGTGAGAGTTGATGGCTTGATATAAAATCCTGACTTTGCTATTTGGCCCAGCTTCTGTGAACACTGGAACAAAACACACGTACAGTGACCTGCAGGTGCCACTGTGAGACTCTCCCCGGTAGACTGTGCTCATGTCTGAGAAGCACAGAGGTGCTACAAACCCTTACCTAGCTGCCTAACCTCAGCAGAGACAGGCAGGCATTTCCCCCAGGACCCTCTGGGTCCCCCAGCACCTTCTGCTCTCGGGAACTCCTGCAGACTTTCTGCTCTCAGCCTGCCCGACAACTTTCCCAGCATCAGGACAGCAAGTCTTGGTTTTGCATAACTAATTTCAAAATCTTATGTAGCATCTAGTGTGGGAACTAAGCAGTGGAGTGACAGCTGTTTAATTAACTCCTTAAGCTGATTAGACAGTAGTACTGAAATCCCTCAAGAAGGAATTTCTGACCTGGGGAGAGCCCCCGGGCACTATGTCACTGCCGTGGGGTGGACTGGGTTTAGAAAGCAGCTGGATCGTGCATTTCTGGGGTCCTCAAGGGTGTGGTCAAACATGTGTTTTAGTTTATTGTATTAGCTGTTACAAGAGATGCCACATGAGGATAAGAAAAGGAACCTCGGGATAGTGTTTTCTATTTCCATCCATTTGCATGCAAAATTCAAGAAGTCCTTGTTTTTTACTGCTGAGTAGTACTCTAATATGTATATATTCCATATTTTCTTCATCCGAATATTAACCTTCATCAGGCGATGAAAGGAGACAGAGACAGAGACCCACATTGGAGCACTGGACAGAAATCTCAAGGTCCAAATCAGGAGCAGAAGGAGAGACAGCACGAGCAAGGAACTCAGGACCGCGAGGGGTGCACCCACACACTGAGACAATGGGGATGTTCTACCGGGAACTCACCAAGGCCAGCTGGCCTGGGTCTGAAAAAGCCTGGGATAAAACCAGACTCGCTGAACACAGCGGACAATGAGGACTACTGAGAACTCAAGAACAATGGCAATGGGTTTTTGATTCTACTGCACGTACTGGCTTTGTGGGAGCCTAGGCAGTTTGGATGCTCACCTTACTAGACCTGGATGGAGGTGGGTGGTCCTTGGACTTCCCACAGGGCAGGGAACCCTGATTGCTCTTTGGGCTGACGAGGGAGGGGGACTTGATTGGGGGAGGGGGAGGGAAATGGGAGTTGGTGGCGGGGAAGAGACAGAAATCTTAAATAAATAAATAAATAAGTAAATTAATTAATTAATTAAAAGAAAAGGAATCTCGACTCTGCCGAGAAAGCACATTCTGAATAAAGCCATGGCACCAAACTGAATTTTCCTCCAACCCCTGGCTTGTTAGTAAGTTGCTTGAATATGTGTGCTTGTTTGTATTGGTCCGGATTAGCCTCCTCTCCACACAATGGGTGTGCACATTCCTTTCCATGAGTAAGACAAATTCAAGTTAATGAGCTTAGGGTTTTAAGCCAATTTCATCCTCAAGATTACAGTTGTACAAAGAAGAATTGGGAAGGAATGGGGGAAGCCCAGAGTTCCTTGGACTGCATGTGTGAGGCTGAGCCAGGTTGGGGTGACCCAGGACACTCCACGAGGAACCGATTCCTTCCTTTGTAAGTTTTTGTAGGCACCGTGGAATGCATGGTCCCAAAACCTGGTGGAAAGGATGAACAGGATGTCAAAAAGGAGCATAGCAGTCAGGCACATTGGTACAAGCTTGTAATGCCAGCATTTGGGAAGCAGAGGCAGGAGGATCAGGAGTACAGGGTTGTCTTTGGTTACAGAGGGATTTGAGGTACCTGGGCTACATGAGAATCAGTCTGAAAAACAAGGCAGCATCAAAAACAGCACACACACACACACACACACACACACACACACACACACACACAAAACCAACCTAGTTAAACAATGGAATAAAAACAACACTGTTCATCTTCCTGGAGGCTCTTAGGGAATGGACTTTGGAATTGTCATTCACCAAGGTATTTTTCTTATATATTGGAGATATACAGTCTCCCTGGATTTGGGGCCGGCAGATTTTGGTTCCATACTGATGATGTAGGGACAGTTAGTGGATGCAGAATGTACAGTTCATACCATCCACTGGCTTTTAACCTGTTAACAGGTCTGTGCAACATTGCCACAATTTTAAAATGATTTTATCATATCCCAAAGAAACGACGTCTCTGTTAGCTCTCATCACACAGCCCCACCTCCAGCCTCAACAGGTCACCTAATTCTTGCCCCTGGATTTGTCCTTTATGACTATGTCCTATGAACTGAATCACACTGTGGGTGGTCTTGTGCATCTGGCTGGGTCCATGTCGCCTGTTGATATCAGGCTCGCCCCTGCTGTGACACGTGGGTATTTCTTGCCCATCTTGACTCTGCAGAGTTTTGACATGTAGAGTAGAATGACTTCCAATGAACAATCTTCAGTTGTTTTTCCCCCAATCCTGGCAAATTCAGTTTACAAATAACATACATTCTGTTTGTAGAATATATGAATAGGATACAGACATGATTTCTTAACCCTTCAGACTGAATTCCTTTTCAATGGACCACTGCTCTAGTTTGCTTTCTATTGCTGTGTTTAAACATCATGACCAAAAGCAATTTGGAGAGGAAAGGGTTTATTTCAGCTTATAGTGTGCACAGTCTATCATGAAGAAGTCAGGGCACAGGAACTTGCAGGCAGGAATGGATGCAGAAGGCATGGAGAAGTGCTGCTTACCAGCTGCTCCCCATGGCTTGTTAAGCCTCTTTACGTATGCAACTCAAGACCTCCTGCCTGGAGGTGGTATTACTCACAGTGGACTGGGCCCTCCCATATCATCATCAGTCAAGAAAATGCCCTACAGACTTGTCCATAGGTCAACCTGATGAGCAGGAGGCAGTTCCTCAACTGAGGTTTCCCCAGATGACTGTAGCTTGTATTGCTTACAAAATCTAACCAGCAAAATCACACGCTTAAAATCCAAGAAATGGGCAAAAATCGAAACACCCATGCAGATGTGTAGTGACATTTCAAATGTATTTTAATAAATAAAGACTGCCTGAAGATCTGAGGGGAAAACTGGTTAGCCTTACAGACCTTACAGATTATGGTAACACACACCTTTAGTCCCAGTAGCCACACTAGCTGCCATAGAAATCGAGGGGTGCATGCCTTTAATCCCAGCCCTAGAGAGGATTATAAAATGAGAGGAAATAGCTCTCAACAGACAGTTTCATTCTGAGATTCCTGATGGAAGGATCGCCATTTCATATTGAGGTCTAGGTAAGAGCCAGTGGCTGGCTGTTTTGCTTTTCGAATCTTCAGGTTGAACCCCAATTTCTGACCCCGAGCTTTTATTAATCACGCTTCACAGATGTGTTAGGATTCCAAAATCCAGGCTTTGACTCAGGTGGGGGAGCAGATGCTCTCCATGAGCCCCAGGCTTCTTTGCATAGCGAAATGCAAGATTATCCAGGATGTTTGGAGTGTGGGACCCTGGTTTAGAAGCTTCTAGAAAAATACCATATAAGTAATGTACCCGGAAGTAAACCACACCCAAACCCAACAGCCAAAGCTGGAGTCTGTAAGAAACACAAAGGATAAGAGAATAAGAACTCAGTTTCCTTCATCTCTTTCCCTTTTAAATAGTTTCTCTCTCTCTCTCTCTCTCTCTCTCTCTCTGTATTCATGTGAATGTGGTACCCTTGGCCCAGAAGAGCATGTCATATCCCCTGAAGTTGGAGTTACAGGGGGCTGTGAACTGCCATGGGGGTGCTGGGGACTGAACTCTGGCCTTCTGTAAGAGCAGTAAGCACTATTACCTGCTGAATTCTCTCTCCAGCCCAGTCTTGTTTTTAAGTGAGCTCTGCTCTTTGAGTCAGAAACACTAAATGCAGTGACTCAGAAAGAAGCTAATAACATGACCAGTGGCTGTTAAGCATGCTGATATAGATCGCGAACCGACAGCTGTGGACGGTGACAATGGTTCTTAAGGAAAGTTTCCACCTCACCCACAACCCGCAAACAGCAGTGCCACAAAACATGGCATGAGTATTTAATCTGTGTTGATAGGTCCTTCCTGATGGCATGAAGTCTTACTCTTTGAAGCCAGGGGGAAGCTCTGCCCGCAGCCTTTAACCAAGCGGGGCTCTCATCCACTTTTCAATTGCTACAGAAAAATGCATGTCAAATTGTCAAAGGCGACAGAATTTTCTGTATGCCCGGAGAAGCGTATCAGTTTTACGGTTCATGAGACTAAGGAATTAATTCAATTGGTTTGGGAAGGGCAGACAGAATTAATAAACATCAAAGGGTCGCTCAGAGGCTGTGCTTTGCAAAAGGGGCCGTTTGGAAAGTGGGTCTTCTTGCTGAGAGAGCTGCAGTCTTTTTTTTTGGGACCTGCCAACCCCAAGAATTTCAGCAAGCCCCACATGGGAGCCAGAACCAGGGCCTGATCATCTATGCTAATGAGGGTGCTGAGGCGTGGCTAATCCCCAACAGTGCCAAGTGCAAAAGTCATCTTCAGTTTGGCCCCTGAAGACATTATGTTCTCTTTTCCTCCTCTTCAGCAGACAACTTCTTAATTATGTTTTTCCTAGGCTGATGTAAAAATAAATTTGCATGTCTGCAGCCCACACTAATTGAAGGAGGGTGAACGCCATGAAGATTACTCCGGGAGACGCAGCTAAATCAATTCAGGGCTGAGTCAACCACTGGGCCACTGACTAAGGGAACAGGTTGTCAGCCATCTTTCCCTTCCCAGGACTGGGACTACTGTGGAGGGAGAAGTCAACCTTCTTTGCTACTTCCTGAGCCCTGTACTACCACTGTCTTCACACCAGAGAAGATGAAAGTCAGATGAAGGTCATAGGCCTTGAAGACAAGGAATATAATCCTTAAACCCTCTTCCTAATCAAGGTTTTGAGGCAGGCTATCTATGGCAGTTTAAGAATGTTCTCCACAGGCTCGTGTATTTGAACACTTGGTCACCACAAGGTGGTGCTGTTTAGGAGAAGTCATGGAACCTCTAAGAGGTGGAGCCACTGGGGGTGGGCTTTAGGGGTTTATTACCCCACCCTCTTCTAGTTTGTTCTCTCTGCTTCCTGTTTGTGGTTGAAGATGTGAGCTTTCAGCTTCTTGTTGCAGCTGTAGGCTGTCAAATCTCCCTCATGGTTACAGACTCTCCATCTGGAACCAGAAGCTCAAATAAACTCTTTCATGTATAAACTGCCTTGGTCATGGAGTTTCATCACAGAAACAAATGGTAACACATACAAAACACAGGTAAAGCTTAGCAACACAAGACTGCTCTGTTTGAGCTATGCTCAGAGGCCTTTACTATAAATGGATTTATCAACCTGCGACTCCACCACTCACATTGCATTCCATGCACATCTCACTCTAAGCCATGCAGCAAGTGGCTCTACCCTGCGGGAACTCATGGTTCTGATTCAAGCACATCTGGGAATTAGACACAGTAGGCCAATCCAGCCTGACCCAATTTTGGATGCTTGAACAGCAAAAAAGTATACCCTCTATGGTAACTTTTAGGGTAAACCCTCTACTTACAGTATTATGCCTATAAATGATTATGTGTGCCTACAATTACAATCTGATGCATCATGGGAAGGGACATATTCAGTTAATAGAGGTTATGTAACCTAGGCCTGTCAATCAAAATCAAAGCATCACCTATACCCCTTCACTAGCAACTGTTCCTTCTCTTGGTCCCATAAAAAGAAGCTGGCATCTGCACCAGGGACTCTTGAGTACTCTGGCTGTCTTGCAGTGTGCTCAACCAATATTATCACTTTGCTGGTGAATAAAGTTCCTTACCAGTTTGCTATCTGTGTAAGCTTCTTCAGTTCTTTGAACGGGATGCTCAGAAGGTGGGACGCCCAATTCAAACAGAGAGCCCAGTTAGCAATGGTGGAAGCTGGTTTTACTTTCAACTGTTCTAATTACAGACATGCATGCCATGGCCAGGCAGTCATGCTTCCCAGTTGTTTGTGGGTTGGGTAATGAGCTCTTGTTGGGAGACAAGAGCTGGGAGGACCATCTCAGCCAACCTAGTGGCACCGATACTCTGGTTGGTTCCAGATGTGGGTCCCCCTCAGTTATCCCCTGTGCACTTTGAAGCTATATTCCACCACCCCAGTTGCATCACTGCGGAAATGTCTCACACTTTCTGGGTTCCAATGCTTCTCCTGAAGCTATCTCTCTGTCAGCATGCCAGATGAAGAAAGTGGTACCCACAGCTACTTGACTGAGAAAGCCCCAAACCTCAGAGTCATCATCTATCTTTTCTTGCGTATGCAAGTCTCACATCCATCAGGGTTCTCCCATAACCAATGTGCACTACAGTTCCAGCCACATTCCTGCAGCCCATCCTAAGTACTGTCAATCAAGTCACTATGAGAGGTGTAACCATACTACAGAAAAGCATTTGGAAAGCCCAGGTCTAGTTGACTTGTACCATAATATTTATTCCTCTCAGGATCATGCTTCAAAACAAAACAAAACAAAAAAATTACTGCATCACTGCCTTTTACATCCATAGCCAAGCTTGAAATAAAGATAGAGAGACAGGGAACATTAAAGGGACTTTGGAAGGGAACAAAGCTTCTCATTTCAGAGTCTGATTGGAGCCTCCCAGAGGCTGAGAGTCAAGAATTTCAGTTGGATTTATGTGCCACAAGCCCACTGACATAGAGTTGTTCCTTATAAAAAAGGTAGAAAGGTATTTTAAATAAGACTATTAAGTAGCATGAATGTGCGGGAGTAACCAATCACTTTCTAATTAGATTTCTAATTAGATTGAAGCCATCTTCCACAAGTTGAAACCACATCCTCCACAAGCTGAAATCCTGGCACTGTTACTGGAGCAGGAACCTACGATCAGACAGGTCCTAGGCCCTGGGGGAGAACCTACTAGTATCATCCTGCTAAACAGACACAGTATTTACCCACTCCTAAAGATACATGGTTAGAGCCATTGATCAGTGCATCTCTCCGTCCTCATCAAAGAGGCTTCTTTTTGCAATAGATGGTGCTCACCACAGGGACCAACAACTGGTCAAGTTGCAGGGAATAAGAGACTGCAGAAGGCCCAGCCCTAAATGGGATCTCTATATTGTACCCTCTCCTCCCAAGGATGAGGCAGCATTCCAGAAAGGGGATGAATGACAAGGAAGCAGTATTTTCTGGACACAGCAGGCAGCTGTACACGTGAACTCAGCACACACATAATTTTCATAGTTAACTTCAACTCTGTCTCATGCTGGCTCACCCTCAAGTTATTTTCTACAGGGAAGTCAAGTAGCCCAGCTTCACCTGAGTGAAGAGCACTGTAGAGAGGCCCCCAGACATTGTGGATCTATCTCTCCAGCTTTGGCTTCACGGCATCTGTCAAGCTCAGGCAGGATGGCCAGGCCTTCCTGGCCTGTCAGACTGAAGGACATGCCATCACTTAACTCATGTGTCTTGAATGCATCGTGAAGTCACTTCCAATCAGTTCCCATTTTCAACAAATAGTCTACAGCATGGCCTTATTCTCAAGGCGCTTTGTTCTGTGTTGCAAACTATACCACTGGTCCCCACATTTCCTAGCCACATTAAGAAAGTCTCATCAAATCCAGAAGGCGCGGTGTGTGTGAGGACATAGGCTCACAGTGATTAAACTCCTTCCTACTTTGGCTCAGTACAGGAGCAGCAGCGGCAGGGTCTTCCTCCAGTGGGACATCCACACCATCGCCACTTTCTGTGGCTGCTTTTATTTTTATTTTTTCGTTTAATTAAGCTGGACTCTATAGGAGGGCCGCAAGCCGTATGTAGTCAACAAAGCAACCATGGTTGATGCTCTCAGTTGGATAGCCCAAGGTCATGGGTTCAGACACACCAGGCTACAGGTTTGCTCTAATTTAGCAGCCTGGGGTGGTGACTCCAGCTTCATCTAAGAGCTTTGTCATATGAGAAACCATAGGCACATCAAAGCCAAACCATTGCATCTTTCTGAGATCCTGGTACTCCTGAGGTTGGGGATGGTGGAATGATTCACAACTTAGGCTGATTAAGCATCGTCAGGTTATACCCCAATTCCCGTCTGAGATATCAGAAACCCCCAGAAGGTAGACATAGGCAGCAGTCAGTTTTCATGTCTTTGTAGTGGTTTTCGAATGTAGGGACAGGCTGAAATCACCCGAGGGGGTTAGACCTTAGCCCCAGGTTTAGATTCTGGATTGATTATTATGGATTGCAATTTAGCTGGGTGGGTATCTTCAAAGATGATCCTATTAGGCCTGCTTAGGCCTATTACCATATGCACTCACGAACATGGGCCGAGATAGATCAGTCAATACACAAGGCAAATCAAGAAACTCAAGTCAGACAAAAAGATTTAATGGTGCCTGCTACTTAAGGTGTATTAATAGAGATTGTTGGTGGGGTGGCAAGATGGCTCAGTGGGGTAAAGGTGCTTGCCACTAAAACCGAAGACCTGAGTTCGATTCCAAGCCCCACAAGCTGGGTGAGGAGAAGCTAGTCTTGTATTTTTAATCTGACCTCCACTCAATGCTCCATGACATTTTTAAGCCAACACACACACACACACACACACACACACACACACACACACACACACTTCATTTCAGGAATCAGGAAGTTCAATAGGAACTGTGATTTACAGGGTCAACAACACAATGGCTCATAGATTACCAGCTGTGCCCCAGGTGAGACTAGATGCCATAATGACTTAGAAGTTCCTTGTTCACGTCTCAGCTTGTTGTCACGGTCTCTTGGGGTTTCTCTGACCTCTGAGCCCCACCAGTTTGCTATGGCCCCCAACCAACCACCTCTCCCTTCATTCCAGTGCCTCCTTCATATTTCTGCAGCATATGGAAACAGGCAGCAGTGTTCTTACTTTTATACCTCCTTTGTGACTTTCAGATGTATTTATTTTTATTGTATGCATATGGGTGTTTCGCCTGCATGTATGTTTGTGCATCATGTGTGTACCCACAGGTCCCAGAAGAGGGTGTCAGGTTCCCCTGGAGCTGGAGTTACAGGTATTTGTGGTCTGCTGTGCACACGTTGGGAATCAAACATGGATCCTCTGGGGGAAAAAAAGAGTCAGTGCTCTTGAGTCATTTCTCCAGCCATTCATTTGTCATTTAAAAAGGGGTTTGTCCCCTGTTCTAGATCACAGTTGGATGAGGGTGGACCACTGCGGGCTTCTCCCATGGCACAGTGGGAGAAATCACACACACACACACACACACACACACACACACACACACACACACACACACATATATGTCAAAAACAGGTCACCCCAGTTATAGAAAAGGTTCTAGTCTTTCCTTGACTTGCTCACACTTCTGATAAAACTGTTCATGCTGGCCATTTAGACCATCGTGACAAAAAGCCACAATTGTTCAAAAAGCAATGGATAATTGATTGTGTGTGGGGGGGCAGCCTCAGTTACTACATCCACAACACAACCTCCACACCTTAAGGGTCAGGGAACGTTGCAGAAGAGGGCTCAGAAAGATTGGAAGAGCCAGGAGGTTCAGAACATCTGCTCTGAGATAGTGGTATCTATATAGGATAGGAAAACTGTACCCATCAAACAAAACCCGAGCAATATCAATGCCAGCTGATGTGTCAATATGAACATGGTAAATATCACAAGACTCCATGCTAATTGCTCGAAGCTTTTTTTGTAGCTACTGAGAGAGGGAGAGTCGGTCTTCTGCATGGACAAGCCCACTGGTAGGTTATCTAATATCATCTGATCACCTCCATATATGAGCAACACCAAATGGACTAGGTAGATCCAATAATAAAGAATAAGAATAGCCGGGCGATGGTGGCGCACGCCTTTAATCCCAGCACTCGGGAGGCAGAGGCAGGCAGATCTCTGTGAGTTCGAGACCAGCCTGGTCTACAGATCTAGTTCCAGGACAGGCTCCAAAGCCACAGAGAAACCCTCTCTCGAAAAACCAAAAAAAAAAAAAAAAAAAGAATAAGAATAGTAAAGAATAATTTGAGAAGAGAGGAAGAACAGGAAGAGTTGGAGGAAGGGAAGAATGGGGAGCATGAAGGGAATACAGAGCAGGAACTGAAAAAATTAAAACACACATGCTCTGCCACGGACTCTTGGCACACCCTTGAATTCACATCTCTTTACTGGATACAGTTTTTTAGTGACGGGAGAACTGAGTCTGTGTGTAGTCAGAGGGTCAGAAATGAAACTCTAATTTGGCTTGCAGCCAAACATAATTTAAAAGTTAGACCATTGCAGAAAGAATTCATAAAAGCGATTCCAGTAGAGTACATGACACAGTGTCTCTGATGCCATGGAGGAAGGATGCTAAAAAAATGAAAGCACGGAAATTAAATGAAGAGAGGGGGCAAGCCTTCTCATTTGTAGATCTTAGCGAGGTTTGAAAAGGAGGAACAGGAGGCACTGGGGTGAAGAGACACAACCTGCCTGTCACAATTTCCTCAGAAATCAGCGGCGAGTGTAGGATTCGAGTCCTTGCTTGTCGGAGGCTCAGCTGTAATTCTAATTTTCTCAGGCTCCTATCAAGAGAATTTACACTAATGCCTAGTCTACATTACTCGAGAACATAAATCTCCTTTTGACTAAGCCTTTGCCTCCAAATGGCTACATTTCTGTAAAATCTGTTTTATAATGACCTGCAGGCTTGTTCCTGTCTGCCCCGAACACAAAGCTAGGATTTTTCTCATTTCTTTTCTAAAAGAAAGTATGTTTCATAAAATTTCCCATTTTGCCTAAATCTGTTTAAAATATTATAGTCACTTGGAATCACAAAATCCATATGTAATGTCAATAATAATGACTTACGTATGTTAATGGGATAGGTTTTTAATAACTGTTAGAAATATAAGCACCATTATACTAGGAGTATCTGATGATTTTTTTCTTCGCAAAGACAATCTATGTGGGATAAATCCATTATCTTAAGGGTATTTTGATAAGGAAAAATCTATGTAAAAAGCTCTATGCGTCCGTATGCGATTGTTAA
The DNA here is from genome assembly GCF_000317375.1 of Microtus ochrogaster. Lineage (NCBI taxonomy): Eukaryota > Metazoa > Chordata > Mammalia > Rodentia > Cricetidae > Microtus > Microtus ochrogaster. The sequence continues at coordinate 18,005,443 of NC_022010.1, forward strand.
ACCCCATTAAGCATGCTTAATAATTAGCTGGCCAAAGAATCTCATTAGACGTACATTAAGTGTGCACTGAAGTCACATTTGGAACACTTCATTAGAGGCAACACGAGCTTCCCTGCATAACTTAAATACAAAGTCCAGTCAAATTAAAACTTGAATTTATGTCCCTCCCACCTGATCTGGGAGAAGAAATCTTGCCACCACCAGGGACCAGCCTTGGTTGGGCTATGTCTCAGTCAGCTAATGGGCCCATTTAGGTATGATTTACATGCCACATGCTTATTTTAAAAGGAGAGTTCAGTGCCTTTTACTAAACGTATGCGATTGCACAGTAATCACCATAGTCTAGTTCGGGGAGAATCCTTCACGCCAAAGTTGGCTAATGTTCCTTTGTAATTAATTCTTTATATATTTTGGAGATCAGACATTTGTCTGTTGTGGGGTTGGTGAAGATCTTCTCCCAGTCAGTGGGTTGCCTTTTTGTCTTAGTGACAGTGTCCTTTGCTTTACAGAAGCTTCTCAGTTTTAGTAGGTCCCATTTATTCAATGTTGCCCTTAATGTCTGTGCTGCTGGGGATATACTTAGGAAGTGATCGCCTGTGCCCATCTGTTGTAGGGTACCTCCCAATTTCTCTTCTATCAGGTTCAGTGTGCTCGGACTGATATTGAGGTCTTTGATGCATTTGGACTTGAGTTTTGTGCATGGTGATAGATATGGGTCAATTTTCATTCTTCTACAGGTTGACATCCAGTTGTGCCAGCACCATTTGTTGAAGATGCTTTCTTTCTTCCATTGTATACTTTTAGCTCCTTTATCAAAAATGAGGTGTTCATAGGTTTGTGGGTTAATTCTATATCACTCTATTACTCTTTCTGTCTAGGCTTGTATTTTTGATGATCTCTCTCACACACATACACACACAATCCTAGAACATGTGACAATATGTCTTCTGTCTTGTTTCTTTCTCTCAGCATGATTTAAACCTTTGATATTTTTATGTGTGAATATGTGTGTGTCTCTCCACACACATGTTCATGTGAGTGAAGCTGCCCATGGAGGCCAGAAGAGAGCACTGGGTCCCCTGGAACAGGAGCTACAGATGGTTGTGAGGGGCTGTGTGGGTGCTTGGAATGGAACTCAGGTCTTCTGAAAGAGCAGCCAGTGTTCCTAACCACTGAGCCATCTCTCCAGATCCTAACAGGATGGTTTTAAGATCGATTCTCATTGTGTAATTCTGTGGCTACACCACAGTCTAATTGCCTATCCAGTCACTTAACTGCATTTGGGTTGCCCCACTGTATTTTGTAGTGGCTTGCCTGTTGTATGGGATGGTTCGTGAGTTGGACAGGGGCTGGAGATTGAAAAACACACACACACACACACACACACAGAGAGAGAGAGAGAGAGAGAGAGAGAGAGAGAGAGAGAGAGAGAGAGAGAGAATAGGAAAACAAGTTGTTTACTCTGGTAGGCAAGGGGTCTGTTCAGGTCTGAGGGTCTGTAGTCCCCAACATCTCCCCCTTTTCTATATAATTAGCACTAAAATTCTTGACTGGCCCAGGTGTGGCACAAATATGATGGAAGGAAGGAGAACAACTAACCACATGCAAATTCCACAAGAAATCCAACTGCTCTTGTAAGTTGGAAAATGCCCTAGCGAACATGCTCATTCTACATTCAACTAGAAACTAAATGCGGGTGCTGGCTACAAGATCGCCACAGCAGCTTTCTTGCTGATGGCAATTTCACCTGCCGCAGAGGCCACAGTGGTGACAGTAGCGGCCACTACAAGCTGTGGTGATCATGAAGTCTTGACCAGGATGTCTCAGCACAGCTGATTAACCTGGACCATAGCAGCAGAAGTTGTCTCCTTCACCCAACAGCTGTTTAAACTTGAGAGCAGTTAAGGGCAGAATCATTCAAGGCACAGACAGCTGCATGAGAATGGCTGGCTCCCTGTAGCCTAATTAGTCATATGGAACTATCCAGAGCCAAAAACATCAGCACTGGCAGATTTCTGACTGGGGACCATTGTACCCATTGCCCGTGGCTGATGGTACAAGCCCAATGGCCTCCCCAAGCTGTTCCGTGACCCCATAACTTTCAGTATACAATCATTTAGTGAATTTTGACATAGTTTTCTCTAAACTGCTTCCTGCCGTTAGTTAGGCAAAGTAATTTTTGGGGGGGGGGTTGTTAACAGCAACCTTTCAGGGGCTCTTGGTGCATCAAACCACATTAGTTTGGAATGATTCCACAGGTTCTCATCTTCCATGGAAACAAAAACAGAACCTCTTTTCCAAAGCAACAAATCCTTAGACCTATATTTTGAAATCAAGATACCTTTCTTAGCAGCCTCTTCTAGGCTAACTCTCGCACCTGGACTAGCCCATCTCTAATAATCTGCTGTAGCCCACAAGGTGGCTTACCAGGGAGATTCTAGCCTACGTCCATCCTGGGTCGGAGTTTCATTGCGTGTGCCTCGGAGAGCAGAGCTCTCGCCTCTGCCCGCAAGAGTGGAGCATCGTGTCTCTCTGAGGCGTCTGCCCCCGAGAGGAGAGCTGTCGAGTCTGACCTCACTTCCTCTTCCGCCCAGCATTCTGTTCTGTTTACTCCTCCCACCTATGTTTTAACCTATCAGGGCAAGCAGCTTCTTTATTTAATTAACCAATGACCTTCCTCCATCAGTCTCCAGAATCAAATGTCTCTCTCCAGTCAAAAAATTAAAAAAAAAACACAATAATATACATAATCCAGATTCTCTGTGCACATTCGATATTCCTATTACTTTCCTTTACCAGAGTGGACTTGAAAAAAATCTAACCCATCCTTCAGCTCACTCTCTTGTCCTTTCTTTATTATGTTCCTGATGGCCAGTCTTCTGGAGGGCACCCCTCAGAGCGTCCCTAGTTCTCCATCCCAGAGGTGCCTCATGTGGTGCCTGCACCATCCAGAACTGCTATTGGGTAAGGGTCTGGGGATGCAAAAAATACACAGACACATACCCATCTTCAATCCACCCTCACTATTCCTGAAGGCTATCTCTTAGGGATCCTGAGCTCCCGATCTCGCTGGGGACCCCCACCTGTAGTGGCCTGCCTGTAGTAACAGGATGGTTTGCAAGTCAGGCAAGGGGTTGGAAATTGAAACACAGAGAGAGAGATAGATAGAGATAGAGATAGATAGATAGAGAGATGAGATAGATAGATAGATAGATAGATAGATAGACAGATAGACAGACAGACAGATAGAAAGTCATCCTTGAAACAAGAATCCCCCTTTATTGTGTTCCAGGACAGCTTATATAGGGCTCTCCTTAACTAATGGCCCCACCCTAACTCAGGATTTTTTAGCTGCAAGTCCACCAGAAACCATTCTCCTGTCATCAGGAACTCATGAGGGTCTCATGTTCAGAGCAGTTGCAAGCATAGGAACACAAGTTGTTTACTTTGGCAGGCAAGGGGTCACAGGAAATTCAGGATCTGAGGGTCTGCAGTCTCCAACAATATTTGTTCTAAAAAAATGTTGATTTAAAAACTCAGGTATAAACCCTCATGTGCACATATGCCATTGCTTCTTTGGAGAGAGAAAATGTCGAATCAGATAAAAACGATGCAATTTAAGATTCTACAAATGCCAGTGGGTGCATGGCCCTTATAGTCAAGCTTTCTCTGGTTACCTGAGGTCCTCTTAGGTCCCATATGAATTTTAGGATTGTTGTAAACATTAGGAGAAAACACTGTTGCAATTTGAACAGGGTTACTGCAAACTTATATTAACTATGATAAATTCTCTAACCATGAGCATGGGACACTTCCCATTTCTTTGTGTTACCCTAAAGTTATTCATTACTGTCTGATAACTTCAATGCACAAGGTTTTCGTCTCCTTGGTTAAATTTGTCTGAAAGTATTTTGCTTTGGATGTTACTGTAAGTTGGCTATTTTTCCCTATTTTTTTTTTCTAGGTAACTCACTATTGGTGCTTTTTTTTTTTTTTTGAGCCCTGCCATATTTCTGAACTCGTCTAACAGTTCCAGCAGTGAGATGTGCAGGGTTGTTCACACACTAGACCACTTTGTAGGCAGAGATAGGTTTCTTTTCTTCCTTCTGATTATCTTTTTCTTGAGTAGCTCTTTATATATTTGCTGCTCCTACCCCTCTTGCCACATCCTTATGGACCCAAGATGGAATCTTTTTGAGGTTTTGACTTGCATTTTACCAATGCATTGACATTGAACCTTTTTTTTTTATATATTTGTTGGCCATATTTCATATCTTCTTTGGAGAAATATTGTGTTGGTTTGAATGAGATTGGCCCCCAAAGATTCATATATGTGCATGGTTAGCCCTCAGTTGGTAAGAAGGATTAGGAAGTGTGGCCTTGTTAAAGGAAGCGTGGCCTTGTTAGAGGAGGTGTGTCACTGGGAATTGGCTCAGAGGTTTCAAAATCCCACGTCAGGCCCCAATATCTCTCTCTCTCTCTCTCTCCCTCCCTCTCTGCCCGTAGATCATGATGTAGCTCTCAGCTACAGCTCCAGCACCATGCCTGCCTGCCTGCCACCACCCTGCTCACCATAATGATAATGGATGAACCCTCTGAAGCTGTAAGCAAGACCCCAGTTGAATGTTTTCTTTGTGTGGCATTGGTCATAGTGTCTCTTCATGACAATAGAACAGCGACTAAGCCAGATATCTTGTCAACTCTTAGTAAATTTTCTTGATCTTACAGGGTCTTTTATTTAGCCTTTCACCATACAAAGTTAGCCATGGGCTTATTTTACCCATATATATATATATATATAACAAGATATACATTAATAGTTTATATATATATTATGTAATAAACCATTCCTATTTAAAGTATGAGTTATTTATTTATGTAAACACTAACAGAAACATTTGCATAACCAATGTAATTAGCATATCAATCAGCAACAACATTTTCCTTGTGGCCCTCGGGAAGTGACATCTCAGCAGTCTCTGCTGATCAATTTTTTTTGTGATTAAATTAGTTTGAATTTTCTAGATTCATATATAATTAGAATAATTTTAGAAAGCATCAATTTCACTAACTTTCAATGATAAGAACTATTTAAAATTCATTTTGAGCTGGGTAATAGTGGTCATACCTTTAATTCCAGCACTCAGGAAGAAAAGGCAGATGAATCTCTCAGTTCAAGGCCAGCCTGGTCTACAGAGTGAGTTCAAGGCTATACATAGAAACAAAAATAAAAAAGAAAAAAAGATTGCTCTTAGGCCCTGTGTGTATCAACATGGCTTTCTTTTTTTATTCCTGAGTACTATCTCATTTTGTAAACCAACCTTCCTTGTATTTTTCAGATGGATCTCAGTTGGTCATGTTGAATAATCTTTTTCATTATTATTAGATTTGGTTGCTAGTATTTTCCTGAGAAAAATTTACAACTGTATTCATTAGGGCTATCGATTAAAAATTTAATTACCATAAGGTACACACATTACCAACTTATTTTCAAATGTATAGTATGAAGTATACTTATATTGTTGTGAACCAATCATTAGAAGACATTTATCTTCCAAGACTAAAGCTCTATGTCCATTAATCAATAACTTAGATCTTCCCCTGGTGACTTTGTCTCTATGTTTTCTTCCCAGGAATCTGACTACTCCAGATGCCCCATGAAGTTAGAATGATGCAATATATATGTGTTTTGTGCAATTAGCTCATTCAGTTCACTTTGTATATAAGATTCTCAAGGCTCACCTATACCACAGTAGGGAGGGGACTCAAATTCCCTTCCTTTAAAGGCTGTAAAATATCCCAATGTATGGAGAAATACCACAATGTGTCCATCATCCTCTAATGCCCCAACCTGTCAATATGAATAAGCTCCAAATAATAGGGGTGTGTAAATATTTCTTTGAGACAGTGTTTTTTAACTATTTCAACCATATAATCTAGGATATATCGTAGTTCTACTTTTAATTTTTTTGAGGAATGGTTGTATATTCCACAGAGGCTGCATAGTTAGATAGTCTTACATTGTACAAGTGTTCAGTATCTTCCAATCTTGTTTTTCCCCCTACATTATGATGGATATGAAGTGAGATCTCATTGGGTGCGCATTATTTATTTATTTATTTTGCTTGTTTCTTAAGACAGGGTCTTGCTCACAGAGATCAGCTCACGTCTGCCTCCTGAGTGATGGATTACAGGCATGCCCATCACTCCCAACTTCATTATGGTCTTGTTTCATCTCCCTAATGATTAATGATGTTAGATATCTTCACATGTTAATTGGCCATCATTTGCAGCTTCAAAGAAATATCGTTTCTACTCCTTTGCCCATTTCCACCGAGTTGCTGATTTTTGTGTTAGAATTCTGAGTGCAGCTGTTTGCATATTCTGGATATTAACTCTGTGATGGTTAATTTTGTAAGAAATTCTTACTGAATCCAATGCCACATAGCATTCCCTTGCTCCCCTCTCTGTCATGTGCAGTCTTAGCTCTCATGCTTAGCATATATTGAGTTGAATTAGTATGTGGTGTGAGATGAAAGCCTAGATTCATTATTTTACATGTGGATATATGGTTTTCTCAATATTACTTTGTCAATATGTTTGCTAAACTTTCTTCATTTCATATGTGAGAATGTTTATTTTCCCACATAAAGTTGTTCTTATGCCACACTTCACCCAAATTCTAGAACTTTTCATGAAACTTTCTCTCTCAAAAGTTCTTCCTACAACTATTTCTAAGTCTTGTGACTCTAATTGCAAAGCAAATTTTGACAATTATATCTTGTTAGATGTATTAATCCAAAGCAAGAGGTGGCCTGATTAGCCAATGTACAACCCTTCAGGGTCCTAGACACCTATTTTTTGATCTCTGCCATCTTTAGAACCCTGCCTGGTTTCTAACTCGTCATGGTGACAATATCGCTGCTGGAGTCCCAGACACATCTTCCTAGAACCACAGACACTTGAAAATCAAGAGGGAATTCTTACCTGAATCTTGCTGTTGTTGAGAGAAAATTATTCAATGATAACACTTTTGCATAAAGCATAAAAGCTCTCCTAAGTAGACTAGGCTTATATGGAGCCACTATTATTTGGCAAGAAAATAGCCACTGTGTACATAAAAGAAGAACATCATTTCATTCTCTCCTAAACCATGCAGTCCATGCTAAGATTTTTTACAAACACACACAGCCATATTGGCGACCTTGAAAAGCAGCATATACCTAACCCCACACCTATCACTTATCAAGTACAGAGAGAAGATTTCGAATAACCTAGACCACAGGTTCTCAAACATGCCAAATCTTAACCAGCATCACTACTTGCCCTTAACTCAGGAAGACCTGAATAAGAAAGTCAGATCCTGGGGTGAGTACCGGAGTTCTATAGATTTCCAGTTGACCAAAATGAACAGCAGCGTCTCACTGAGGATCACTAGCTCTCTTATCCAAGAAAGTGTCGGCACTCACATCAGGTTGCCTATCAGAGTCACCAGGGAGCTGCATTAGACTTCATTTCTCATCTGCGGGTCCCTTTCCATTTCTCTGGTGCACAGGGTGGTCTTGAATTTGCCTAAAAGCCTTTGAGATGGTTGCTGCACAACCTGTGTGGTCTTACGTTGTTTCTCCAAAGACATGTGAAGCTTATTCTCCAGTGCTTGTGAATATGACCTACTTTGAAATATAATCTATCCAGAAATAATCAAGGCCCTAACCTAGTGACTGCTCTTGTATTAGGAAAGAGTCATTTAGACAGAGAACAGAGAGCATTCTGGGTGATGAGAAAGGCAAAGATTTCAGAGTGGCACATTTTCTATGCCAGAGAATCCTGCAGAGAGTGAGAATTCTAAAGCCAAGTGTGGTGGTGTGTATAGAAATGGCCCCCATAGGCTCACAGGTAGTGGTATTATTGAAAGGGTTGAGACGTGTTGCCTTATTGGAATATTTGTGGTCTTGTTGGAAGAAGTATGTCCCTGGGGTAGGTTCTGAGGTTTCAGAAGCTCAAACCTGGCTCACACTTCCTTTTGCTGCCTGCCAAACCAGATGTAGAACTCTCAGATCCTTCTCCAGCACCATGTCTGCCTGAATGCCACCATGCTTCCCGCCATGATGATAATGGTCTAAACCTCTGAACCTGTAAGCAAGCCCCAGTTAAATGTTTTCCCTTATAAGAGTTGCCATGGTCATGGTGTCTCTTCACAGCAATGGAAACCCTAATTAAGACACCAGACAAACAAGGAGACATCAGGCACTGGCCTTTAGCATTGTCTTGCTGATAAGCTGACTCAGACTTCACAACAAGAGAAAAGATGTTTTCTGGAGCCATCTCAGGTTATAGACATTTCCTCTAACATGTAAAACTTCCATATAGTTCCTGAGTCTGGCTCCAGGTTTCCTGAACACATTTCCTCCCAATGTTAGGACAAAATTGGGTCTTAGTCTATCTCTCTTTCTGTCTCCCCCATCTTCCTCCCACCCTCCCCTCTTTTCTCCCTCCCTTCCTGGCATTTCCCCCCCCTCCCTTCCACTTTATCTGGAGTATGTGTAGGCAGGGGTGCTTGGAGAAGATGAAGATCAACCTTGAATGCTATCCCTCAAGTGCTTTCCTCTATTTTTTGAGGGGGAGCAGGGTCCTTTACCGGCCTAGATCTTGCCAAGTAAGCTAGTCTGTCTAGCCATAGAGCCCTGGGGATCCTCCCATCTTTTCTCCCCAGTGCTGGGATTGCAAGCATGTACCAGCATGAGTAACTTTTCATATGGGTTCTGGGGATCAAACTCAGGTCCTCCAGTTTGCATAGCAAGCGCTTTGCTATGCCCACGGAGTCATTTCCGCAGCTCCAAAGTAGTTTTCTTTTAGCAAAGGAGAGAGAGACGTGGCTGTTAGGCTGGCAATTGATGATGTTTCCTCCCCAGTCCAAATAAACGAGCAGCTATTTTCTTGCATTAGGGATAAAAGATGAATCGGGCTTATTGTAGAACATTTAGAGGATTCATGGAAGCAACCAGAAGTAGGTGGCAACCCTGATACTCAGACAGAAACACTGTTAAAACCATGTTTTCTGCATTCTCTGGCTCTTTCCCAGAATCTATTTTTTTTTTTTTAAGATATGAAATGACTCCTTGCTTTCCTTCCACGTCACCATGGATACCTTCCATTTCCCATTCTGTTGATAATTTAAGTTTGTTCAATGCTAGTCTTGAGCTACAGTAAAATTGGTTTGAATTCCCCCAGGGTAGCAATTGTCATGATACCCAGGTAGACACTGCACCAAAGACAGACCCAGGTACCTGGAATACAGTCAATTCTCAGAAGAACTTCATTGAATGAATTAAAAAACTCAGAATAGTCCTCTATGGTAATGCATCAACTTAGACTGTATATTGTTCACAAACTAGAGCACTGGAGAGCAGAAGAATGGGGAAAGTTATCGGAATCAGCATGGCAAGTAATCTCCTGTTCTGTAATTTAAAAACTATGAAAGTGCTTTGCAATTTTGAGTGTAAAATTCACCTGTCACCATCGTTTTATGGATGTTTTGTTCAGCCAAATAGAACTCTTTAAGGTTCAGGAACTGGGATTTGCTGATATGCAATTTCTGTTTATTTTAATATTTTTTTTGCATGAGCATGTGTGGCATGGTGTGTGCATGTATGTTTGAATGTATGTGCATACATGTATGTACACGTGTGGAAGCAGACATTAGGCGTCTTCCTTGGTCACTCTCCATCTTATTCTTTGAGGCAGGGTCTTTCCCTTAAACTCATAGCTTGCCACGATGGCTAGTCCGGCTAGCTAGCTTGCTTTGGGGATTCCCTGTCTCTACCTTCTGAGCACTGGAACTACAGATGGGTCACCATGCTCACCAGAACCAGTGGAGATAGATGATGTCAAGGAAACAGTGCTTTTCAGATACAGTAGGGCAGTTGCACATATGAACTCAGAGCAAATGTGACAGCATCCTCAAGATCTCCTCATGCTCAATTCAGACAAATCCCTACATGAGGATGGGGAGGTAGGAGCAAAATCCCATCACCAACAAAATCCCACTACTATTGGCATTTCATTGCTGCGGTGGGAGGGAGAGTCAGTTTTCTTTAATGATGTCCCCTCCTGGTTGGTCAGCCACATGTGGGTCAGACCCTATCCCTATACTCGCTGGATAACATACAAATTGGACACAAAGGGGAAAGAAAAAAGAGACAAGAAATCTCAAAGTTGGGTGGGAAGGGATCGAAAAGTGGTTATGGGGGAAGGCTTAAGGAAAAGGAGAGTATGTTCAAAATATGCTGTATCAAATTCTCAAAGAATTAATAAAAGTGTTGATAAAAACAAAGATGGATGGCTCCTGAGGAATAGCACTCATGGCTGACATGTCCACACGCATGCACATGTACCTGCATGAACATGTATCCCTCCATCCCGGGAGAAGGTTCTTCAAATTTCCCCTAGTGAGCCAACCCTTACCCCAGTATCGCTCTGCTCTTTATGTTCTCTCATGGCACGTGCCATAGGTAATGTTCTAGACTCACTTCTGCCATCATTTGATTAAAAGCTGTTTTCTGACTCGATATCACGCTCCCAGGGGCTGAGAGCACCCATGACTTGTATAAATTTTAACTTCATCTCCCATTGAAGTATTTGGGAAAGGGACACATGATCCAGGCATGTTAACTGAGTGAGCGGAACATACATATCATGACATCATTGTGAGTTTGGGCCCAGCCTGTGCTACACAGTGAAACCCTCAGTTGCCAGAGAACTGTGAAAAAAGTGGAGCCTATTTAAGCTGAAAGAAAAATGCATGAGCCCTGACAGCCTGGCATTTTGAAGGCCCCTCCTGCTGCTCCTAGACTTTTGGCTATCAGGGTATTTAGTGAGGTGCATTACAAGTGTGCTCCAGGAGTACAGTCAAGACCCAGAGTCCATCCATCAAGATGCTATTCTGAATGGATGTTGAAGCATCTTGTAGGTTTCGTGAGGATAAGGTCCCATGTGTCTCTTATCAGCCAGCCTAGTACTTTAACTTCCCTCTTTGGGCCTAATGAAGTTATTTTTCAAGGAAAAAGAAGTGTGTGAAACATTACTTCTGGTTAAATATTTATGCACACCGAGTCTGGAGGATGCCCATCTGCAGGCGGAGAGCTCAGCAGTTGGACAGTGACCTCTTCATCTTCATGTAGAGTTCTAGCATTAAAGCCTATTTTGTATGATTGTTTTGCATCCATACCGACTTCCTTTTGGCTAGGATTTGTTTCCTATATAATTTTCCAGCATTTTCTTTCCAATCTCTTGGACTCCTTATCTTTTAACATTATCCCCCCCCCTTGACAACACAGATCTTTTAACTGGAGAACTTAATTATCTTTATTGGTTGTCAGATTCGTGCATTTCAGTTCATGCCTGTCTTATTTTATGGGTTTTTGCTTTCTCTTTGTAGAAGATTTTTGACTATTTTATTTCTTTGGGTTTTTTTGGCCTTTTAAAACTCTGGTTGAAAATATTCCCCCTTGTTTTCCCTTCCCCTTATATAAGCTACATACCCCCTCTATTTTTCAACAATTCACCTCAACATTTTAACTTTAATGAGGCGCATCAATTAGTTCTTTAGTCATTTGATGACTATTGAGTCATTATTAAGCATAGGAATGAGGCTCCGAAGACAAAGCGAGGTGACCCCCTGCCTCATCCATGGAGAGGCACTATTTTTAATCTGGGGTTGCAAACTCAACCCGAGGGCTTCCTGCTCCTGTTCTTGTTCATGGAAGGATTGGTTATGGGTGCCATATTTTTGCTGTAACATCTAGACTTACCCTTGTAACTGTTAACAAACAATGCTTGGGATGTGGCAGCTCACACCTATAATTCCAGTGCTCAGAAGGCTAGCCTAGAGAGCACCCTGGGATTGAACCTTTCCTGGGCTACATGATGAGCTCTTTTCCAATCTGGGCTACAGAGTGAGATTCTATTTCAAGATACAAAAACGTAATCCACCTCCCACAGACAAAACAAAATATAACAGGCGAGGGAGTAGCTCACTTGTCTGACACTCATGAGTCTTTAAGTTTGAACCTTAGCACCACAAAAAATGAAAACCGACCAACAAACCAGCTACTAAACAACAAAGGGGTTAGCCCTTCACTCCAACAGTCAAGCAAATCATGTACACCTCACACAAAGGCACACATAAAATTTGCTCACACACAAATAAGCATACATACGCTTACATATATACAGGTCAAGATAGAAAGATAGAGTGGCTACATAATACTCAGCCGTCCTTCTGGAGCTGATGTCAGCAAATGGCCTCATCTATTGTTGGGAATTAAAACCCTTTCCCTTTATTGCGACCATCTGTTGCATATCTGACCCCACCTATAGATGAGGACTTCTATTTATAATTAGAACAGGGATTTGAACCAGTTCAATATTGTCTGTACTACACCGCCATTGTAAGTGGAGTTCAATTTGCATAAATTTGCATACCCTGCATATGCAGGAGGACATCATGTCAGAGTAAGGAGGGATCAGGTGCTCTCAGGTCAGATGCCAGGGGACTCTAGTGCTACACTCCGGATGAGTATGCATCACCTGAATAAATACATCTTTGCCAAACAGATGAGAAGACCTGGAGGAGTCTGACCTTTGACCGCTTGCCTTCCTAACCCAAGGCTCTTCCTCCATCCTAACTTCTCCAATTTTTATACTATTACCCGACAAGATTTGATTTCAATTCTTGTAAAGGTGAGCATAATGTGAAGTAAATTACATTCTTTAATGGGGTTTCCTTTAGTATAAATGAGGAATATAAAAGGCCCAATATTAAATAGCAAATTGTTCTTGATTAAAATTTTTACGGGTTTAGCTAACAGCAGATGGAACACATCTCTTAGGTAATTGCTTCTATTAATGGCACACCTTGGGATGTTAATTAACCATTTGGATGTCCGAATTTTGATTGGCTTTGTTTTCTTGGATAAACAAAATGGGATGCTGGCTCAGGTTTCTAAGTGACTCTGTCAAGGGTTGGAGAGTAAGAAGGAGGAGCCAGAGAGAGAGATGGAAGCCAAGGCAGGTGACCCACGTGCAACACCAGTCAGAGGGGGCTTGATGCACAGGTTCCTGAGTTTTGAGGTAAGGATGGAGAAGTAGGAAACAAGGATCAAACTAGAAGAGAAGAAAAACAAAAAAGTTGCTTCAGCCGAATCCGTTTGCAATGCTGAAAATCAAACTTTAGGAGACCTTCATGGCAGGTGGCTAAGAAACAGGCCACCTATCCATTTGTTCTGCTGCTACTGGGTACACATGCGGCTTCCACTCTGTCCAGCGGGACGGAAGAGGTTGGGGTCCTAACCATCAGTTCAAATGCCCAGTGAGAAGGGTCTATGCTCATAAAACATGCTGCTGTTTCTTACTGAGGTTCCGACCCATCTCCTAGTCATCAACATCAGATAGGCCCTAGTCTTCCATTCTAAGGTAGAAGGGGAATGGAATTTTCCACCTAGAGGGGGCAGTTGGGAGGAGGTGCTGGTATAACAGTCCCTAGGACAATAGTGGTGGCTCTTCCTTGACATAGAAGGGGTTGGAAAGAACATAGGAGCCAGAATTTAGAAGAGCAGCTTTGAAATGTTACCTGTTAAGTACGATACAGTGATGGCAATCATGACCTCACAGAAGCTGTGCTTTCTGGCACCTTCGAGTCAGCTATGGAGGGGGAAGGGGCTCATGAGGCTCTATCACCGATTGCCGATCTACTGACAATGAACAGATTATGGGAGACAGGGAGGCATATCGCCTAGTTGGACACTCACTGGTGAGTCCCTCAGGCTGCGATGGAGCCTTCCGAATTCAGAGTCACACAGATGGTTCTACTTAAACTCCAAGTGATACTATGTCACTCAAAAGCTAGTAAATAAAGGGGAGGGATTTGTAAGGAAGGAGGGCAGCTGGCGGGGTGGGAGGGAAATAATGGAGGGAGGAGTAACCAGCATACACATTACACACATATGATTTTATCAAAGGACAAAAGTCATTAAGGAAAACAGAGAAGAATGAATGAAATTGGGGGTAACAATGAGGGTGGGAGCTCACGGAGGCAGGCAGTGTTAGAGAGCACAGTGCTGGTGTGGGTGTTTCTATACAGCATCACCCAGGGCAGCAGGGAGCCCCAAGCCGAACAACTCCACCATCCAGGCCATCACCAGCCCTGCTGATTTGCTGGAACTGAAGGCAGAGAAATTCTCTCACCCTCCAAACAATGTCTTTCTGTTCATTAAGCTGGTGTCAAAGACAGAAACCCTATACAAGCTAGAAAACAATTTTTTCACCATGCCACCTCCTCCTTTATCGTAAAGGTGAATCTGAAGCCTTCTACACAGTAGTTCATTTTATTTTCTAAAAATGTATGCTAGTAAAATACCTATGAAGAAGAATATAGAAGCCAGCCCACAGATTTTTTTCTGTTAACTGTTCGGCTTGGTGGGTATGGTTGACCTCGAACATGGGGTTTGCCTGGTAGTTGTTGGCGCTTCCGGCCTCAGAGCAGAAATGAATGGATCTCATGTTTGTAGTTGGTGTCAGGATCCACTTTTATTTTTTAAAAATTCATTTTATTTTATGTTTGTTTTGCTTGCATGTATATCTGTGTACCATGCACATGCAGTGCTGATAGGGGCCAGAAGAAGGCATGAGATCGCCCCCTGAAACTGGAGTCATAGATGGTTGTGAGGCATCATGTGGGAGTGGTAATCGAACCTGAGTCCCCTGCAGTGCAGTCAGTGATCTTCCCCACTGATCCATCTCTCCAGCTCCCAGAGTCTATTTTTAAATGATGACATTTATAAAGGATGTCTAGACCAAATTGCAATTCCCTGCCCCCTTGGCTTATGGAATTCTCAGTGCACAGTGTTTCACCTGCCTGGAGGATAGCAAAATAATTCATGCTCTGAACTTGACAGCTAAGTGACATTTTCTAGCATTTGCATGACCACAAAAGGCCGGTCAGCAACTGCCACCTCTCCTGGGATACAGTGCCCAGGTTCCTCATTCTATCTTCACAGAGACAGAGACGGGAAACCCAATTGTAATGCAAGTCACTGTGATAGGATGTGCAGAGGTGGGGAATGGGAGAGAAGTTACTCTATCTCCCTGGGGATGGGAAGACTGTGCCTCGTGCTCAAGAAAAGTCCCACACCCAAAGAACACTGCATGGCTCTCTTCCTTGTACAAGTGGGTATCTCAGTACCATCTGAAGTCAAAGTGAGACGCTAGCTACATAGAAACAGAACATGGCACACCCTACATGCCTTAAGTCTGTTCCAAAGAAGGAAGTTGCCAGCCCTCAACTACCAACTGAGCTACGTCTCCAACTCCAAGAGTGGCCTTTGCATAGTGACACGCTCAAAGAGTGGAAACTTGGGAACTTGGAAGCAACAAAAGTCCAAGCCAGAGATGTAGCTGAGTCCAATTCCATTGATGCTATTTATCTGCCATAAACACACAATCCAAGCTAGGTTTAAGCTTGTCCCCCATCTTGATGTCACGAAGCTGACTGCTTAAATCTTTTCCTGCCAAAAACAGGGCAAAGGGCTTCTTCATGAAATTGAAATGTCACATAATTCTAGACACTTTTGACCTTCCATTCTGGGGCTGAGAATTATCATTGAGGAATCTGTATTTGTTGGACTATGTTTGCTGAAGGAAACCGTATTTGTCCTCGTGATGCTGAAGTAGGGTCATAGGGAGCGGATATGCCCATCAACGTGGTGATAATGAACTCGGTGTGACCTGTTGCTCCCTCACTAATTAACTCAGCCACCAGGACAGGGCTCTGAATATTCTCAGAATTACAACATGGTGTGGGCATTCCTCCTTCCAACGCCCATTCTGCAAGTAAGATGGAGGCAGCTGTAATAAATTCTCTTTCAGAACCAATGCAGACCCTCTGGGTGCCCCAGCATAAAACTCACTTGAAATGCTGGAGAAGAACCAATAAATTGCTATTTAGTCTCACACAATGAGCCTGGGAATGAATAATATAAAACAGAGGTGGGTTTTCATTATGAGAATTCTTGTTTTAAGATTGATTTTTGGAGGGCCGTCGAAACAGAACTAACCTCCTTATGGTACCAGGATACAAGGGCAGAGCTCAGGAAACTAAGATGAAATCAACTGTGGGTTTTCCAGTGCCTGGTTGCAGGGTGTTCCGTGATGTTTGAGAATACTAAATGGGGACCAAATTAAAGAAAGAAAAAGCAACCATGTTTACAATTAGCGCTTGCCTACAATTAGCACTTCATTATTTCCATGGTGTGATTTAGCATGAGTTAACAGCATAGCTGTCCACATTTCCCAGGACTAGGAGAGACATGCACGGGCTGGTGGTATGGCTAACCCTGAGCAGGATATCCATGCCCGCAGAAGACAAGAACGCAGCCTGACTAGAGTCCAACCTCCTCATACTCTGACCCTGGAAAACTTTCCCCACCTTCCTCGATGCCTACAGTGAAGAGCCTTTCATTCATGTATCTTGTAGACTTTGGACAAGATCTTGTTGGTTTTACCACCGTCTGTCATGTGTTCTATCTTGCCCCACATGGGAGGCACACAGGAGAAGGGACTGTGGAGTCTATGAGAGTGGTGGGATGTTGGTGGTCAATACTGAAGTGAGCCATGGGGTCCTGGAGAGGTTCTGTGTGACTGAGTTGCGGCTGTGGTTCTTGCTGCCTAGCCTTCTCAGCTGCCTTTTTTGGTCTTCCTTTTTCCATGAAACATCCCTCACTTGGGATGTTACTGGTTAGTGTGGACTTGCCTGGACTACTGAGGGCACCTTAACCCATAAGCTTCTGGTTGGACTCAGATTAAAAAAAAAGAGGCAGTGAAGATTGAAGGAAGAGAACCAGATTGCATGTTTGGCATCTGGACTTCTAGGGTCTTCCCTGGTGGCTCAATGTAGGATGCTTAGCCTTCTCAGTCTACCCCAGAATGACTTCTTTTGGTTGGCTCATTCCTTTGGTTAATCATCTCTATCTCCAAGAAGCATGCTTTTCTGTGCTGAGCCCTTCCCATGAGCTTTCCACTGTTTTCTTCCCTGACTGGCAGGTCCCTGGTCCCGCCATTGCTGTCATTGTCTTGATTCAAAGATGTCATCTGTTTTCTACTGTCATTTAACGGCTTCGCTCTGCATTTTTTTTTTTTTTTAGATCAGACATGTTTCTCAGATGTTCTTTCTGAGAATCTCTGATTCTGTGAGCCACTTTGTATCTTGCCAAATGGACTTGCTTAACATTACTTAGCTGCAGCTCAAGAGTGTGTTGGAAATAGATTGACTAGCAATAATGGCTGACCCGGAGGAGGATGCTCATGTTCTCAGCAGATAAGAATACAGCCTGACTGGAGGCCAACTCCTATCTTCTGGGAGGCTCTTTTCATATTCCCTATACCATGGGCCAGGAAAATACAGAAAGACATTCCCTTAAGATAGGCTATTAGTGCCCTTATGTTGGTTAGTTTCAACCTGACACCACCTAGAATCACCTGGGGAGACTCTCTATGAGCAATTGTTTAGATTAAGTTAACCCTTGGGAATGTCTGGAGGGCATTGTCTTGATTGCTGACTGATGTGGGATGACTCAGTCCACTGTGGGCAGCACCATTCCCTAGGCAGGAGTTCCTGAACAGTATAAGAGACAAGAAGACTACCTAAGAACAAACAATGAAGGGTTCATGCATTTATTCTTTCTTGCTCTTAACTACGGTTGTGACAGTTTATGTTTCCGTCTTAACTATTCCACAGCATTGGACTTGAGACTGTTAGTCAAACAAACCCTTTCTTCCCTAAATTGCTTTTTGTCAGAGTATTTGCTGCGGAAATGGAAATGCAGCTAGAGCACCTCCTCAGGACTTTCTTGTGTGGAGGAGGAATATTTTACTTAGGAGGCAGTGCATGTCAGCAGGCACTGAATCATATAAGAATCAAAATTTGTTTGGGAAGTCTGCTTAATTGCCTATAAATTTCCGTGTACCTGCTTTTCTGCGAACAGCTCTACACAGAAATCAAATGCTAGCGTTAGAATTCATGGAGATTTCAAAGGCTAAAGGAAAGGAGAAAAGGAGGAAGGATTCTATTGATAAGCTTGGTCTTTGTGATTCTCCAATTTCTAAGCTAGCCATTAAAATTCTTGCGTGGGTAAGGGATGGATAAAGATCTCTAAGGTGTTCTGTTTGCCTGTGGATTTTCTCCATTCTATTTTATTTTAAGGCTATGAACTATAAAACATACTCATTGCTTCTGAAACACCGAATGGGACAAAGGGACAGCACATAGCATAGAATCAGGAGTCAGCATTTTGACAAAGACCGTCTTTGACAAAAAACTATTTTCCTCATCACCATTTGCCCTCTTTCCCCAAGATACAAATCTAGATGTTTCCCAGCTTCTCTTGCTGCTGCGTATAGCCATGAGACTAAAAAACAGGCCTCCATCAAATCATGGGGTTTTCTGGAACTATACTTTTAAGAGAGCGAGTCAGGCTACTCTTGGTCCTTTTCTACCTCTGATGGTTGGACCTGGGGCAAGAATGATTATTGGGCCACCCAGACATTTACGGGGTGCTGAGCTACAGGCAGAAGAAACCTGGGCCCCTCCATCCCATTGGCACTCGAATCTTTCATTCAAGTAAATAGTGAGTCTGTGTTCTGTTTGACTCCCTGGGTCATAGGGCTTGTTGGGGGCCACTGAGTTGTTATCAATGTAGGAAACATATCAGATCGTGAAAACATTCAATGACGGTACAGGGATGGTAGCTGCTCAGAGTTCATGTCTGAAGGCATGAAACCAATATGGACAGATGCCTTGTCCAGAGCCTGGAGACTGGATGTGGACTTTGAGACAGAGGAGGGATTTCCCAGGAGAAGGAAACAGAGAAGGGTGCCTCTGCTCCTCAGACTCCCTAGACACACTTAGGAGAATACGATACACATTTCAAGAAGGGACTGGCAGTGAAGCAGATGGACAACAACCTGGCTCCATCTCAGCAAGAGCCCAGGTTCTTCAGCATTTCCTGGAACCCGGAAAGTGCCTGAGACCAAGGCATTAGCCACTCCTTGGGCACCTAATAGGGCTGAGGCCTGAGGGCCAGCCCGAATCACCTCACCCTGCACAGAGAGCTATGAGCTCATTCCCAAGCCCTTCTCTCTGACCTTAGACGCAAACAGAGGGAGACTGGGGTTAATTACCCTGTCCACTCATAAAAAATGGGGTCTAGGAAAAGTAATTAGGTTGAGTTACAGAGAAACAAAGAAATATTTCTAAAACAAGTGTTCCTGATGCCTGAGATTTATAGTCACCCCAACCAGACTAAGGATGCTTTACTGGAGAGAATTCAAACTGCTTGGCCTTCTGGTCTTGCCAAGTCAAGGAGAAGACTTCTAGGAGAACAGGATTCCATACATTGTGTCTCTTATGGAATTCAGGCTTCTGATTTGGTGGTTTGGTTTTCTCTCCCTCTGTTAGAGCCTAGATTTCTAGAATCTCCAAGATGCCCACTTGAGCCAGCACACTGCAGACGCAGTAAGATAAGCTTAATCCCCACCCCACGACAGCTTTTGCATGGCCCTGACAAAATACCTGACAGAAACATCCTAAAAGAAGGATTCATTTTGTTTATGGTTTCTAGTGGTTGGGAAAGTTTGGTGAGGCAGCTCAGCTCATGATGGGCCAGAATGTAAAGAGTTAGACAGGAAGTACTCAAACACAAGGCACTTGCCACAATCTGTTGAGAGTGACTTCATTGTTCCAGGATAACACTACCTCCCAATTTTGTAGAACATTCCAAAATAGCATCACTATTGGGACCAAGCCTCCAAATCATAAGCCAATAGGGTAGGGGAATGGTACGTATTCAAACCTAGTACCTACTGAAGTCATTCAGATCAAAAAGCCTCTTTGAAGGAGAAGAAGGCATTGACATTGGAAAGGGACAGCAGAAGGGAAGAAAGGGGGGAGTTCTTGGAGGGCTAAGCTGGATCATGCACAAGTACACTGTATATGTGCATGGAGATGCAGTGGCAAATTGCATTATTTTGCAAAAGTATTATATGTTGATTATAAAAAACAATATAAGTGAATGGGAAGTCAATGGCTATCAGAAGCCATGAGATGGAGAGGTATGGACTTTGTCCTCTGAAGTTCAAAGGGACAATGCTGTAGACACAGTTGCCTACGTTTCCTGTGGGGGAGTCGGCAGCTCCAGAGTCTTAGGAATCTTCAGTGAGGGCATCTATTTTAGGGAAAACCAGACAGAGGCCATGCAACAGGGGGCTGAGTGGGGAGGGGCTGTGATGGCTGGAGCCTGTGCCTCCTGGTGCCCTTCTCCATGCAGAAGGGTTCACTAGGAGGCTGGAGCTGCATGCCTGGGTTTAATTCCCAGCTTGCCACCTTCTAGGTCAGTGGCAAGTTGTTTTTATCTCCTCTAAGTCCAAGATCCCTCTGTGATCAAATAGGGATAAACAAGAGTATCTGAAGTATAGATTTGGGGCAAGGATTGAATGCGATTAAGCCTTCAAAGAGTGCAATGCAGTTTTGACACACAAGGACCCCATGGGTGATTGGAACATGATTTTTCGTGACAAAACATGTCAGAGATTAAGAATTCCCTGTCTTCTTCTGGAATGAGCACTGACAAGGGGGACTTCCTTTTTTTCTTTTCTTTTTGTTTTATCTTTCATTCTCCCTGCCTCCTTTCCTCCCTCCTGCTTACTCTTTTTGTCTCTCCTCCTCCTCATTTTTATATAGCAGAATAGTGGGCTATACCATGATTTTAAGGGACATATATTCAAGATTACAGTTTTCTTTCCCATGACCACTCCATCTCCTTCTGGTTTACAAATGTGTGTGTGTGTGTGTGTGTGTGTGTGTGTGTGTGTGTGTGTGTGCGTGTGTGTGTACATGAGGGTAGGTGCATGTGCATATGAGTGCCTGTGGAGGCTACAGCTGGAGTTATAGGTGGTTGGAAGTCACCTGACACAGATGCTGGGAATCAAACCCAGGTTCTCTGGAGGAGCAGAATGTGCTTTTCTCCACTGCACCATCTCTCCAGCCCGCATCCCTGGGTTTTGGCAACTGTTCATTTCTTTTTATGCTAAACACATCCAGATGTGTCAATGAGGAAATATCCTTCTTTACCTTTTGGTTTGGTTTGGGTGGGAGCATGTGACTCATGTCTACCCAATTAGAACTCTTACATTTTGGGGTTCTGGCCACTGAAATTAATTTATGAATGTAGCTATGACTCACACAGACCCAAGGAAACAGGGGTCTCTAGGAATTCCAACTGCTATGAATCTAGGAGAGGGTGACCTTGGCATCCAGTAGACATCCAAACACCATGAGAGGCTAAGCAGAGAGACAGCATGAGAAGTGGAGAGAACACAGGTCTTAATGGCCTCATTTGGGCTCCTGGATCCAGTGTCTCCCGAAGTGGGACTTGACTCGAAATGATATGCATGGTTACTCAAGCCTTTTGTTGTCTAAGTCACTTTGGGTGAGGTCCCCTTTCTGTTACCACAAAAGCAGTCTTAACTGACGTAGTAAATGAAAGTGAGACACACAACCCGTCCAATCCCTGTCTAAAGGCAACACACTTGTTCATAAAACGAGACACACATGCTTGAACTACTGACTCAGTCCTTTCTGTCTAGCTGAACTTGGACAAGCCATTCCAACTCCCTTTGCCTCGGTGCTCTCGTTTGCAAAACCTGGCTAGATGCTACTTAACTTACAGGGCTGCTTACGGATTAAATGGGAGAGCCTGTGTGAAACAGAAAGAAGAGCTATAAGTCACAGCTAAGAGGGCTAGCTTATTCATTATTCTTTCTAATACTCAGGGGAGCATCCAGTACACACGTCTATGGGATAGCACTAACCTTGCTCATTTCTGCAGAAGGAGAAGGAGAGGAAGAAGGGGCTGGTAAGATGGCTCAGCAGGTATAGGTACTTTCCACGGCAGCCTAACCACCCATGTTTGATTCCCAGAGACCACATAGTGGAAGGAAAGATACAACTCCACTAAGCTGTCCTCGGAGCTCCACGCATGTGTTGTGGCATTCATGCCATATGCATTGTTGTCATGCACACACACAATGACAATAAATTGAGAAAAAGCAGAAAGGACCCAGAACTTCCATTTCTAAAACTTTCTCAGTCTCAAATGAATGAATAAATCATTCCCAGCATATACTGGCTTATGGAAACCCATTGAGAGAAATGTATTCTTTTTAATTTTTTATTTTATGTGTGACCCTTGCACACTGATGGAAAGCTAGGCAGTGCTTGATGCTCTGAGTGATGTCTCTGCACCCGGATTCTGGGGTCTGGCATGTCTCAGATGGAGTGAGAAACTGTGCGACCCCTCTGGGGGTTTGAATGACCCTTTCACAGGGCTCACTGAGAACACTTGTTTTTCTGCATGTATGTCTGTGTACCATGTGCATCCCTGGTGCCCAGAGAGGCTAGAAGAGCGCTTCAGATCCCCTGGAGCTAGAGTTACAGATGGTTGTAAGCTTCCATGTGGGTGTCAAACATTGAACCTGGGTTCTCTAGAACACGAGTCAGTGCTTTTAATTGCAGAGCCATCTCTCCAGCCCCAGAGGCATACTTTTTAAATGTCACATTTATGTAATTATCTTATACTAGGTCAAAGTTGACATCTGCGATGGAAAGGTAGCAGCCCTGGCCATGTGTTCATTTTTCACCGTGGTGCCAGAGAACAGTCATTTCACTCCTTAGTTAGGGAAGACATCCTGCCTGCACTCAGTCACGCCCTCACTCATTCAAGCATTTATCCGTTTCTTTGGGTAATCATTTTGGATGCCCAGCATGGACCAAGTGCTATTCTGAGCCTAAAGGACGCCCACCATGAGTCACCTACTTTTCAAAATAGCTTACAATGGATGGACGGAAAATAAGCGACAGGTAAACTTACTAGATAAGTTCAGACGGTGCTAAGTGCTAGAAGTCATAAACAGGGTCAGAGGCTGTTTGTGGCATCATAACAATTTCCCAGAAGCATGGTGTGGTGTGAGGGCATGAAGGAAGGATTTGCGTGCACTGGACAAAGCGACCAAAGGCTCTGGTACATTTCCTTAACCATGCTTGGGCGAATATGGCTTCAGCTAGAAGAAGAGGGGTTGTTTTTATTTGTTAGTTTTATTTTTATAGTTTTGAGAGAGAGAGAGAGAGAGAGAGAGAGAGAGAGAGAGAGAGAGAGAGAGAGAG
>NC_022010.1:18028814-18063722 GCF_000317375.1 Microtus ochrogaster
AGAGAGAGAGAGAGAGAGAGAGAGAGAGAGAGAGGATTGTCATGCTATTACAGCAACACTTGAGCCTCATGCATGCCAGGCCCAGTGAGGTTGTCAGTGTGTGTGTGTGTGTGTTTGTGTGTGTACACATGAAAGCAGTACTCTCAGAGGCCAAAGCAGAGTTCCTAGAACTGGAGTTAGTTATAGGCAGTCTTGAATCTTCCAATGTAGGTGCTGGGAATTGAACCCAGGTCCTCTGCAAGAGCAGCCAGTGCTCTTAACCACTGAGCCATCTTTCTTTACAGGAGGCTCCACTCAAGCCCATAAGCGGGTTTAGTAGCGAGAGAGGGATGGTATAGGGAGAAGTAGAAATTCTAGGCAAATGAGAGTCTGGGCTGTGGCACAAAGGAGGATGAGCTGGTCTCCCAGGAAGCCCTTTACTGAAACTTTGTATCTGTGGCATGTGGCTCACATGTCCCAGCCTGTCACAGCTGCTCCTGTACTATTTGCTGAAAGGCAGAATATTGGCTAATTTCTTACGGCAATACCCTTGATCAAGACAAAAGCCTTTAATTGAATAAGTGATTATCTCTGAAATTATCAGTACGCACAGAAGCATAACAAATGACTTCGCCGATGGCTCTTATCTCGAATCATCCGCTGTTTTGGTCTTGGGTATGAAATCATTACCCTAATAGGTATGTCATTAGCTCCCTGGCCCCCTATTCCGTTTTGGTCACTATAAAGGTCTGAGCAGGACCCAAAATTCAAGGGTCTGTTGAACTGGGAAGGCGGGTGAATGAGCTTAGAGACATGGCTGTGATCAAGGGGAGATACAGGCTCAGGCCAGTCTGATTGGTCTCTTCAGAGAGACCCAGATCTTCATTTGTATGAGTTATCTGCTGAGTTTTGTGTATCTATCAGGACTTCAACCTTTTAGGAAAGGCAGCATAGTCAAAACAAAATATACCTGTCTGTCTCACTGTAATGTCTCTGGACTCTCAAATTTGCAGCCATCCGATCATGGACTTTCCTGTTCCTCTCATGGGTCAGTGTGGGGCAGAGCGGCACAGAGTGCATATATGGGGAGTTCCGCCCCGGACCAAAGGTCAGCAGCAGCTGATGCTCAAGGTCTGGGTATCTTTTCTTTGAGGCCATCTCACCACTCCTCCTCCTGCTCCGTGATAGAGGTTGGAGCAACGCAGAGCGTCCTTGTCTCCTTTGCCACTTCTCTTCATTTGGGTTTGGCCAACAGGTGCAAGAGAAAAGAAAAGAATAAGGCATGAAGACACTCCTTGCAGTATCACTGTAGGTAGATAAAGGATGCCTGTTTCTCTGGCCAGCATATCATCTCTTTAGAACTGACAGCGGAAAGATCTCCTTAGCTGGTCCTCATGTCCTGCATTGGGCTTGGTGACTTCCTCATACCTATTCATCAGAATCTGTTTGAGAGATTCAACTCAAATATCTATTTAGTCTTTTCCCCTGGGACCTGGAAAGCACACCTGTTTGGCCATATCCGAAGAATTCAATTCCCTTCCCCTATAGCATTCCATCTCTGCCCTCCCATTCCCTCATTCCTCTTTCCTTCTCCCCTCCTCCCTTCCCTCTTCTTCCTTCTTCCCATCAAGGGCTCCATCCATATTAAAGCTGTGTATGACCATTTACCCAATGAGTCTAAAATCGCTTCCCTCCTGCCTCAGTTCTCTGATTCCAACCCTTCCCTCCCCACATCCAGATCACCCAGTAGACACGATGAAGACCCTCCTGTTGTACCAGGAGTCCAACCACCCTGATGTCACCTTCTGCCCTACAATCAGCACCTGAGTCCCATCACAGCCCAAATGCATGAACCACCTCCAAGCTCAGCTTTGCCCCTCCCTCCAGGACATCTTGTCCCTCACAATGCTTATCCAGCATTGGAAAGGTCTCCAAACCATCTCTATGTCCTGGAGGACACCTTCCAGAGCTGTGGCCACACTCTAGCACCCAGCTAGGGCCATTGGAGTCCTCAGATGTGGCCGCTGAGTCTTTGATCTCGTGCTTCCCCAGTGTTCTCTCATCATTACACTCCAACCTGAATAGCTTCAACTGCCATTTACACCAAGCATCTGTGGCATTTCCAGCTCATTCCTCCTTTCCTCCTCTCTCTTCCCCTTTCTCCCCCTCTTCCTCCTCCTCCTCCTCACTGTTTTCTGAGACAAAGTCATGTATCCCAGGCTGGTCTCTGATTCAATATATACCCAAAGATGACCTTAAACTTTATGTTTCTGATTTACCTTCCCAGCGCTGGGATCAGACCATGTACTACCAGACACAGCTTCCTGTAATGCAGACGATCAAACCCGGGGATTTGTGCATGCTAGGCAAGCACTCCAGCAATGGAGCTACAGTCACACACCCTTTAATTATGAAGCTGCCATCTGACTTCTACATCACGGGCTTGCTTCTCCTTCACCCTGCATGTTGTCTCTGTAGAGAACTTTCAGACTGCCTAGTCTAAACTGGTTTCTTGTCACTGTCACAATCCTTCTCCGATTTCCTGTATTTAGTATGACATTTTGTTTTCTTTTCTCTCTTTCAGCGAATCTTTCCAATGGAGAAACAATCAATTCTCCCTCTCTGGCCACTTCCTCCCTTCTATTGTCCCTGTTAGCCGGTGACTTACACGAGAGTAGGGGTTTTGCCAATCTTGGCTCTGTTTTTATCAGGCTTAGAATAGTGCCTGTAGGTGATTGCTATTGAATGTCTGGATAGAAGGATTATGAAGTGAATGAATGAACAAATAAACTGTTGAATGAATGAATCCATCTGCCAGCCCTCATTAGGCCCAGCTAGAGAATACAGAAGTAAATACAGGAACTGAGCAGGGGGCTATGAAAAATAGGGCGACAGAGAGCAGAGAAAGGTCAGCCTGGAGACCTCCATATCTAATATGTAATATGAAGCTTCTCTAGTCCATGTTGCCTGCCCTAGGGTCTGTTCTATGGCAACCCTCCCCTCTCAGACCCACCCTCTTGGGGACGGACCCCTGCACCTCATTATTCCATCTGAGTTAGTTGTAGCATTCCTCGGCGGAGAGGCTGGTCTAATTGTGCATGCTGGATGCAGAGCTAGCATCTGATTAGTAAGGATGCTGTGAGGATAGCGCTTTGGGTACAGCCACTTAGTGATAGATGGAGCTACAACTGAGGGCCCTGAAGGAAAGGCAGTGTTGGGAGCTGGAGGGCAACGGCTGTGCCTAGTGAAGCAGTGACATTGATGGTCAACTCTGACTGGGAAAATTCATCAAGCCACTCGGGAAAAGACTCTGGGCTAAGTTGAACGGTCTCCAAGAAATTCGATAAGCCCAGGATTTCCAGAGTCACAGTCTGCTAAGCGTTGAGTCCATCCTAGGACTCCGGTATCTGGTATGCAGATAAGACAGCTCAGCATCATTCCCCCAACCACTTCACCAGCAATGATTTATCCTCAGTGCCTCTGCTAGGAAGGTAAGTGTTGTCAGGAGCAGGCTCTTCTAACCACAGTTAAATACCTGAATCCCAAACCAGACACCTAGGGCCATAGGCTGGTCTGGTTGTCATGGAAACACCTCATCACACTGGGTACCACTTGAGTTTACACCGTCAAAACTCAGGAGTCAAAGAGGACTCCTGGAAAATGAAACTACTTAGCTTATCCTGGAATCACCTGCATCATTAAGTGAATTGTAGAGGCCTCATCCCACGTTCCCTTGAAAACTCACCCTTCAATGTTCCATCTCAGGTGCTATCACCTCCACAAGCTCCAACAAGTGACAGGTGGAAGACAGTTGTGTGCTTGCAAGGGTCTCACACTTTAGGAGGCTGCGTTATATCATGCTCCATGGTCAAATCCCATACTTGCAAGTGTGTATCTATATAAGCTATATAACTCAAGTTACAACACGGAAGCAGGTATTTCTGACCCCCTTCGTACCTGGCCTCCTGAAATTCTCCATCAGCAAAAGGCTGAGAGGCTTTCAAACAATTGTTCATCTTCAAGTGTGGTCACATGCCAAAATATTATCATCCCTCTGGGATCCATCCATGGCAGATAATTACAGCCATGATAAAGTTGAATTTGGATTTGCTAAGAATTTGGAAATGATTGTTGTGGGGTGTCTTGTGGAGGCACCCACGGGGTCTGATATTTTGTTAGGCAGAGGCATGCTTGCCATTGGACGTGGCTCTCTGTGACTGTTGCCTCAACATTTTTAGTTCTGAATGTAGAGTCAAAAAAAAAACCCAGTGTTTTCTAATGTAACAGACAGGTGCATGAAGATTTTTATCTTTTGGAGTGCATTTTCCCTGAAGCACTTAGCTTTTAAGTAATGCGTGTGAAACTGATTTGAAAGGAAAGATCAGGCAGCTGTTTTCCTGGGATTGTGTGATGTTAGGGGCAAAGAAAAGACTCTCAGACAAGCTGCTGTGGAGAGACAGGGAGGCTAGTTCCCTTCAACGGGCTTTACAGAAGAGTCTAGCCTCCAGCTTTGTAACCAAAAGCTTCAACAGAACCCTTTCATAGCTCCCGTGAAGAACATATCCCAGCGGGTTATGCTTTGGTAAAACGGGGACCATTGCTGCACACAGTTCTCTGAGCATGGAATGGTTGTTGCCATTATCTGTGATTACGTGCATGAGACCTTGAAGAGACCAGGCTCACTAGTGTTCCTTTGCAGAAGGGGCATGCATGAGGCTAACAGGGTTCTGGGCCTTCCGTATGATATATAAGCTGTTATCAGCAATGGGACGGAGGGAGAATCTTCAATTATGTAGTTATCTATAAATTGCCCATGCTCCTATAAGTAAGCCTTACCCATGCTCCTGAAAGTCACTCCAGTATATTCATTGGTTCACTAAGCCATATATCATTTGATTGGCTGATCGGTGCGCTCTATATCTTTGAGGAACAGAAATAGACAATACAAAAAAAAAAATCACAAAACAGGGGTGGCTAAATGCCAGGGTGTAACACATCTCATGAATGATGACATGGAAAGAATACACACAGATCACATCACACTTTGCTACATCACATATGGCTCTGGGCCACGCAGAGACCACTTCCCTGGAGCTGGCTGGCAATACAGCACCCAGGCCATGACCTGCTCAGTGGAAAGGATTTCACTAGATCTCCAGGATCTGAGTACCAGAATTCCTCCCGGGACTGTCCAGCACATCGGGCCATCAGAAAGTCCTAACTACAATTCCAGAGAAGCACATGCAAGCCTCATTAGATCAATTTACTGGAACATGATTAATGAAGGTCATAATCGGAAACTACGGATTTTACAATGTGCTCCCGCAAGATGCTTAACAGATCAGACTCTCTTTAGTCTGGAGACACAGCTTGCTTTTTCTTCTGCAGGTTGTTGTTATGTAAAAAGCATCCTGAATTTAAACTGGCCTTGCTTTCTCCACAACTGATAACATCTCTTCCCTCTGGTGTGAGTCTCCTGGCTGTGGAGGATGGTCAGTGAACTGGGAACGGTTAAATGTTACCCAAATGAGGGGAGGTTTGTGGGCACCCATGTTTCCAAGCAGCTAGGAGAATCTCCCTTCTCTGCCTCTGCACCCACATAGATATCCCTTTCTCAAAGGTGCTGGCTCTGCTGGGAAGTCACTAAGTGCTACCATGCTTGCCCATCATGTGCAAGGTTCTGGCTCCTATCCCTAGCACTGCAAGGAAGCATGCTGCTGCTGGCCTTGCACACTGATAGAAAGCTAGGCAGGGCTTGATGCTCTGAGTGATGTCTCTGCACCCGGATTCTGGGATCTGGCATGTCTCAGATGGGGTGAGAAATAGGTATGGGTTAGTGCGGTGGTTCTCAACCTGTAGGTTGCACCCCCTCTGGGGGCTTGAATGACCCTTTCACAGGGGTCACTGAAGACCACCAGAAAGCATAGATACTTACATTATAATTGATTACAGTAACAAACTTACAGTTATGAAGTAGCAACAATGATTATTTTATAGTTGGGGGTCAACACAACATGAAGGACTGTATAAAAGGATCGCAATATTAGGAAGGTTAAGAAGTACCAGGTTAGTGCATGGATAACACCAGAAATGACTCAGAATGACACTGGCAGCTTGCTCCTGTAAGAAGGTGCTTTGAGACTGTGAGTACTTATAGTCCTGGTATCTATGAGGGTGAGGCAGGAGGACTGTTTTGATTTCAAGACAAGTCTGGACTACATAATGATAATCTATTTCAAAAGTTAAAAGAAGGGGAGGGCGGCTAGAGAGCTAGCCTGATGGTTCAGAGCAGGTACTGTTCTCATAGAAGACCCCACTTGGTTTCCAACACATATGACAGGTTATAATCATTTGTAACTCTAGTTCCAGAGTATCGGATCCCTCTTTGGGCCTCTGTAGATAACTACATATATAGGGTTCATACAAACTTAGACAGGCATGTACATGCATACATATATTTTTTTAATGAAAAAAAGGGCACCCTGAATTTGCTTATCTTATAGCTCATTTGTTGGTATCTTGCTTTTCCTGAATAGTAGTGAAGGCAGTGTTAGTCTATTTATAAATGTATTTATTTTATAGGCTAAGTTCACTTCAATAAGACCATTAAGCTTATTACAAAAACAGCAATAGAACAACATCAAAAATTGAGACGGCTTTTTACCTAAAAATATAAATTTGGGCCAGGTCACGATGATAAAGCAGAAATATATTCCTTACTGCCCAGCATTGGCATAATTCTGGGTCACCTTCTAACCCTGAAAAGGGACTTGAAACCTAATTGATATGCTCAGAAAACCCCAGTCCTCCCCTGGACCTGAGATATACACAATAAATGACTCTAGGTAGAGAGAGGGCAGCGCAAATGCTCCATGTCAGGGGTGGAAGACCGTGGAGCCACGTCAATGGGTATAAGTGCTGTACGCTGGTCTGGCATCCATTTTCTCGCCTCTCCCAAGTGAGATGCAAATGCCTGGCTTGAAGGTGAATACACGAGATAGTTTTATGTGAACTCGACAGAAGCTAGAGACATCTGGGAAGAGGGGCTCTCAATTGAGAAAAATTCTCTATAAAATCTGCCTGTGGGCAAGTCTGTAGTGCATTTTCCTCAATTAGCGATTGGTGCCTGGATTGTATAAGAAAAAAAGCACGGTAAGGCAGGAGGAAGTCAGTGGGCAGGGTTCCTCCGTGGCCTCTGCTTCGGTTCCTTCCTCTAGGTTCCTACCTTGGGTTTCCTCCTGACTTCCTTAGTGATTGACAATGATGTGTAACCTGTAGAGTAAAATAAACCCTTTTCTGCCCAAATTGCTTTGGGTCGTGGTATTTCATCACGGTAATAGAAACCCTAATAAGACACTGAGGATCCTACATGCTCTGGGGGATCAGCTTTTTGAAATGTTGAGAGAAAGTCCCACAAAGACAAGGGAATAGGGTCACTTTATTTGGGGAAGGCATCCCTCTGCTGGGACAACTTTATGATAATCCTCTTAAGAGACCCAGAGGTGGGTGATATGGGGGTCAATGTCACTTGAAAGTTGGGGAGGGATGTGGACGGCTTAGCCCCAGCTGCAGGCTGGCCTTGTTTATCATGCAGCCAGGCTCTTACTGCACACCCTGCCTGCTCTCTTGAGATACACAACTGTCTTTAGGAAATAGGACTTGTCTCCCGATAATACTAGCTATCCTTGGCTAGATCCCCGCCTCAGCCTAGATGATGCATGCTCCTCCCCAGCCCCTAGAAGAAATTTTCAAAGATGTGCCCACTCAAGAGAATGATATTGATGCAACCCACTGGCCATTATTCTATGTGGAATTTCTCCTAGTATTGTTACCCCAAAGATAAACCATTTTCTATCCAAGCACAATTTGGCTGAATAGCAGCGTTGATGGGGAGGGGAACTCTTATCAGAGATTCTAAACACTATGGTATCAAACGCATTTGCGGAACCGTATTTTGTTTTTAAGATAGATTTCAAGGACGCTTATGATAAATCTATGAAGAGAGAGCTACTTACAAGCCAGGGATTTGTGAAATTTGCTGGTTATTTGTGTCCCTTCTTTTGTCAATAGTATTAAGATCTGATGTTTGTGTGGGATTATCCACTGACCCGGATCTTGGGGAGCTATCAAAATCTGCTTCTGAGATAAATTTGTGCAGGCGTGTGATACATTTATCAGCTCCAGACATGCCGCCACTCTGTGGAGGAGGCTTTTTTGAATCCTCCCCGAACACCAGAGGAAAGGAGGGAGCAAACACGAACTGCGGTCCATTTTTGCTGACAATTTTCAATAATTCCCAAGTGATTGTTGCCTAAAAGAGCGCAGTAGCAAAGTCCCTGGTTTCTTTCAAACTTTTAAAGCAAAATGGCATGCCATTTGTTTACCTAATGCACCGCCCTGAGATTTAACTACGAGGCCCAAATGATGTATTGTTCTCCACTGAACAATACACTCTGGAGAGTCCATGCTTCATTATGCAAAATCAAAAGCATCGCTATTCACTTGAACGCGTCTCGGTGTGTCAGCACCAGGTGCCCTCCGTGACTGGCTGCAGCGTTGTCAGCGTCCCACTGTCTGAGACTTCAAAGCAAGAAAATGACTCAAGTGAGTGCCAAGTCTCCCAGGAAGAGATGCTAATTTGGTCTAGAGGGTAGTAGCGATTCCAAAGCCAGCAGCAGACTAACTCTGAGAGGGGTCTGCCATGAAAACCATAAATTCAGTATCTTAGAACAAAGCACAGCTGGGAGGAGGGGGGGCTTTGGCAGCAAGCCTAAAATCCTTTATTTTATTTTTTGCTATATCAGTGTGTTTGTATATGCCCCTGTGTTTCTTTAAAGATTTTGTTTTTATTTTTAATTGCATGCAAGTGTGCATGTGTGTGTGGGTGCAGTTGTCCATGGAGGTCAGAAGAGGGCATGAGACACCCCAGAGCTGGTTGTCAGACACTCACATGGATGCTGAGGACTAAGCTTGGGTCCTCTGCAAAAGGAATAGTGCTCTTAACCACTGAGCAATCTCTCTTGTCACCTGTGTGCCTACTTTAAGATTTACCTTCCTTCACCACAAGATCCATACTTAAGACATCTGCATCCGTTTAGGCTTTTTACCATTATTCTGAAATGTGGGGTATGGGGTATTTCTATTTTACTACAAATCCTATCTGTTATCACATGAAATTTCAACACTGCATTTGTCAAGGACAGAAAAGGACACGGCTCCAATGGCTGTAGCTTTGAATGCTTGTAAAATGATTTTAAAAAATTTTTCCCTGGCCTATTTATTGATGCTATCAAGAATTTGAAAAGAACATTTATAGAGATTTGATGCAGACATTTCAGGCATGCAACCAGGCATCTAAAAGTCGTGTTCAGGCATGCGAGCTCAGGTTTCTCATTAAAAACCCTTCTTTTTAAAACAGATTGAATTTGGAAGTTATAAACAAATTTAGTATCTAACATATTTCTTCATTGCTAGTTCTGTGTGTCTTCTTAATATAATCACGTAATATTAAGAATCATGGCTGGACCTGATGGTCCAGTCCAGTAATCCCAGCTATTCAGAGAGCTGAGGCAGGTGGATGGCAAGTTGAAGATGTCTCTAAGCTACAGAGTGAGTCCAAGGCCAGCCTGAGTAACTTAGTTAAACACTATCTAAAAAATAAAAAAAGGGAGGGCGAGAAATAAAGAAAGAAAGAACAAAAGAAAGAAAAAAGGAAAACACTAGATTTATCTGTGGGTATAAGTATTTAGAATATAGTTTAGATTACATATCTATACATACATATGTATATATATATATATATATATATATATGTTTCACACACACACACATATATATGAAAATGGCAGTAGTAGGTTCTTTCTCATCCAGAGTCCATGACCTCACAAGCTGGCTCTGTTTATGGTATTAGGAAAGGGTTCCCTATGATTGAGCAGATCTTAAGTCCAATTATACAGCTGTTGGTTACCCCCAAGATAAATGTGCCACTATTGCACCAATGGGGATAGCTTGCTAGGTTGGTCATTCTGTGTTTTATAGGTTTTACAGCTAGATAGGATTAGTGATTGCTTTTCTCCCTTGGCAATTTTTCTTCCAAGGCTTTTCTTTAAATCACTGCCTAAATAAGACCAGAACAATGACAATACTAGTTGACACGCCAACTCCCCTAGATGAAGAGCTTCAGGTAGTCAATAGCTAATTAGAAAATGATAACCCATTTTCTCCAAGGACAATCCGCCTGAGAGGTTATCCAATCCCAAGAGGTCATTACTAAACACATAGACATATGAGTCACACTAAATGGATTCAGCAGGTTGTGCATATATACGTGTGTGTGTGTGTGTGTGTGTGTGTGTGTGTGTGTGTGTGTGAGAGAGAGAGAGAGAGAGAGAGAGAGAGAGAGAGAGAGAGAGAGAGACTATATCTATGTGCATGCAACAATGATAATTCAAGAAGAAACCATGAATTTGAGAAGGAGAGGGGGACTTAAGAGGAGTCAAACTGCAGGAGAGACACGTAGAAATGATGCCCGTGTGGCAATCTTAAAAATAAAAATTTAAGTTTGCAAAAAAAAGGTAAAAGAGGTCTGGGAATGTAGCTCAGTGGTAGAGTGCTTGCATGCATGCATGAAGTCCTGGGCTGGATCCTCAGACAAAATTTTCCTGAATCTCTCACAGATGCTTTGCAATCCCATCTATTGCAAAACCACTCATGTTGGGACCCACAACCAAGTTGTGAAGCATTCACCCAGCATAAGGACTGCTCTTGTTCACACAGCATCATCATTTCAAACTCTCAAACCTGTGTAAGAGAAGCATGCACGGGCTCCAAGGACCATCAGTGCACTTCCCATCCATCCCGCTGTGCAAGGAAGCAAATGACAGGCCAGGGACCACAGGAGGGAGACAGGTGGAGGAAAAAGTGTCTCCTGAAGACACACCTGGTCCTTGAACAGTTTGGATCAGGATTCAGCCACCTCCTCTTTCTGCACCCCCAAAGCTCCCAAACCCAGGGAAAAACACCCCAGCGCCTTTTGTGGGTTCTCTTATGTCTAAGTGATTGGCTTCTGAGGCTGAAGAGCCAGGGAGACAGGTGCCTCTTGGTTTGAGAATGTGACCTGAATGCTTCCTAGGTCATGCTGAGCTAACCCTGCTCGCTCATCATAGGGTCAGTGGAGACACCTGAAGAGTGATTGCTGAAGGGGCGTGGTTAATTCAGAGTCTGGCAATGACCTTGCACGCTCCCCAGTACTGCTTCAGCCAGTCTTTCTTCTGAGTCACAGATGCACCTCGCTTCAGTAGAGGACACAGCTCTTGACTTCCCTGGTCAAGTGGCCACTCTCCTGCCTCTGACTTCCTCTTTAGGAAGCAGGAGCCCATGCTCTTTCAAGAATCCCCTCCATCGTGAAGAGTTACTAAGGGCTTTGCCTCCAGGAGAAATTAAGAGAATTTGGCTGTAGAAAAATAAAAGTCATGTAGATTTTATAATGAGATTTTAAAGTATGTCACGAGACAGTGACTTTATAAGTGGCAATTAGAATTTAATACTGCGAATTAGCCACTGTGATTCGTGTATATCCCATTAATTAAAATGTCTCCATATCCTTTCTCTTCTTTTCCCCACTGTGTCTTTCATGAATATGAACAATGAAAAAAGAAGTAAACACTTTCTCTTTGGGAAATTAAGAAAAACTGTATTTATTTTTTTATAGAAACAAAGCCCAAAATCACTTAAGTAGTCCTAACAGCCAGCTCCAAACTGTCAAAAATTGGGCTTTTTTTTTCTTAAAAAAAAAAAGAATACTGGGCTAGGAAAGGAGGCTTAGTAGATAGGACCTGAGTCCTGAGTTTGATCTTCCAGCATCCATGTCAAAAGCCAGGCATGGTGTTGTGTGAATGTAATCTCAGCAGTGAGTAAACTGAGCCAGGAGGATCCTGGGGCTCATTGGCCAGTGAGCTTAGCCTACTTAATGAATGTCAAATCAGTGAGAGATTCTGTCTCAAAAAAAAGTGTAAGGTAGGTACCTGAAGAGTGAGGCTGTTTCTCTTCCACATGTCTGTGGATACAGGCACACCTCTACATGCATGTGGATATAGGCACACAGATATGTATAAACTTGCACACATGCATGCACACCTGCATTAAGAGGTTAACAGAAAACAGGGTATGCATCCTGCACACGGTCTGCGGCTGAATATTTGGCTGCATGGATGAGATGTGGTGCTGTTGACACCGGGACCACACACATACACCAGGGTAGGAATAGGTGAAGA
Source organism: Microtus ochrogaster (assembly GCF_000317375.1). NCBI lineage: Eukaryota > Metazoa > Chordata > Mammalia > Rodentia > Cricetidae > Microtus > Microtus ochrogaster. The sequence continues at coordinate 18,041,066 of NC_022010.1, forward strand.
CATACTAGTCTGCATAGGAGGAGGGATCTGCAAACATGCCTTGAGGCTTCGGCCATCTGTTGCCAAGCAGCATCTAACCAATGCAGCAATTTCCAGTTTGACAAGAGAGCTTGGGAATCCAGAACTTTATTAAACACCCAATGTTAAACCAAGCAGTGAAATTTAATTAAAAACTAAACACAACACTCTGTGTAACCTAAACACAACCTGTCTCTTCTTTTTAAAAGGAGGTGTCACCATCACCTCGGAGTACTTAAGAAGGACCCTTGGGAAGCAGGACACTTGTGAGTATGGTCTGTCCCCAGCATCCTATGGAGTACCGGTCCAGCAAGCGCAGCTCACTGGGAACTGATGAAGCAATGGAGCTGAGAGGAGAAATCAATGCTCCGCTTCCCTAGAAGCTTTAGAAATAAGGACATTTCACACAGCAGAAGGTGGGAAGCCAGCTCCCAGGGATGCTTGACAAGCCACTGCTGACATACAACTTAGAATAGAAAACTAGAGAGTGGCTCAGTTGTTAAGTGCCCTGGCTGCTCGCAGAAGACCTGGGTTCAGTTCCCAGAATCCACATGGAGGCTTACAACCTTCTCTAACTCCAGGTCTATGGAATCCGGTGTCCTCCTTCTGGCCTCTGTGGGTACCTCACAAACACAATGCATAGGCATATAGGCATGCAGAACATCAATATGAATAAAATGCTTTTTTTTAAAGAATAGAAGTGGAAAACAGACTGCTGCACATTGGTATAAAGGGGCTCTGACAATTCTCTAATAACTGTATTCTCTCCCCCTCACTCTATGTGTGTGTGTGTATGTGTGCGCGCGCGAGCGTGCACACACGCGCATGCACGTAGTGAAGACAGGACCACTTCAGCTGTCATTCTTTAGACATCATTCGCCTTCCTTTCTGACAGGATCTCTCCCTGCCCAGGAAAACACTGAGTAGGCTAGCCTGGCTGTCCCGAGGTCTCTGGGAACCCACATGTGCTGTCTCCCAGTGCTGGGATTAGAAGCACACAGCACCAGACCCAAATATTTTCCAGCTTCTAGGATGGAATTCAGGTCATACTTGCAAGACACTTTACCATCTGAACTGTGCCTCTGAACCCCAGGTATATGCTGTGATATTTGGTACCTCTCACTTTATTAAACATTTGTATTATGTTAATTTATATGTGCACGCACGCACATGTGTGCACACATGTATGTGCGTGTATGTGTGTATACGTGCATACACATACCATGGCATGAGTGTGGAGGTCAGAAGACAACTTGCAGTAGTAACTTTTTCCTCTTCTCCATTTCCAAGGGATTAAACTTAGGTTTTCAGGCTTAATAGCAAGCACCTTTAACATCTTGCTGGCCCTAATTTTATTTTAGAAGGTATAGAAAATCCAAAGCTTATGACATTCTTTAATAGGAGTTTTTTAAAATATAGGTATAATGATTCATTTATGTATTCATATGTGAGGGCATAGGCTGAAGTGGAGGTCAGAGGACAACTTGTGGGGGCTGGTTCTCTCCTTCTACTATGTGGGTTCTGGGGATTAAACTCAGGTTGTTTAGGCTTAGCAGCAAGTGCCCTTACCTGCTGAGCCATCTTGGTGACCCCCAATAAAAGTCCTAAAGAACATATTAATAAGAAATCGGAGCTCTCAAAATGCATCCACTCATGGGGACCTCACCATTCCTAAACACAGACCATTTTGTCTCTACAGAAAACATCGAGAAATCACGAGAGCACATTGCGCTTCATTTTTTTTCTCCCCAGAACCGTCTCACGGCAGTGACTTGGACTGACGACGGCCCAGTGTCCAGTGACGATCTCATTTTCATGTGGCCATGTGTGATTTGCTTCTAAATGACGTGACTTCATCAGAGACAGTCAGATAAGCCCATCGTATCTGGAGTTAAGTCCGTTAATGTGGCTTGAATTAATTTTCCTGGTGTTAAAGTGCAAACGAGGCTAATAAAAACGACACATTGACTTTTGCTGAGAATGATGTTCGGCTTATGAGGAATGGCGGCATAAATGAAAATTAGCCCGAAGACAATGTTAATTACACTCTATCAATTAGGAGGAGGTAATTGAATCACTCATTTCTCAGCAAAGAAAACCCTGCTGGCTCCGTAAAGGAAACTATAGTATTTAACGCTCTAATTAAGGCCTCTGACTAAAGCTACATTCGGAAGAAAGTACAGGAGAGACGCGGACCATGAGTGTCTTCTTGTCGATTCTCTCTTTTGCTTTCAGCTGTCTGATTTGCACGTAGATACGGGATAAGAGGCACTACAGTCAAGTGAGCCGTAGTCACTCAAAAGCTCTGATCTATGGAGAATACACAAATCTACCCTGGAAACACACAAAGCCAGCTTACAACTGAAGATGCGCTTTCAAACAAAGTGACTAATTGTGTTGGCAGTGGACCATGAGGTAGGATGAATTCAGGACACACACACACGAAGGAAAATCAGGTTATTCTTTTTTTCTCGGGTCTTGTGCCACACAGAAAGCATGTTCTTTGCTCCGCTGCAGAAATTGGGGAGCCGGAGGAGAGGGTTAATGGCATGGATGCTGTGTACATGGGCACCCATTTCCCAAATTGGGTAGCCTTTGGCTGATCTCTTTGGGGTTATGTGGATGATCTAGGATCTACTCTCACTGAGGACAGACAGAGTCTTCTCAACACCCGTGTGGTAGACAGTGGCACTTATCCACATCCAGGCATCATTCCAAATAGGATGAACAAGGCTGTGAGGTTCTCTCCACGCAGTCTGCATGCACTGAGACGTCTCAGTCTATAGATGCTTCTTCCTGGGTAAAGTGACCACCTGTGATGGTTCACATTGACTACGAAGTTGACAGGATCAAGACTCACCTAGAACACACACCTCTGGGAATATCTATGATTTTATATCAGGCTAATGAAGGTAGGAAGGCCCACTCTAAATGTGAACGATAGAATCCCATACACTGCATCCTGGGCTGTATTAAAAGGAGGAGAAGCCAGGCGGTGGTGGCTCACGCCTTTAATCCCAGCACTCAGGAGGCATAGGCAGGCGAATCTCTGGAGTTTGAGGCCAGCCTGGTCTACAAGAGCTAGTTCCAGGACAGGCTCCAAAGCTACAGAGAAACCCTGTCTGAAAAAACAAAACAAAAAAAGGAGGAGGTGAGCTGAGCACCAGCATTCATTCATCTCTGCTTCCCTACTATGGATGCCACGTGACCAGCTCCCCGCCACTCCTACTTCTACTGCCATGATAGATTCTACCCTTAAACTGTGAGCCCCAATAAGTCTTTCTTTCCTTCTTTTTTGTCAGCAATTTGGTCACAGCAGTGAGAAGAGTAAATAACAGACCATCTCATCCCCATCATAGAGCAGAGATAACCACGGCCCCACAACTGTGACAAGAAATGCAAAGAACCACTTGGTGACAGCCATGTCAACTGTAACTGTAATGGGGTTCTTAATACTCCCTCCCAGGAAAGTAGAAAGATTTGCAGGCTCTTTATGTGAAATCCTGCCTATTCTCTCCTGCTTCTAGCTACATGTGGTCTGGGGAGGTGTCGTTGTATATAGGAAGTGAAGAGGAATTGAGGGTGGGTCTCTATGACGCAGCTCCCATGAGGTCACTAGAATGAGGTGGGACCAGGAAGCAAACTCATGTTTGTACTCCAGCAAACACACTGATTCTCCAACCTGGGCTCTGAAAAACTGTTTGCTAATGGGGTTCTGTCTGGGGTGAGATGTTTGTCAATGTCTCCTCAAGAGAAATACCACTGTCCTGTGGAGGTAGCTCTGCTGGTATCAGCAGGATATATGTGGCCCTAAACTATCCTCATCAATGCCTGGTAGGTATGGGGATCAGAAAGCTAATGCCAGTGCCTTGGGGGTTCAACTTTAAATGACAGCCAGAGCACCGAGGGTTCAGCTGCACCTCGATACCCCTCTTGCTCCCTCCTCCTCTTCTCTCCTTGCAGTGTCTGGATATCAACCTGAAGCTCAGCTTTTTCTATAAACCTCAGCCAGGGCACAGCTGGGGTTACTGGACCCACAGAACAGGGGCCAGACAACTGAGCCAAACGCTGGGTACAAAGGAAAGGCAGAGTCAGTAGGAGTCCACCTTAGGCAGAATGCCTGGGGGAGTAACCACACCTGCAGGCCAGGCTGGGAGTAGGGGGACAGACATGAGTATCGCTGACTTTTCCTTGGGAGCCCATTTCTAGTCACACCAGACAGAGAGGGCAGTGACAAGCCAAAGAAACAATCCCATGAAAATCATGGGAGATGAGCCAACGGGGTTGCTTACAGGGACATGGGTGACTCAAAGACAGCTGCATCGTGGAACCTCTCCCTCATCCTCCAGCATGGGTGATCAAGAGATACACACGTAGAATTCTCCGGGCATGGTAAAGGCAGCTCCATCAAAGAGTAATCGCCTCCTCTAGAAATTGCTTACTGCTTATATAACCCAGGAAAGGGCAATGTGTGTTTCCCATTCCTGTGAGTCTGTTAATTTCTAGTGAGTTCCATGAGCCTTCTGTTCCCCCCATCTTCTCCCATCATGGAATGCTTGAATTTAGAGGGAATAGCTACACCACACAGGGAGTGTCCCCTTTCCCAGCTCCTTTCCAGGTAAAGGCTTTGAACTGTCAAGGGGTCACAGGATGCCTGAGATCAGCAGTTTAAGAATCTGCATGGAAAGCGGGTTTGAGGCACAGCCAGGATCTCCTGAAGCCCGGGGTGCCATCTGTTGTAGAAAGGGCACATATGCATGTGTCCCACAGAGGAGATGCATCTAGAGATGTCAATGACCCTGGCGGACAGAGGCTCAGCTGGGTGACTTATAACCATTAGTCAAGAACAAAGAACTGTGTGTGAACCAGAAGGGTTGGTGACCCTCCTCTGAACCCAGTGCCAGACTTGGCAAGAAGGAATGAATTTATGCAACCTTGGAGGGTGTGCGAGTTCAAACTCGAGATCACCAGAGAGAAATGTAGGGGGGACACAGGTGAAAGTGGAAACGGGGTGAGAATCAGAGAACTGGAGACACTGACATTCCTAGCATATGTGACTTAAGGAGGTGGGAGATGTACTTGGGAGACCTCAGAAGCATTACAGAAAATGATGTGTTGAGCAGATGGGCCCAAATCCAAGGGTGATGGATGAGAAGAAATCTCAGCTGCAGCTGGTGGTGGTCCTTCCTGCTTTGTGAGGCCAGCGAAGGCACAGGTTCTGTTAAGACCTCTGGCTGTCTCCTCTGTGTTTACAGATGTTAGTGGCAGATCATATGACTTCCTGGATGCAGGAGCATAAAGAGTCCATGATACCCAAGTATTCACAGACACTTTGTTTACAGAAAGCCCCTAGTGGACAGAACTACATGTCATTCACTCATCTAGGAACCTAACAATTCAAGTAACAAACACTTATCTATTGTGTATATGTGTGTGTATGTATGTTCCTATGTATAGATACATGTGTGTGTTTCTAGTGGACATGCATGCGTGTGTACATTCATGTGGAGATCAGGAGGGCAGAGGAAAATTTTGGGTGTTACTCCTCAGCAGTCACCCACCTTTGAAAAGACTATATATTTTTAATTATGCATATGGGTGAGGAGATAATGTGCACATGAGTGCACTGTCCAGAGGAGCCAGAAGAGGGCGTCAGGTCTCCTGGAGCTGGAGTTACAGACAGTTGGGGGCCACTTGATATGCATGCTGGGAACTGAGCCTGAGCCCTAAACAGTGAGTACTCTTAACCACTGAGGCATCTCTCTAGTCCCAACCTCTGTTTTCTTCTGTTTTAGAGACTCTCTTCCCATTCCAGTGTCCCCTCCTTCCTCCACTTCTTCCCTCCATTACAACCAGATCATCAAGGAGACTTCCATCCCAGTTCTTCCTCAGCCACTTCTTCACTGGGCACTTCTCTCAACCCCCCATTTTCAGAGACTCAGCTAAGATGCTATAAAAACATGCTATTAAAACCCATGATTTTCTTCTTGCTACCCAGGAAGATTTATTTAAAATGAATGGCTTATAGAAAGTAGGCTGTGTCGGCCAACCTCCTCAGAGCCCAGCTCCGGAGAGAAAGTTTCTCTGGTGTTAGCTTCGTTAAGGAGAAAGTGGAATGAAAATAAGATAGAGTCTGAGTTCCAGCTACACCAGCTCTCCACGGTGGCTTTTGATCATTATCCATGAGAAATAGCTGCCAGCAAATGCAGGAAGAGCATGGACTTAAGCTACATGTGGGTACCAGAGTTTCGTGTGCAATGTTTAATACAGTGTGGAAAGCATCTCAGGGCTCCATTACCCATGGCTCTTTAATTATCTTTTTTAAAATTTGAGGTGTGTGCACATGCATATGGATGCTGATGGTTGGGTGTCATGCCTCAGATACTCCCCAGCTTTGCTACTGGAGACAGGGCCTCTCACTGAACTGGGACTAGAATGGCTGGTCACTGAGGCCTAGAAATCCACTGGTCTCTACCTCCCGAGTGCCACACTCAGCTTTTTGTGTAGGGTAGAGACTCAAACTTGGGTCCTTGTACTGATGTGGCAAACACTTTATGCACTGGGTGTCCTCTGCCCCCATCCCAACCAGGTGACAGGTCATCAGGCATTACTTGGGATAATGAGCATGAACAGTCTGCCGCATATATGAACAGTGAGACAGGTTCAAAGGTGTGTGCTGAAATATGACAGGCAGAAGGCAGAGTTCCCGGTTGCACACATAGAAAGCGATCACGCCACCGAATCCCTCTGTGCCTGTCACGCTGCTTGCCTTTGCCTGAGCCCCTGGGAGATGGGATTTCTCAGCCTTCCTCAGTCTTACGTGTCACATGTAGACAAGCAAGAACATTGGGAGCTGGGGGAAGGGCTTGCTGCAGTATTTCTGTTGATAAGTGGGGGGAGTGGGCCCCGAGAGACGGCTCATCAGGTCAGAACACTTGATGCTTTCCCCAAAGACCCGAATTTGAATCCTAGTGCTGTATCAGGTGGCTCGCTACCACCTGTAATGCCAGCTCTGGCGGTGGGGGGCATTGTTTCTGTCCTCCTTGAACACATGGACTTATGTGCACAAACCCACATGCAGACACACACCTACACATAATTAAAAATAATAAAAAGTCTTTTTTAAGTACATAAAAGCCAGTGTGTTCCCTGAGCATTCAGAACTAAGAATCTAAATAACATTCTTCACTGAAAATGTGCCACGGAGCCTTGGGGCACCAGTTCACTTCTGCCTGAGGCAGAAGGGCACTTGATAAGCTTGGAGGCTGATATGGCTGAAAACAAGGGCTCAGTATGGATGTGGGTGGGGTTGGGGAATGGGAGTGAAGCTCAGTGGTTGAGCAATTCCCAAGCAAGTGTGAAGCCATGGGTACTATCTACAACAACCCAACCAACTAACCAACCAACCAACCAACAACCAACAACCAACCAACCAACCAACCAACCAACCAACCAACCAACCAACAACAGCTTCATGGAAGCCTAGCAATCAACTGGAAATATTACAGTCAGGCAAATCAAACAGGCTTGGTAGCTCATGCCTATGATCTCGGAACTCTAGAGACTGAGGCAGGAGAATCACAATGAATGTGAGGGCAACCTGGGCTATATGGAGAGCTCCAAGCCAGCCTGGGCTAAAGAATGAATCTCTGTCTCAAAAATCATTAAAGAAATAATGATAACAATGGGTTCTAATCTGTAAAATAAAAGAAAATAACTGGGAATTCATAGCTAATATGTAGACATAATTGAACACACAGTCAATTTAAATCAATGGGCACTGGAGAAATGGTGGAAACAGAGTAACCATGGGCAAACACGACAATGATGATTTTTAGATAAGAGTCATGAGCAGACACTTCACCATCCGGGCTAAGTGTGGTAAGCCAGAGGTGTGTAGCCTTAAGGCACAGGGAAAGCAGAAGCCTCCTGGCAGAGGAATCTGGACAATTACTAAAAGTTTCTATCATTGGTGATAGGACTTAGTGCTATCCAACTCCTTCCACGAAACCTTGAAAACACCTTCATAGCTGTCAGAGGACCCATGTCCAAGGGGTATAACCTTCTGTGAGAATGCCTGGGTTTCCTAAGATTCGTTGTTTCCCTGGTGTGTGCGTTGGCACCCTGAAGTTGAATGAACATGTGAGAATTTATTTCAAGACTCTTGATAAGTCTGCTTTTACGCTAGGCTGACCCTGTGTGAACCTGTGTCGCTTTAAGACGCATTATACAACTAGGAAGGAGGCTTTGTTCTTCCTCAAGATGGTTCTGACTATTCACAGCCCTCTGTGGTTCCGCAGGACTTTTTAAAACCTGAGTATGCACCCACAGAAGAATAAAATTGGACTTTTATCTTACACGCTACCAAAAAAAAATCAACTCAAAATAGATTAAAGACTTAACCTAATACTGGAAGACCTTTAATTCCCAGAAGAACACAAAGGGAAAATCTCCATGACAGTGGTTTAGACAGTGATTTCATGGATATGACCCTAAAACTCTGGTCAATAACAGCAAAATGTAGACAAGGGGATTATATCAAGCCAAGAACTTCTGCCCAGCAAGAGGATCAAATCAACAGTGACTGGAGTAGCTCATAAAGGGGAGGTGATGGTATTTGTTAATTATGTATCTGATAAGAAGTGAATTCATAAAATATATGCAGGACTGCTAATGTTCAGTTGCCAAAAAAAAAAAACAAGAAATAAAAACTCACTAATTCCCAACGTTAAAAATCAACTGAATATTTAAAAAGACATTCACACACAAAAGACATCCAAACAGCCCCAGGTACATGGAAAGATGCGCATCAGTGATGGACAGAGGGATGAAAATCAAAGTCATAGTGAGAAGCTTCCTTCCTCCGGCTGTTGGGATAGGTAAAGTAGGAAGTAAAGAAATAAAAGTGAAGGAAAAGAAAGGGAGGGGGGGAAAAGGGAGAGAAGAGAAGGCAAGGGAGGGAGAGCGTGGAAAGAGGTAGGAAGGGAAGGAAGGGGAAGGGGTAGGAAAGGATGGGAAGGGAAGGGAAGCGAGGGGAAAATGTAGAAAGGGGTGGGAAAGAGGGGAATACATGGGAAGGGAAAGTAAAGTAAGCATGGCAGTGGGTCAGAAGGTAAGGAAGTGGGAAACAAACTAATCATTAATGTCAGGGTGTAAGGAAACCAACTGTAATCTTTCAAACCTTGTGCAGTCACTACTCAACCAGTATGGAAACCTCTCAAAACTTTAAAAATAGAACTCTCGGGAATTGATTCAAGATCACTGACATCAACATCCAGGGAGAGGTCGACATCCCCACATTCTATCCACAGTGGGCATAGGAGCCAAGATCTGAAACAGCACGGAACCCACTCACGGTTGAGTGAATAAGCAAAGTGTGATATGTCTATGCAATGGAATATTATTTAGCCATAAAAGGAAGGAAATCCTGCACATGTGGGAACATGACAAACCTTGAGACAGCGAGGTGAGCAAAATGCTAATCACGGAAGAAGAAATACTGCCCAAGTACTTAGAAGAGGTGTCTAGAACACAAGGCACCAGCAAGTAGGGTGATGGTTGCCCGGGCCCTAGACAGGGAAATTGGGAGTGTTTGGATATGTACAAATTTCTGTCATGCAAGCTGAGTACATCTTAGGAACACACTGTGATACTGATCTCATAATTGTGGCAACAAGGGCACACGGGAAAGAGGTTGAGGGTAAAGGGCATATGCTTAGTTCTTGTCTCAATGAGGAAAAAGAGCAAAAAACAAAATGTAGATTCAACAAAAGCCAAAAACGAGAGACAATCTACAAAACAATCTAATGATAATCATTAAAGAAAAAAAAACGGGGGCCATACATAGCACAGTGGTTAAGAGTCCTTGCTGACCTTGCAGATGATCAAGGTTTGGTTGCCAGCATTACACATGGCAGCCTCCATGTGTATTGTGCTTATGGGCACATACTCTCCCTCACCCCTTTAGAAAAGTTAAAGATAATAAATTCTAAAAGTAAGAGGAAAAAATGTTCTTGAAAAGCAAAGAGTGCAAGGGTAATTGGGGCGACTCGGGACAATGGGGTAACCCTGAGCTGTATCCTTCACACCAGAAAAGGTTGTTGGCGAGTCATGTTGGGGTTCAAATAGATACCTACTATGCATGCAAAGGTTCACAGCAATGTGTATGTCTTTCTTGTTTGTGGTTATATCAATTAATAACATTAAAATAATGCAGCACGACAAAATAATAAAATTCCGATTTAGGAAAATATAGTAGAAAGACTATGGGAAGTCTTACTATTACTTTGTGATATATGTACATATTAAGAAGATTTCCTTATTTTTATTGTATACACACAAGTGTTTCTGCATGTATGTCTATGTACCACATGCATGTAGTGCCCACAGAGGCCAGAAGAGGGTGTATGATCCCTTGGAACTGGACATGAAGAAGGTTGTGAGCAGCCGTGTGGACTCAAACCCTGTTCTCTGCAAGAGCAGCCTGGACTCTTAAACACTCAGACATGTCTTCCGCCCTTATGATATACAACATTGAACCCCCAACTTCTTCAAGTGAGCAAACAGCATAGTTAGGGTGTTTACTCCTTTCCACCTCCCTTCCAGGTTGGAAACCAGGCATTGAGGCAAGGGTGCCACGAGACAGGAAAACTCTAAGCCGTTGAGTTGTGGTAGCAACCGGTGTCACCGTCAGTTTAGTATGAACTTGACAGGAGTGAAAAGCTAAGATCTGGAGGCCATACAGCTGTGCCCCAGCTGGACGATTCTGATGAGCATACCCCAGGGAAGTTAACAGCCAGAAGATGGCTCCGTGTGTCCAGAATTGAGTGGGTCAGGAATTACTGTTGAAAAACAAAAACACATTGGGGGAAAAAAAAGCTGCAGAAAGAATCCAATTCTGTTGAAAGAAAAATCACAGAATTTGACACAGGGTTTGTGTGCACTTAGAGGTCAGAGGACAACCGACATGAGTTTGGTTCTCTCCTTTCACTATGTGGGTCCTAGGGACTGAACTCAGGCCGCCAGGCTTGTTGGCAAGCACCTTTAATTGCTGAGCTAACTCTCTGGCCCTCATGTTGTATTTTGAGGAAGGGGCTCACACTAAAGCCCAAACTCCCTGATTCTGCGAGGATTTTTTTTTTCCCCAGCAAGCCATCAGGATCCACCTGTCTCCCCTTCCCCAGAGCTGGGATTCCAGGTGCACAGCATGAGACAGGTGGTTTGTGGGCATGGATACGCATTAAAGTTCAGGGGATGATGGAGGAGTGTGTTCAACTAAAAATTATGCTATTTCTGGGGAAGTGGGGATTTAAGAGGTGGCTTAAGAGCCTCATCTGTATTATGTTAAACATGGTAATATATTCAGCAGTAATTTGTATAATTAAAATTCACAATAAAAGCAGGCAGTGTATTAAATCATTGACCTCCACTAAACGCTTTGTAAACCCAGGGCAAAAGAGAGACACATTTTCAATATAAACCTCTCTAATTTGCTACGTCCCCATTTGCTACTCATTATCTAATAAAGTTTCATTTCTCTGTAGATTTGATTCCAGAGTCAGCGCTAAAGGTAGGAATTGAATAAAATTCACAACTCTTAGCATTTTCTCTGAAATTGCACACAAAGTACAGTGCAGATGATTTTATGTGGTCCATGCAAAAAAATAATTTGGTTTTCACAGACTTGAATGCTAACATGCCATTAGGCCAAAGTAGAGAGAAACCAGACAGATGCAGGCGTCAAGTTAAAAACCTTTGTGATGTTTGCTTGACTGTAAATTCCCTGCTAGTCTGTGTGCACGGTGGGAGACACGTCCCTGCAGGGTTGGCTCTGTTTCATTTGAAAATCACGCACCTCTGATTTGGGTGTGCACTAATGAGGCCACAGGCCTCTAGGATGGGAGAAGGGGGAACATAAAACTCCCAGCTGGAGCTTCCTATGGATTTTTGCCCCCCCCCCCCAGCCATAGGCATCAAGGCTCCATCTCCTTGTGGTCTTTGTTACCAATAGTAAGTTTCTCTTTCTCTGAAATGGAGCCCAAGCTCACACGCAATGGGTAGCTATGCACAGACGGTGGAAGAGTTTGGGATATCCACTCTTGCTCCAGACAATGAACACTTCATGGATTTTTATTCTTGTGGACAGAGGCAGAGACCCAATCCCAGATAGAGAAAACCACATGGGCACCTTTCAATCAATGGAAAAGGAGAATGTGGGCAATCACCTGGTAGGACACCCTAAAGCCAAATGAAACCCCAGATTCGTGAGTGTCCATAGCCTTCCCAGATCTATGGGCTTATTATCTATTGACCTTGCCCTGTTCTGTTTTCCTATCTTCTAATTCGTTAACTGATGGAGAGCAAGAATTCACCAGTGATGCTATCCAGAATGGATGTGTTTGTTATTGGAGTGTGAGATCAAAGAACCAAGCATCTTCTCCCTGGGATTCAATTCTAAAGTCAGGTTGTAGATTAAACATCACTATGACACATCTTCTGGTCATCAAGCCTTCTTACAACGAGGCGTGAGTCAGACAAATGGCTCCCTGTGCATACTGGCCCCCCCAGGCTCTCACGACACCACAAGTATCAGTTACACATTTCTGAGTCCATGCTGGCATCCTGGCCCTTCTTTACCCTAAACTTCTACAGCTCATGGGCTTCCCTTCCCCCAGCTACCCATTTCTCCTTCTAACCCTGCTATTTCAGCTATGATATATACATATACATATATATTTAAAATATATACATATATATATTTTAAAGATTTATTTATTTATTTTGTATACAGTGTGTTCTCTCTGCATGTATGCCTGCAGGCCAGAAGAGGGCACCAGATTTCATTACAGATGGTTGTGAGCCACCATGTGGTTGCTGGGAATTGAACTCAGGACCTCTGGAAGAACTATCAGTGCTCTTAACCTCTGAGCCATCTCTCCAGCCCCTATGATATATATTTTTATGCTCTCTCTTTTGCCCTCACTCTCTTGTCTTCATCTTTTGTTCCCCACCTCCTTTCCTTTCTCTATTCTGGCTCCTGCTTCTTTCATGGTCAGATCTAGTCCACTGGACATGTTCAATCTACTACTTTCTCTCTGCTCTGGACTCTTCCAGATGCTCCCGGCTGTTGTCTCTACAATGAAAACCTTCCCCTTAGCCATACCTTGGAGCAGTCATGTCATGAGTTTATACCATGTGTGTGCTTAGAGGATTTCTACTTTGCTCTTCCTTGCATTGACTTCCAGGACTATTCTCCACCCTGTCTTGTCCTGTCTTGCTCTGGGTGGTTCCGTGTCTCACTCTGAGCCAGTAAGTTGACACTAAAACCCTTCATACCCCATCTTGGATGGGCCAATGTCCAATACAAACCTGCGGGGTAATCATTTCCTCTGAACTGGAACAGTCCCTCTGAAAGGATGGCTCAGTGGTTAAAGTGCTTTCTGGGTAAGCATGATGCCTCATCTCATAATTCCAGTCTAGAGAGATGGAGATCCTGGTAATGGAGGGGGGTTGTCCACAGAGCAAGCTGGCTAGAATGATTGGCCACATTGGTGAGCTCTAGGTTTGATTGAGAGGCATTTCCTCAGCGAATACGTCAGGCTTCCTCATGCACAAAACCATATGTGCACATGCACCCTTCTATACAATATGTACCCCATCCATGCACACACACACACACACACATACACACACACACACACATACACACACACGGGGGGGGGAAGGGGAGAGAGAGAAGAAAAGGGAAAGGGAGGTGTGTGTGGTATTAGATACTCAGAAGGTTCACAAGCCAAGGTATATAAACTGTGAACAATCCCTGGAGGCAGGAGGCTGTCCCTGGTGGAGCTGCTTGCAAGTTGCACAGTGGTCACCCATACCTGGGTGAGCTTGGTGGTCAGTCCCTAAGAAACTTGATGGGTCATCATGCTAGACGTGGATGGAATCATTTCTCTGGCTGTCACTGCTGCTCTATCTTGAGTGATAAATATCTTCCCAGGGAAACACACACACACACACACACACACACACACACACACACACACACACACGATGCCCATTCCCTTCAGAGCATGGGGACTGTGGAAGCAGATGGCTGGACTCTCTGAAGACACCAGGTGCGGAGTTAATATCCAAATTCTCCAGAGTGGTTACTTGGATTCCCAGTTTCCTCCAGCCTCTGGAGTTCCCATAGTTCCCTCTGTGTTGGGGTATCCTGTTGTTGGGGCTAGGAGTGGGGGAGCTTTCCTGGTACTGCTCTGAGCTGGTCTGAGGGTCACAACCAGACCACAGAGTTAATGAAATAAAGCCTTAACCTTGATTTGATGGAGGCTAGGAAGTCGGGAAAAAGTACCGCAGTCCTTCAATTTACAGGTAGGAGACAAGAGGGTTTGCGATGAGGAATAAAAAGACAAGGAGATTGTGGGTTTGAAGAGAGGCCACGACAGAAGCCAGGAGGTTATGGGAGGTGAACCGGAGCTGTTTAAGGTGAACGCACAGCGCCGCCTATGGCAGAGGAGAGTACTGCAGCAGATGGGACTGTGCAAGCCCACCTTATTAGATGGGGTCCATGAGGTCCGGTTGTAAGAACGTTTAATTAGCTTCCACATTCACATGGACCTGCCCTTTTCATTGCTTCCTGATGACTTAACGAAATAAACTGACTCTCATCTGTAGGTGTGAATTAAATCTTTCTTCCTGCTGTGATGATGGAGCGCTTAGGATCTGTGGTGACTTCCACAATGCAGCATGAATGTGGCCGGCAGTGGGAGAGTGAAAGAATCCCATTACTTCCCTCCCCAGCAGCCTGCCTGGATCCTGGTACTGGGGTAAGCAGAGACTCTCTGGGGAGAGGAAATCTGGCCAGTCCCTCTTGCTCATCAAGGTATGTGTGTGAGGCAAGCAGATCAAGTCTATTCTTTACGGTGGATTGTTTAACCACAGGGGAAAGAGCGCAACATACTGAAACCACAGCTATGCACATTTCAGCTCGGCCCCACGTGAGAGAATGAGACCTCTGGGTCCTCACTCACCGCCTGTGCTGTGAGAGGATGAGCATGGATCCGTGTGTGTGTGTGTGTGTGTGTGTGTGTGTGCGCGCGCGTGTGTATGCATGTGCGTGTGCATGTGTGTGTGTGTGTGTAGGTGCATGTGTGCACATGTGTGCAGTCACCTAGAAAGTTCAAGATATACTGTAAAGATATTTACACACACACACACACACACACACACACACACACACACACACGCGCGCACATATCCTGAAAACAGAACCTTGAGGATAGAACTAGGTCCTTGAGCATGCTAAGCAAGTATTGTGTGTGTGTCTGTGCATATGTGTGTGCACATATATATGTGTCTGTATGTCTGTGTGTATATATATATGTATGTGTGTGTTCATGTATGTGTCTTGTCTCTGTGTATGTAAGCATGTGTGTCTCTGTGTGTGTTTATGTGTGTGTGTGTGGTGTATGTCACATGTGTGCAGGTTCCCAAAGAGGCCAGAAAGGGCAAGGGCATCAAATACCCTGGAGCTGTGTTGGGGTGAGCTGTTTGTTTGTACTGGCCCCCCAGAACCAAAATAATCACACAGAAACTGTATTAATTAAATCACTGCTTGGCCCATTAGCTCTAGCTTCTTATTTGCTAACTCTTATATTAATTTAGCCCGTTTATCTGTATATCACCACGAGGCTGTGGCTTACTGGGTAAAATTCACAGTGTCTGTCTCCAGTGGCTCCATGGCTTCTCCCTGACTCCCAATTCTTCCTCCCAGCATTCAGCCTAGCTTTCCCTGCCTATCTAAGTTCTGCCTTGCTATAGGTCCAAAGCAGTTTCTTTATTCATTAATGGTAATCAGAGCACACGGAGGGGACTCCCACATCAGAGCTGGAGTTAAAGGCTATAAGGAGCTGTTCTACCGGATTTCTAGGATCTGAGCTCAGGTACTTCAAAGAGCACAAATGTCTCTTAACTGCTAAGCCATCTCTCCAGCCCTTAACTACCCCCTCTTAAATTAATCCTTTTCTTCTGTATAATCATTTTGTGTGTAGAGGGGTGTGCATACTACAGTAAAAATATGGAGGCCTGAAGTCTACTTGCATGAGTCAATTCTCTCCTATTGTGTGGGTTACAGGGATGAAATGGAAGCCATCTGGATAAGTGATGGGCCATTTCCACTGAGACAGCTCTCGGACCCATCAGCCCTTTTCAAATGTTTGTTTTCTGAGAATGCTACTAAGTTTTCTAGGATGGCCTTAAACTTATTATCATCCTGCCTCCAAGTAGCTGGGGGTATGGGCATGCACCATCACATAGAACTAAGAAATAATTACTATTAATAAACTACAACCATCAGGGATGCAGACACACATAACTTATCATTCCACTACATGGGATGAGGTTTGAGGGTAGAAAACGAAAAGGATCTGCTGTGAAATATTACTTTAACTAGGCAAAGGTGTGCCACATTTGTTTAAGCATATACAGATGTGTTGCTTTGTCTGCCTAAGGAACCTGTTTGATCTAATAAAAAGCGAAGTGGCCAATAGCGAGGCAGGGGAGGGATAGGTGAGGCTGGTGGGCAGAGAGAATAAGAAGGAGAAATTGAGGCTCGAGGAGAGAAGAGAACAAGGCAGAATGAGAGAGAATGAGGGAGGAGAGGACTGGGGCCAGCCAGCGAGGCAGTCACCAGACAAATGGACACAGAGTAAGACATACATAATGGAAGAAAGGTAAAAAGCCCTGAGGAAAAAATCTAGATGAAGAGAAATAGGTTAAATTAAGTCATAAGAGCTAGGAGGACAAGCATAAGATAAGGCTGAGCATTTGTTACTAGTAAGTCTCTGTGTCATGATTTGGGAGCTGGTGGGTGGCCCAAAAGTAAACCTGCTACAAATATCACTTTCTGGGTTTTGTTTTCAAAGATAGAGACTGTAGGGGCTGGAGAAATGGCTCAGTGGTTAAGAACATTGCCTGCTCTTCCAAAGGTCATGAGTTCAATTCCCAGCAACCACATGGTAGCTCACAACCATCTGTAATGAGGTTTGGTTCCCTCTTCTGGCCTGCAGACACACACAGACAGAATATTGTATACATAATAAATAAATAAATATTAAAAAAAAGATAGAGACTGTAACAGAAGAGAGAAAAAGATCTGGGAATCTCTGCATGATACAGGGCAGCTTCAGCGACAGTAGCAACTAGCCACCTTCCTCCTTTGGTCCTCATCCTCCAAGAGATAGGAGGATGGGGCTGTGGTTATGCAGTGGAATGGTCTGTATCTCAGCACAAGCCCAACACAGCCAAGATCTGCCAAGAGGACATTGTTATTTGCTTCTTGAGACAGTTCCCAAGGAAGTGGGAGGAGGGTCTCCTGGAAGAAGAGCTGAGGTCGTGTGTGAAATGAAATACCCGAAGCATTTCCTGCATCCCAGACAAGCACAGGAGCTGTGGGAAGATGCTTGAGGGCCTCAGAGACACTGAGAAGTAGCCAAGAATGCCTGGGCTTAAAAGGAGATAGAGTATGCACTACATCTTCAGCCTAGGTGTGGAGAAGAGAGACCCAGTTGGACCCCCACACTGGGATAAACATCGGAGAGCATGATGGGAATCTCAGAAGTGGCTCATATGAGCTCATTGTCTTGCATACCCAGCTCCATAGGCTGTAGGAGTAGGCTGCCCAGGACATAAACACACTTCAGAAATAGAAAGGTAGGTAGAATCTTATGGGCCAGGGGTTGAAGAGGAGGGTCTGTGTTTCAGTGAGTAGAGCTCTTGCTACATAAACCAGGCATGATGGCAGATACCAGGAGTCCTGGAACTGGGGATGGGGAGGCAGAGGAAAGAATTTAAAGGTCATCCACAGCTACAAGTGAGTTTGAAGCCAACATGGGCTCCATGAGAGCTCAAATTAAAAAAAAAAACAAGTTATTGAATACTAACAAAAACATCTTTTGTTTTGATGCTCATGCTAACTCAGGCTATGTATAGATCATGAACAGGTGATGCATGTGGGTTTTAGAGCCACTGTGAAGCCTGGAAAAGAGCCAGTCAGCTGCCTACCCTGGGGTCTGTGTGATGAGGGGTTTTACCACAAGGAGGTGCAGCAGGAACCCCCACCACACACACACACACACACACCCCTACAGGAATATCAAGTTCAGATTAGGGAGTCCTATGCTACTCAGATGGCAGATGCTCACTTCTAGATCCCAAGACAACAAAACTTCAGTCTAGTGACTGACTAACAGCAAGGCCTGAAAGAGAGACCTGGGAATAGAGAAAGTTCTTGACAAGGTAGAACCAGTTTCCAGCTTCCCAGACCCACCTGGGTTTCTAAGAGGCTAGGGTCCCAAGCATTCTTATTTTTTGCATTTTGTGTATGTGGGTGGGGAGGGGTATGTACATGTATGGAGACCAGTGGTCACTCCATGGTGTCATTCCTCCTCAGGCAGTATTCACCTTGTTTTTTGAGGCAAGGTCCTTCACTGGGACCCAAAAGTCACCTATGGCCAGATAGGCTGGCTAGAAAGCCCCCAAGGCTTCTCTTGCCGCCTTGTCCCCCGTGCTGGATTATTGTACACCGGCTTTTATGTGGGTGCTGGGGGTAGAACTTGGATCCTCATGGTTGTGTGGCAAGCGCTTGACTGACTGACCCTACTTCCTGTTTTTATATCACTGGATGCCACCATCTCTCTGGATGCCAGCAACTTCGTCTACCCTGTGCTATCCAATAAAAATCTGTTCTTTATATTTGAATACTTGTTGAAATCTATTCTGTGATTGTTTCCTCCCCCCCCCCCTGTTTGGTGGGATTTTTGGAAAAAAATGTCACCCCTTACCACAGTGACAGCTCACCAAACTGTGTGCTCAAACATTCCTTCGATGCTTCTGTTGGCTGTTTTCAGCTGAGATAAGCAGTTTCAATGATGAATTTGGAATAAAGAACATTCCACACACAATGTGGATGGGGATTCTCGCTCCTTGGGTCAGCTGAGGTCCTAATTAGAAGGGGGAAAAGCGTGATTCCCCAGCAGACCAGCTTCAGGCTCATTTGCAACATCAGCTCTTTCTGGTCTTTGGGAGGTGACCTTTGAACACTTCAGCACCTGCCCCCAGGTTTGTGGTGTCCCGGCCCTCACTTCAAACCCCGGCATTGCCACATCACCTCAAGTCGGTCGAGGTCCTAATTAGAAGCGAAAATCCCAACTGTGCCTCCAAAGCTCCACGAACTCTGGAGTAGCTCGCTTCTCTTGCTGAGCATGCCAGCCCTTGCCAGGGCCGCCGCCTTCACTGTACACATTCATCGGTTGCTTCTCTGGAGATCGCTGACACAGCTACAGTTGTTACACTCCGCAATCTCTCTTTACATGCAATTCTATATCCAACACCAACAACAAGGATCCTCTCTCTCTCCATGACTCCATGGCTCAGGAAGACTCAGACCTATCTACTAACTTACACTTTCCCGTGGTGCTGCCGACATGCTAAGCATGGTGGGATGGGAAGGTAGGGACAGATCAGTTTTTATGAGAGCTAACTCTCTGATGACAGCTCTAGCACCTTCGTGTTACACTCTAGCACAGTGGTTCTTAGCCTGTGGGGCGTGACCTCTTTGGGATTACAGGGGTCACTTAAGACCATTAGAAAACACAGGTATCGACATTAGGATTTATAATTGTATCAAATTAGAATTATGAAGTAGCAATGAAAATAAGTTTATGCTTGGGGAGGGGTTGGTCACCACAACATGAAAAACTGTATTAAAGAGCAACAACATTAGGAAGGTTGAGAACCACATTCTAGAAGGAATAAGAGGTTTTGGGTGTAATAAGAGACCGTTGTGCTGGCCTTGGCAACAAAAAATAATCTATTATTTGTGTATGTGGCGGGCAGTACATACATGTGTGCCCTGAGGCTCACGTGGAGACCAGGGGCCAATTTGTGGGAGTCGATTCTCTCCTTCTGCTATGCTGGTATAGGGATTGAACTCAGGACCTTGAGTTTGGCAGCAAGCACCCTTATGCGCTGAGCTATCTCACCTGGCCCATCATTTTTATTTTTAAGGTCAGCAGATAATGCAGACGCCTCTCTGCATAGTTTCTATGTTTAAGTGGTTCTCAGTCTGGATAGTCAGTTTCCAGTCCCTTCCTCAATAGGGCCTAGAGGGTCTCTGCCTACAAGGTGTGCAAGGCCCCTGCTTTTTCTAATGTGATCACAAAAAGCAGCTTAACCTGTGCCCTCAAAGCAGAGCCTGGGGAAGGAGCCATGTGCTTATCAATGTGTAGAGAGTACTAGCCCTGGAGGAGGAGGGAGGAAAAGAGATGGGGCCTGCAGAGAACCAACACAGGTACGGGATACTGGGCTCAATAGCGGAAAGTGAGAGATGACCCGAGCTGGCCATGTGTTTGCAATGGGCTCATTTGCTAGTGAATCTTTCAAAACTCAGCTACACAGGCCCTGGGCGGGGTGGAGCCTAGCTTTCCCCTGCTTCAGAGGAGCATATGTGCTCAGCTAGAAAAAGTTTTCTGCTTAGAATCAAAACCCTTGGGAGGGAAGCTTGGACAGAGGGGACACCTGCTTCAGTGTCCCAACGAAGTCATTAGCATCAACAGGATGTAGTTTCCTTGGCAACAGCTGAAGATGGGAAGCTAGCCAAAGGCCCTGAAACCAAGTGTGGCTGAGAAGCTAAGACTGGAGTAAATGCAACATGAATTCCTCCATCCGGTTTACTCAGAGGCCATCCTGGGTGACTTTAGCCTGGTTGACTCTCGCAGCTGGTGCAGGGCAAGGTTCACAACAAGTAGTAGAACGACACTTTGGATAATTTAGCTGACACAGGGATTTACAGGCATGGTTTATGTGGACTACTCCTGAATCAAAGGAACATTACAGAAAGCAAGTCTCAAAAGGGCACGGACAGTGCACGAAGAGCCAGTCTGGAAGCCTACTAAGCTCATGCCTCTGCCTTAGTGAGAATTAGCTTCAAAAGGTTCCTGGTGCAACAGCTTTCCTGTCAAGTTAAAAATTCTTGGCAGCCTGAATAGTTCAACTCGCATGACAAGTTTCCCAGCCGTGATCACTCAGCCGAAGCCGGGATGCAGGACAGTGGGAAACAGAAGATGTAACATCCTGCATCAGCATGTGTAAGTGATGCTGTGCCAGGAAACAAGCATCCCCACAGTTGTGGAGGGGCATGGCCCTTGTACATTCCAGATTTAATCTACAGTCTGAAACCAAGACTACAGAAGCAGCCAGTACAGGGAGCATCTCTATGCACTCAATTAAAGAAAAAAAAAATTTCCCTGGGGGATTCTGCCCAGGCAACCAAATGTTCTTTAGTAGAAACAAGTCAATTGACTCTAGTCAAATCAGAAAGCAAAAAGCAAAGGGAGTCCCACAAGAACAATACAAATTACCATCATTCACACCCAGGGCAGTGGGTCATTTCCCAAGGGATGACAAGGAACAAACCAGGTGGACCCAACCCTCCACTAGTGTCTATTATAAGTAGTGGTCAACATGAGGAGGACCAGAGTATATTAGGCTTTTGGAGTTCAAGCTCACCAACAGCTCACCAAGGGACATTCATTCCTAAAGAATTTTTATAGCTTGTTATACTATTTACCTCTTTTGTTTTAAAATTAATGTTTATTTGTTTGAGTATGTGCCATGCTGGGTGCCTTCAGAGGCCAGAAGAGAGCATCAGATTCCTCTGAAGCTAGAATTATAGTTTCTTGACATGTGTGCCAGAGAACAACCCAAAAGAGTCCTCTGAGAGAGCAGTGCATGTTCTTAACCTTTTAGCCATCTCTCCAGTCCCACATCTCTACTGTTAAGAGGTCAACAGTGATCCTCCGGAAGAGAATGGTCATTTTTTTTTCAGTCAACTGCAGAGCCAGGAATAGACCCTGGGTGACCCCAATGAGAGATTTCCCTTACAGGGTGTCACTGTCAAGAGCTCTAGTGGTAGGGTGAAGTCCTCCAGTGTACCCCCAAATGCTCACACACACCCCAAACCCAGGACCCTGGGAATATTTGCTTCCATAGTAAAAGGGACATTGTGGTGGCATTAGGAATGTGTGATGCCTTGGTCCTTAGTGCTGTGTGTGTAAGAGCCTGTGTGCTATCAGAGGAGATAGTCACCATGCTGGCTGCAGCGAGGACCTGGTTAGGGTAAGAAAAAGATTAACAAGGAAGGGACCAGAACTGATTGAAATGGCCTCTAGACTCAGAAAAGACAAGAGGATTTCCAGAAGGAAAAAGGCTCAGGCAACAAGTGTATTTCTTACTTCTCATCTCCAAGGAGTATACTGGCTTGGTACAGTAGCCTTGGGCCATATGGTGTTTCTGAGTGACTCTTCAGCTAGACAGGTGAGCACACTTCTGTCCCTAGTGGTGGCTACGGAGATGCCATCAGACGTCTTTTTTGCTTTAATGGGTCAATGGCAGCCCTATTTTTATTGACTTGTGGGATCTTTTCTTTTATGGGGGTAACTGTTGGACAGCTGGCCTCGCTCGCAGGTTAACAGCTTTTCTGCACATGAACTGGCATTTGGAGTTCTGGGCTTAGCTGCACACGTCTCCCTTGCATTGCACAACTGGAAGACATGCTCAGCAGCTCCTCCAGAGGACGTGACCC
>NC_022010.1:18065249-18066642 GCF_000317375.1 Microtus ochrogaster
AGAGAGAGAGAGAGAGAGAGAGAGAGAGAGAGAGAGAGAGAGCATGCTAAGAGCTCAAGATCTAGCTCTAGATATTAGTTTCAGACTTGCTTCCAAACCTCTCTGGGCCTCAGTTTCCCCATCTTTTGTATGGAGCCAATAACAGTAAAGCCCCTGTGGGCTCTCCTCAGGACTCACCAGGTCAGTTCCTGCAGAGCCCTGTGTGGGTGTAGTGTATATAGTAAGAGTCCATCTGGCTTTGCTATTATTAGTATAAATAAATATTAATCTGCATCAAATTATAGATACGAGAGGGATCATAATTAGAGCCATAAAAGAAGACGTGTTATAATTTCTCTGGAAAATATAGAGGCTTCTGGAAATAAAGCCTTCTACACATGCAGCTTCAGGAGCGTGGTGCTCAGCGGCTCACCCACCCGCCAGCTGTCGGAGATGGGTTTAAGTCAGGGAAGTGTTCTGAACAGCCGTTCTCTTTTCCCTGACGATCTTATCCAAGGGCCGCCCAGCAGCGATGATGACCTGCTTATTATAACTGCACTGTAAACAAGGCCTGGGGTTTACATAACACCTTGGCCACTGATGGAGAAAAAGCACAGCTGAGTGTTGTACTTATGTCTGTTTGTACAACATTGGTGCAAAATTGAGAGGCTTTGGCAATAGCCTGTTTACAGACAAAAAGATTAGAAGAAAATCAAGTGGTTCCTTCATGTGTCCCCACCAGAGAAGCCCTGTCCACAGACAGCAGGGCAGCCTGTGCTATGGTGTCTGATGAACAAATTTGATCTCTTCACTTTGATTCTATCTCTTTCTTCAACAGAACAGAATAAATATCAGCACTACAGAGATGGCTCAGTTGGTAAAATGCATGCTGTATAAGCCGGAAGACCCCAGCATCCAGATAAACGCTGGGGATGGGAGAGCTAGTACCTATTACCCCTACACTGGCATGGCAATGGAGATAGACAAGCCCCCAGGATTTCGCTGGCCAGCCAGATTACCTGAAAACTGTCTATAGAACTAATCTGGAGCCGGGCGGTGGTGGTGCACGCCTTTAATCCCAGCACTCGGGAGGCAGAGACAGGCAGATTTCTGTGAGTTCGAGACCAGCCTAGTCTACAGAGCTAGTTCCAGGACAGGCTCCAAAACCACAGAGAAACCCTGTCTCAAAAAACAAAAAACAAAACAAAAAAAAAAGTAGAACTAATCTGGAAAAATGATCGAGGAAGATTCTGATGCGGAACTCTGGCCTCCCCCTGCAGGCACAAATGCGCATGCTCCTCCCCCAAGGAACAGGAACAGAGTCAGACACAAAAGCAGTCAGCGGTACAACTCACAGTGTAGAAATAGGAGCGGCGGGCTGCGTCCCGGCACCCGGCCGCCCACATGGCTAGCT
>NC_022010.1:18069405-18070870 GCF_000317375.1 Microtus ochrogaster
CCCCCCCCCCCCACCGAACAGCTGTCATTCTCCAAATCTCTGTGCCCAAACTCCAAATGTGCAGACACTCACAAAAGACGAGGTGTGAGGTTTTATTGCTTTCTCATTTTGGCACCTTTTCTGTCAACCTTTTAAGTACTAAAGATATCTGTGTGTGTGTGTGTGTGTGTGTGTGTGTGTGTGCGCGCACGCGCACGCGCGTGCTGATTTTGCTTTTTGAAAAGCACAAGGAAAGCGTGTGAGGTTTGAAGTTTACCTACGGAAATGATTAAGCAGCCTGGGAAGCAGCTGGGCAAGATGGTGCCCCGAAGATGGAGGCTCAGCTTCGTGGCATAAAAGGCTCGCCGAAAAGATGCACCTCTGCTATTTCAGAATGGTGCTGAGAACATTCTGGAGATGGTGCTGTGTCCACTTCCTGTCCCAATCAGCAGTGAGCTAAACCTGGTGTCAGTAAAGAACTTAAAATGGTATTTTATTATTGATGGTATCTGCAGATTCCAGGAAGTTAAAGGGGGGAGGTGGGGTGAGTTTAATCGGAAGGGAAGTTGGAACGGTGCTGTGGGCTGTCACACACAGAATATTCTCTGACCTTCCCTAGCTCTCTGTAAACAAGTCTTTAAATTGTTTGGGGACTAAATCAATCAATCTAATGCAAAACAGTTAAAACTCTGTGTGTGTGTGTGTGTGTGTGTGTGTGTGTGTGTGTGTGTGTGTAACATGTGTGCTTGCTTGCAAGTACATGTGAACATGTGTGCTCTTGTGTGTGAAGGCCAGAGAGGGGAGGATCATGGGGAACAGGGGAATACACTCAAAGCACATTATATGATTATACGAAAATAGTCTTATCATATAGTATATATATTATGTGTATATTTATCTATTATATATGTATATATGTATCACAGAAAAATTAACAAACGCAAAATTCACTCCAACAAAGTTGAAGAAAGATGGCCCAAACCTGGAGAATTCTTTGGTAAGAATCAGTGACTCACAAAAGCCCCTCCCCCAACACTTGCCTCTGACATGGGACAAAGAGAGGCTAGGTTGAGTGTCAGTGGCCCCTGGGCTGCTCTCTCTCTGAAGGGGTGGCAGAGGATCTTGTGCAACGCTGGAGAGGGAGACTCCAGATCCTGCATTGGTTCCCAGGTAACACAGGGAGGGAAGTGGGTTTAAGTGACTCATGAAGACGGGGCTGAAAGTGGAGATTTGAGTTCTAAGGCTGGAACTGACATAGAAAGGCAGACTCAATAACACACACAATCCCAGCGGTGAAGGGACTGGAGGCAGAGACAGGAGGATCCCTGGGGCATGCTAGTCTACTTGGTGAAGTCCAGGCCAATGAGAGACCCTGTCTCAAACAAAAAGTGGAAGGTGCCTGAGGAACAACATCCAAGACTGACCTCTGATACACATACACCACACACACACACACACACACACACACACACACACACACACACAC
>NC_022010.1:18072535-18095059 GCF_000317375.1 Microtus ochrogaster
CCACCTATGTTCTAAGCTATGAGCCCAAGCAGTTTGTTTATTACTTAACCAATGAAATCAACAGATTGATATATGACACTCCCACATCATCACAGGTCAAGTGGCTGGTGCCAAAACAAATCCCCCCAAATAATAGCAGAGTTGGCTGCCGTGCTTGGAAGCTGAGAACCTCACTGGAGACAGGAGTCCACATCAAAGAAAGCTTGGGGTACATTCTGGCCCAGTTCCTCTCATGTGGAAAATGAGCATTATTTACAGCTCTGGACATGCCTGAAGCAGTCAGCCTGTGAGTCTGGTTAACCTGACATTTTATGTTCTCAAGCAGAACAGTTTCTAACATAAACTCGTGCTGGGTTCCAAAGCTCCAGCTCCCCTGCCTGGGAAATGGTGTTAAGGAAGAGGACAAGGAAACTCTACAACAATGAGGGAATAGTCGGGGCTAGGCTGGCTCCCCGAGGCAGGCCGTGGACATAGCAATCCTCCTGATAAGGCGATGGCCTAGTGAGCAGTTACGGAATCGAGCGAGCCAGGAGTATCGTTTCCAATGATTACACTTCCTGAGATATTAAGATTTGACACAAAGCGGCGATATGGGACAATCATCAAGAGACTGATTCTTAAGTATTTTTGGGCCGAGTGAATTTAGTCATCCCAAACATGACTAGTGACGTTCTTAGAGGTGCCATCCAAATATGCTGTGAAACTAGGCGGTTGGTTTCTGTCGTCGTGCTTGCTCATGCAGGGAGATCTTAGATTTCGGAGAAGCCTGCAAACTAGAAGTCTCCCAGTGGAAAGTGTGGGCATGCGGTCTACAGAGGTCATGAAAACAGTTGTGCTCCCCCACAAACGGGAGCTCGGATAACCACCCGCTCCTGTCATGCCCGCCGCTGTTGGTGGCTTTTCGGTGCTGTGGAGACACCGCAACGCAAGGATCATCAGTGCTCTCCCATGCCACTATTAGCTGGGCTGGAAGAAGCCATCTCACGTTCAGGAGTGTGCAGCCATAGTCCCACCGTTCCGAGTAGCAAACTCAAGCCGAGAGATTTGGGGGAGGGGCTCTGTGAGCCTGATTTAAATGAAACTCGGGGGGGGGGGGAGATTTGGCCCTTTGCAGCCTCATTCATAGTCTGGAAGACACGATGCCAAGTAAAAGGAGCCAGGTATGGAAAGGTAGATCTCGCGTGCTCTCGTGTGTGGGAGCTACGTTATGGAACACACAGGAGCGGAGCAGAACGGGGTTTGGCAGGGGCTGGTGAGTTAGAGTCTGGAGGCAATAGGCAAGGAAAATGCAATGCTTCAGCTACAGGGAATAGCACTAGGGAGGCTGAGGCAGGAGGATTGTTGTGAGTTTGAAGTCCGTCTTGGCTAGACACAGAGTAGGTTCAAGGCTAACCTCAGCTATGCATCAAGAGCTGCCGCAAAATGTAATTTCACATATCCAAAAGCAGATGCCTGGTCTCTTCTAGAACCATCTCACTCATCTTGTCACCCTGGTGTTAGAGAGGGAGGTGGGGTCAGCATCTTTGGAGGACCATCAAAGAGCAAGGTCAGGAGTTCTGCCTTCCTCCCAGCTGCACATCACATGCTCTCCTCATTCCCACTTTCCCTAGTGTCCCCAGTAGGTCCTTCAATGGTCTCTGTCAATATAGTCTCCACTCACAAAGAACTCCAAACCTCATACTTCTTAGCTTCCGGTTCACACTTCCTATATCCTAACCATCAACACCGGAACAATACCAGAATGCTCTCCAAGCTCCTTCAAGACATTTCTTTGAGTTGTCCACATCCTTCTGGCTCCTTGCGGTCTGTTCTCTTAGAACCTGCTAGAAGGTTCATTCTCCACGGGCTGGATCCTTATCCCAGCCTATCACTTGACTGGCATCCCTGGAGCCTTAATATCCTCTCTGATCTCCCAAAACGAAAGGGCTTCCTCCTTAATGCCTTGCCAAAATAAAAATTCTATGGAGTGCCTTCATAATCTGTGGCCAGACACCTGCCCTCTCTGGCTTACTTCTTCACTTCTGTGTTTAACTCTATCCCAGTCCCATGTGCCTTGCTGCCTCCATGGGAGAGCTCTGCACAACTGTTCTACTTAACCAAGCCCTCCACTTGATTCACCGAATGTCAGGCAGAATGATTACAGAGAACACGCGCGGCTGAATGAGGAAAACTCTACAAAGCAGTCTTCATTAAGAAGGAACATAATTTTAATTTAGGATAAATTACATAAGTATCGCACAAAACACCCACAGAATGCCGAGTCATTCATTAATTTACTTCCATTTCTCTGCCACCAAGTCCTCTCGGGCTAACATATCAAAATGTAAACAGCGCTTGTTTGCAATCCTTCACGTTTAAAATTATCAATGACCCAATGCCCTGTTTAGAAATCATAAATTGAATACAGTAAGGAAATTAAATGATCTTTCCGACACTGCAGAACACCCCTTAGTTAATCCTGAAGTGAATGACGAGGCACAACAAATACAGCATACGAGTTCTGTTTATATGGATTCATTAGCTAGTGTTTGGGAAAAGAAAGAATTGTCATAATCTGGTCACTCCTGCCAGGCCATTTGGAGACACAGAATGGGAGATGATCAGGCAGAAGGAAGGCACTGGAGGCTCAGAGCTTTCTGTGTCTAGCAGAGGAAATAAGATGCTGTTGGGGGTGGGTTATTGGCCAGCTCACAACTGCATTTAGCTGTTTTTCTGCTAAGAAGTGAGCAGGTAGCTTTTAGTTGACGTCTGTAAGACACGTTTGCCAAGGCAGGGCTGCTTGTGGATGTGGATGGGAAGATGTGAACCTTAGTATTCAGGGTACATGGGGTCTCTTCACAGTCTCTATTTACCCATTTATTTACAGAAAAATCCAGCCACCACTCTCTGTGTCGCCTGCACATCCACCTGAACAAACACTCTTAAAAGGCACTTATCTGGCTAGTTGTCAATAGAGAAGCACATCATTATCGATGTTATTTTCAGAGAACTAGCTCTCTTGACCCCCTGCAGTACAGAGTCCCCTATTTCCTTTTTGATGTGGGAGTGTCATATATCAATCTGTTGATTTCATTGGTTAAGTAATAAACAAACTGCTTGGGCTCATAGCTTAGAACATAGGTGGGTGGAGTAAACAGAACAGAATGCTGGGAGGAAGAGGAAGTGAGCTCAGACTCCACAGCTCTGCTCTCGGGAGCAGATGCCTCAGAGAGACGCCATGCTCCCCGCTCCTGGGAAGATACACTCCCGGTAAGACCGGTGCTCACTAAGACCGGTGCTCACAGATTATTAGAGATGGGTTGATCGGGATATCAGAATTAGCCAGTAAGGGCTAGAGCTAAAGGGCCAAGCGGTGATTAAATGAACACAGTGTCCGTGTAATTATTTCGGGTAGAGCTAGCCATGTGGGCGGCCGGGTGCCGGGACGCAGCCCGCCGCTCCTATTACTACACCTTTTGAAGTTTTAAGATTGCCCATTTTCTGGTTGGTAAGCCCAGTGTTCTGACCACTGCGCCACATATGGGTTTTTACCTGGTGCCTGGTCACCTCTGCTCCGTGCAGTTAGGGATGACTTTTGGATGTTATTAAATACATCGGGAAGAGATTTTTCTCATGGTTTATTTAATGACTAGTTCGGTAATTACCTCATCACTACTTAGGCATCAAATTATCTACATAGTTTTCATTCTAGAATTCTCTTTACAGTCCCCAAGGATGTGTCTCTTTAATAGCGTCTTTTCTCACATTAGCTCATCAGGGCGCAGGTGCCGGGTGGGTGCAATCCACAGTAATAGAAGTTTTGTAGGAAGGGATGAATTCTGTGCAGCCCAATTTCGAGTACAACCATTTAGGAGGGAAGCGATCTCTCTGATTATCAGTGGGACGCATCCTTCTCCTTGGCCATGGCTGATGCTAGCTGATCAGCCTGCAGATACCAGAAGAGTATCCCGTTTTACAGACAGAGCAATTAAAACATGCGCAATGCAGTTTTTGCTGGGAAAAGAAGCAGGAAACGTTCCAAACTAATGGAAGGTTAATAGGTGGTCAAGCCAGATAATCAAGGGATCTTGAGGGGAAACAAAAACCGAGATCTTAAGGAAAAAGAAACATAAAGTTGCAGACAACTAACCCATAAGAGCTACACTGGAGCCACTCTGTCGACTTATAAGCCCCTCTGCTAGCACTCTTGAAGGGGAAGTGGCCAGTGGGGAGCAGTCATGTGTTACAAAGTGTGCTCACAGACAGAAGTGGGATTTCCATAACAACCAGGTCAAGGGATCTATGTCCAGAATAAACTGATGAGGCCAGCCAGGCAGGGATGCTAAACTCGGATGCTACACCTACAGACAGATAAAGTAGGAAGGGTCATCAATAGGATCCACAAAAATGCTGGGGTTGGCTCAGGGAGAATCCATAAGGTGGTTGGGGCAGGTTCAAGGTCTCCATGGAGCAATGGATCCTCAGCAGCAACAGAAGGCCAGACTGCTTTAGGAGGGCTGACTGGGCAGCTTCTTCCCTCTATCTTTTCAACACAAGTAGTGATAATATACTAATATTGATATAAAAGTTAATTAAGTCCATAATATTATTGTTGTCCTCTCAAAAGTAAGGTGTGCTTGCATAGACCCATTATCTAGTATGATAGAAGCAGATGCAGGAGGATTGCTATGAGTTCTAGGCCAGTCAGGGCTAAGAAGAACAGAGAAGAAAGGCTCAAGACCAAGTGAATCTCACTTATTTCCAGACTGTTGGTTCAAGAGCCATGATGGGGAAGGTACAGCTTGCTGGTATAGTGAAATCCAGGGCAAAGAAATCATTTAGGATAAGCAAATAATTGATTTCTAGTATTTTGGTATATCCAGAACATTAGCTGAGCAATGAAATGCAATATGAATCTGAATGACACCATCTCGGTTATTTATTCACTTCTGAGTATATCTGAAGACAACTTTGACATATACCTGGTATGAAGGATTTTTTTTTACTTGTCCAGAGGGGCCTCTTGGAGTAGAAAGCAATGCAGAGATGCGAAATAACTGGTTAACGTCCTTGAGAATATATGGCTGCTGAGTGCTCAGCCCTAAGTGAAACAGCTGCATCAATGAGAACATCCTGGACGAGGGGGTGGAAAGAAGAAGAGCTGGGGATGGGGAGGAGAGCTGGGAAATGCTGTCTTTTGGACATGGTGTGGCTCTTCCACTCCAACTCCCAGCAGCTTTTGATACCTGCACAGGGGCAAGTCAACAAGAGCGGTCACCATCTCAGTAGGCAGCACCAATAGGATTCGGTGGGTTACTAACAAAGAGTGAACATGAAGGAGAGAGGAGGGTACATTCAGGGTGCACAAGAGTAGGAGGGAGGAACTGTGGGTGAATATGATCAAGATACATCGCTTACATCTACAAAATGATTGAAGTATAATTAGATGTACCATTTTTAAAAAAATGTTTTAGATTTATCTAGAAAATAAATATGTAAGTAAAATAGACAAAAATTCACCATTTATCAATGGTATTCTAGTTTAACTGATCTAGACAATGTCAGAAGGTGGCTGGCACCAGGCTGTGAACATGATGAGCCATTGAGAGCAACTGAGAAAGGGGATGTGAGGTCTGAACACAGTTTTGGTCCGAGCAACTGGAATGATGGAATATTTTGGCTGGGATGGGGAAGTTACCAGAAATAATGGTTTGGAAGGTGAAGATCGTGATTTGGGGTTTAAGACGTGCTGGTTTGGATTGCCTACTATGCAGCCACAAGGAATGAGTGAGTCTGGAGTTCTGGG
Source organism: Microtus ochrogaster (assembly GCF_000317375.1). Classification (NCBI taxonomy): domain Eukaryota; kingdom Metazoa; phylum Chordata; class Mammalia; order Rodentia; family Cricetidae; genus Microtus; species Microtus ochrogaster. The sequence goes on from NC_022010.1 coordinate 18,078,321, forward strand.
ACGAATTCCAGCAGGGAGACACACATGTCGGGATTATCAACAAATAGATGGTATTTAAAGTCACAAGAAAGCCTGGGATTGCCAAAGAAATGAATGTTAGCAAAAAAAAAAAAAAAAAAAAAAGGACCCCACAGCTACTTTCTCGGAGCATCACACTGTTCAACAGGCTAATGGTGAGGGCTGAGCAGAGAGGATGACGTAGGAGCTGCTGTGAGCAAGGAGAGAATTCCAGGTGTGTGTTGTCCCAGAGCCTTGAGCTCCAATAGGATGTCAGGCCCCCTTCCACTCAGAGAGTCAGTCAGTGAACCACTGTTGATCATATGTTAATCTCAAGAGCTGTCATCAACATGCCCAGTTAGAGACTTGGGATCCTTAGGAACTCACTGGGTTGATATGGTAATGGTGTCTATACTCAGCTGTGGATGAACCATCCACATCCAAATTCTCCCCATCCAAGGCTCCAGGACCATAGAGGAAGAGTGGGTGGAAAGGATGCAAGAGCCAGCAGGTGGAGAGGAGTTCTGTGACATGTCGACTTCTGGATGCAATAGCGATGCTGCACAGCATCAACTTGTGGCTGCTGTGGTTGTCTGCTAATGACCAAGCCAATCAAAATTCTCTCATGACTGCAGGAGGGGTCCCTAGGGCCCCACCCTTGGCTGAGGAGTTACTCGCAGTTGATGGGGATGTGACTGCTGGAAGGAAGCCCGTGTGTCAATGGATGACCACACATGCATGTGTACATGGGAAATGCTAATGGGATTCAGAGAGTTGTTTTAGCTAGGGTTTCTATTGCTGTGAAGAGACACCATGACCACAGCAACTCTTATAAAGGAAAACATTTAACTGGGGCTGGCTCACAGCTCGGAGGTTTAGTTCATTCTTGTTATGATGGGAAGCATGGGGCACACAGGTAGACATAGTGCTGAAGAGGTAGCTGAGAGTTCTCCATCCAGATCAGCAGGCAGCAGGAAGGAAGAGAGATACTGGGCCTGGCTTAAACATTTGAAACCTCAAAGCCCCCAATGACACAATTCCTCCAACAAGGTCACACATTATAATTGTGCCACTCTCTGGTGAGCAAACATTCAAATCTTTAAGACTATGGGAGGCATTCCTATTCAAACCACCACAGTCATTAGTAGCAGGTAACATAGAGGATATGAAGTTTGGAGATAGTGGGGTGGGGACACTAAGGAAAGTTGAAGACAGTAATGGTGGATAAATACTAAAATAGTAACAACAATTAATGAAAAAGACCATGAATTTGAAAGACAAAAAGGAGAGAGTATATTAGAGGGTGTGGAGGGAGAAGGGGAAAGGGAGAAGATATAATTATGTTTTAATCTAAAAAATAAAATAAATCACTAAAATATATTGTATAAATGTATGAAACTTTTAAAGAATAAAGCTGGGTGTGGTGGTGCACACACCTTTAATCCTAGCACTTGAGAGATGGATATCTATGATTTCAAGGCCAACTTGGTCACACAGTAAATTCCAGGTCAGCCAAGGGGATATAGTGAAAGCCTGTCTTAAGAAAACAAAACAAAAAATAATAATTATTTTTTTTTTACAAAAGAGACTTGTACAATGGACCACTGCAGAGGAATTTTCCAAGAAGATTCTCTACAGGTTGGTTGACATTTATGAATATACAAGTCCCAAACTGAGAAATTCAAGCTCCAAATAATTCTTTTTATGTCAACCCTAACCCACAACTGTTCTTCAGATATGAATAATGCTTGGGAGACAGACTCTGGACTGAACACTGGAAAGACAACAAGCCATCGCTTCTGAGGGTGCTTAGTGCTGGATATGCAGGCCCAGGAGGCTCCTGGAGTGGTACAGCCCTGTGCTGCAGCCTTTTCAATACTCTCTCCACTGGCAACCATGCTACCCAGTGTCTTATAGTTAGGAAGGGTTGAAAGATGATCTCAGAAGGGGTCAGGGTGGGGCACACAAAGCAGGACGTAAATGCCTTGTTATTGTTCCTATGTCTTCAGAAGAGTCATAGACAACAACTGTGGGGTGTAAACAGGAGGTGCTGATACCCAGAGTACATTTCTAAAAGGAAACCATCTTCAGTGTAGAGAAGAGGGTAGTGAGGGGGTGAAGGGCAGTAAGACGTGTGAGTGAGAATCTGGCGGGGCAGCTTAGAGTACAACGGCCTTGGATCTAGGGAAAGAAAGATGGTCTGACCATAGATGGGAGGTGAAACCAGCAAAGTGGGCAGCTGGGTTAAAGATAAAGCTATGGGAAAGAAGATTCAAAGGGCGTCTTGAGAGGGACAACTGTCAATCAGGTACTCAACACTGTAAATTTCTTCTATCATATTGATCCATCCATGTATGTATTATCTATTACCCATACATCAATTAATCTACTATTGTCTGTTTATATATCATCTCTCTACTATATCTTCCATCATCTTTCTGTCAACCCTATCTTCCTATCAATCATATATCTCCATCTACTTTTGGTCTATATACCTATATGTTATTCAGACTATCATCTCTCAATCTATCATCTATCGTTTACCATCTTTTTATTATCTGTATGCTTATCTACTTACCTTCCTATCATCTATCTCTATTTTTGGTCTACCTGCCTATCCATTATTCTGCTTGTGAACTAGAATCAATCAATCAATCAATCAATCTATCTATCTATCTATCTATCTATCTATCTATCTATCTATCATCTATCTATCTATCTATCTATCTATTATCTATCTATGATCTTTCTATCTACCTATCAACTTTTATTTATTGTTAATATTATCTATCTTTTATCTAGCAATCATCTATATATATGTATATATACTTATCACATCTATCTATTAATTTGTTATCTATCCTATCACCTCTCTGTCTGTCATCCATGCACATCTATACAGCATCTGTAGCTGTGTCATCTTTCTCTTTCTCTGATCCACAGCCTTCACAATCCTCTGTTCATCCGCTCTGTGCATGGGAAGGCCTGGTTTACCCAAGAGGCTGTGCATCACTGTCCATCCCAAGGGAAGAGTAAAAGACCAAATGATCCCTACTGGATGTATTGTGGAGGGAATTGAACCATAATATGGAAAACGAACAGGCTGTTTCAAAATGTATTAGGGCTAATATTTCTAGAAAATGTCAAGAAGTCTATTAAACTGGTAGGGATGCCATTGCGTTTTTTTTTTTCATAGACAGGCAGAGGCATTACTAAAACAGGAACTTGCCGGAGCTACCATGGGGGATATGTCAGAATCATGACCTTTCCTTCTTATGTTTTTTATGTGTGTAGTCCCATTATTACAGAAGCTTCTGACATCACACACTTTCCACTGAGAAGGGTACAGCTTGGCTTTGTCATCTTGCTTTGAAGACCAACACATCTCTTCTCAGTAGTTTCACTGTTTATTACTGTGATTTCATTACTACAAATGGAATTCATTTAAACAAAGGATGGAGTTTGCTGAAAGATTATATTTTTATTTATGCGTCTGAGTGTCAGTATGTGTGTCATGTGTGTGCAATTCCTATGGAGGCCAAAAGAGGGCACTGAATCACACAGAGTAGGAATTTACAGGTGGCTGTGAGCTGCCTGATGTGGGTGCTGGGTCTCTTAAAGAACAACAAACATGCTTAAATGCTGAGCCATCTCTCCAGTTCACTTCCTTAGATTAAAAAAATTACATTTATTTATTTGTATGTGTTGTGGGTGGGTGCATGTGCCATAGGGCACAGGGAGAGCGCAGGGGACAACTTGAAATGGTTGTTTTTCCCTTATACCATGTGCATTCTGGGGATTCAACTCTAGTTAAATCTGGATTGACAGCAAGTACCTTTATCTGCTGAGTCATCTCATTGCCCAGCAAAGACAGAAATTTCTAGAAAGACAGAGGTCATGGTGCCATTCTATTTAGAGTATAAAAATGTTCACTTCTTTCCATTTCTTCTTTCATTTTTCAACACTGGGAATGGAACCCAGGATTTCCCACACAGGTAGTAAAGCTTTCTCCCATGTTTGCTGCTGAGTGGCTTGAGGATAAGCTGAGACCTGTGAACTGTGACTTGGAAAGGTGCCTCCTGTGTCCCTCAAGGGGTGGCTCCTAAGTATCATCTCACAGACCAACACTCTTGGTGTTTTTGAGTCCCGCTGTCCACAGGGCCTGAAGGACCACTCCTTCCCACTCCGGCTCATGTCTCTCAGGGTTTTGCAATTACTAAACCTTGAGTAGTAACTTTCCCATCTTAGTATGCACATGTGTAGAGATGTATGCACGTGTACAGAGGTATGCATGTGTGTACAAGTGCACGCACATATGGAGATCAGAGGTGTTTTCCCAATTGTTTTTCACTTTACTCTTTGAGACACGGTCCCAATGAACCTGGAGCTCACTGCTAAAGCCAGGTAATTTTCCTGTGAGTCTAAAGGATTTGCTGCCCCTGCCTCCCCAGTGCTAGGATTTCAGGAATCCCTGGTTTTTTATGTGGGTGCTGGGGGGGGGGGTCTGAACACAGGTTTTCATGAATATATGACAAGCACTCAGCCCAGCCACCCTTTTCAATCTTTTCTGATGGAGTCATAAACTTCCCTGACAGTCAGGGTTGTTCCATTAAACACTGGCTATGCAGCTATTCACATGGGCATTAGTGATCAACAGCCCAGCTCCTTCCACGCATCCCAACAGAAAAACAGACAGATGAGAAACATCCTATATCAGAAGAATTAACAAGCTGGAGCGAAGCTAAGTGGTGAGCCAAAGAAAAATGAAATTGATTCTGAAATCTGGCGAGATTGTGGGGGGAAGACATGATTAGAAGTCATTAGGACTTCGATTTAAGAAGATGTTCAGGTCGCCCTGATAATGTTTGTTAAATCCTTTCTGATGGGAAGGTCACGGGTTACAAATAAATACATTTCAGAGCGTTAACTCCTGTCTGAAGCACAATCGTCAACATTTAATATCACCAGCCCGACTCTAATTTAGCTGTCGACAGCGGGCTTTGTGGGATGGACATGTCAGCCTCACCTGTGGTCACATCACAGTAGGTGTATGTGGGGGGGTCGGAGATGGGAGCAGAGTGTTCCAGCTTCATATGCATGCTTTAGGAATGAAGAGTGTTTGGAGGGCTCTGCCTTCACCTGTGTCTCTATTTATCGCAGCATCTTTTCTGTAGGAAGTTTAGTTTTTTTTTCTATTATTATTTTATTATTATTTTCCTTTGGAAGTTTTCAGGAGCATAAACTAGAAACCACTTGATTCCTTCCCCTAAGGCTTTATACAGTCAGTCACACCCACCCTTTGTTTTTCTGTGGGGAATTTTTCATGTCATATCTACCCCTCTGGATCAATAACCAGCCTTTCTTCAGGTAGCCGACTGCCTTGGTAGCCTGAGAGTTCATGAGATGTTAGCGGTATCTCATTTTAGTTGGCTTGTGGTGATCTCATACTGTTGGCTAAGATGAGCCCAGGAGACCTGCCCCTGGGCCTCTGTTAGCAATTATGGCTGAAGGCTGGCTTGTCAGCATCTGGTTGAAGGGAAGGATTCCACCCCACAGCAAGTGAAGGGTTATTCCTTAGGAGATGATGAAGCCATCAGTGGGTTGGAGATGCGCCACACACAGGGAATGGAGATTAAGCAGTGGTAGAGTGGGACCACCACATGGGGCCTGGTGGGAGGTCAGCTCTGTGTGTGAGTGTATTGAGGGGGCTCATGCCTACCGAATTCTGAAGGTGTGGAAGTTGACACCTGAGACCTGATCAATATAAGAACAAGGACCTTAGGCTTGGGGCTAGAGAGAAGTAGCCAGCTGCGAGGAGATGGGGGGACCTGGGAGAGGAATGATGGGGAGTAGAGGAGGAACAGGAGGGAGTTTTCACCCTGTAAGGGTAATGAGGGAATGACTTCTCTGTCTATATCCACGGTCTCTTTAAAGCAAAACGGAAATTTCCCTTAAGGAGATGAGAGATATAATGGAGGAGAGGACCTGGGGAGGACCTGGGGAGGACCAGAGGGAAGGACTTGGGTGTGACATGATCGAGATACATTGTGCGTGCACAGACACACACTCATACAGATACACACACAGACACACGAAAAAATTAAAAAGGACACACAATCATTTTGTTTAGGGTAAATTTCACAGATAACTCTGGAAAACTCTCCAGGGACTCAGGATTTCAATGTGCAGCCTCCAGCTTGTTTCTCTACATGGAGGTTGTGGAGCCTTCCCAGGGTGCAGCCTGGATGGTGGAAAGTGAGTCTCCATGGAGCGGGTCTTTGAAGGTTATGCCCTCCAATAGCCCTGACAGACCTCCTGATGCTGTCAGTAGGTGAGGGGGTTTCCACCTCACACTCCAGTTGCCCAGTGGCCATGAGCATCATGGTGGACTGAAATTCACAAAACCCTGATCCCAAATAAACCCCTCTCTTCTTTTAAATTGCTCTGTCAGATATTTTGCTACATTAAAAGGAATAAATACAATGTCACAGCCATTCATTGACTGACTTGTAAAAACACACAATTGTTTATTTTCCCCAGGCTGGAATGTTATGAGCACCAACCTCTAACCAAAAGTCTGCCCAGTTGTTACCTAACTAGACTCTGCTATTGCTAATATATCCAAATGTAGACTTCAACATCCATTAAAATTCTCAGTGTTCGTATCACCTACCAGGAAAAGTATACTTACTGAAAAATGTGTGAAGGAAAAATCATGAAGGTCCAGTTGATAAGTACATGAAACTGATGCTCTGCCCTCTGTGCCGATGGTGATGCAGTTGGTAAAAAGATGCATGTATTGGTTTCAAAAAATATTGTGGAAGGGATTATTTCTCTCACTAGGAAGCAGTTTCACTTTTGGAGTCTCTTACTATTTCAAGCTGAACTTGGGTCCTCTGTATTCTGACGTACTTTATAGCAGTGAGAGACATCTAAAGCCTAACCAATAAAAACAAACAAACAAACAAACAAAAACCAAAGCTACCTTAATTCTGCCTTAATTGGGTGCTGGTCTTCTGTATCCCACATTGCCTTCAAAGACCTGATTTTCTTTCTCTTTTAAATAATATTTTTATTTTTAATACTATGTATGAGTGCTGTGTGTCTCCGTGTAGTTTTCCATAATTTTGAGTTTAGGTTATTATGGTTTGAATGAGAAATGTCCTTCACAGGCTGCAGTAGTTGAACAGTAGGTGGCGCTATTTGTAGAGGTTATGAAACCTTCAGGAAGTGGAGCCTTGCTAGGAAAAGTACATCACTGGGATTTGAGGGTTTATAGCCTCACCCCCACTTCCTGTTCTCTCTCTGCTCCCTACATGTGGATGAATATAATGAACTAGGCTCCTGCTCTGACCACCAAGCTTTCCTTTCTTACTGCCATGCCTTGCATGCCATGGACTCTTGTCCTCCTGGAACCATAGCTAAAGCAAACCCTTTCTCCATTTGGTCTCTTTTCTCAGGGTGCTTTACCACCAGAAAAGAGAAGTGACTCAGGCAGCTAGTCTCTGTTGCAAAAAAAAGAGATTTCATGGAGATGACATGGTGGTGGGCTTGGCAGGTAGTGGGACACTTGAGATGCACATGGGCTCTCCATGCGATGCATCGGTTCTGAAAATGACCTGACCTTCTAGTGTTGGCTGCCAAGATCCTGGGCACTGGGAGGTCAGCTTTTACATGGTAATTCATGGACTGGCCCTGAGCAAGTGGAATGTGGAAGTTACTGCTCTTCCTTAGTATCTGTATGGAGGAGCTCCAGGTGCTTACACTTCAAGGGTCCCAAATCCACAGATACTCAAGTCCCTTTAATAAGCAGATACAATATTTGCACCTAGCTTGTGCCTACCCTCTGAGAATTTCTTCTCTGATCATTTATGATACCCAATTGAAACCATGGCCCCAAGGCACAGAGAAACAAAATTTCTCTTTCCCTATTAAGTTACTCTTCTTTGGTTATTAAAACACAACAAGTGGGTAACGTGGGTCCACCCTAGTTAATGACAAACACCAACCAATCAACAGCTATTTTTGTGCTTGCAGACAGAAACAGGGCACCCAATCCCAGCACCAGAAGCGTTGCTTGGACACCTTAGGACCCACAGAGAAGAGGAAGACAATTACAAGAAGGGGTATTCAAACCCAAAAATAAAAACCCAGACTCCTGAGAGTCAGGGGCTTTCTAGCTCTGGGGGGGTCCCTTGTGATGTCTGTAACATTTGCCGATGAACATTTATGTGTTGTGGGATAATCTTTTTGTATACTGTGAATATGTGTCTCTGCCTAAGATGCCTTCTTTATTGTTTAATAAAGAGTTGAATGGCCCATAGCTGTTCGGAAGAGAATAGGCAGGATTTCTAGGGAGAGAGAGAGGAACTCGGGAAGAATATGAGGCATGTGGGATTTGCCAGCTAGACAAGGAGGGAGTCAAATGTATAAAATGGAGGAGGGTCAAGAGTCATGTGGCAGAATGTAGATTGATAGAAATGGGGTAATTTAAGTTATAAGAGCTAGCTGGGAACAAGTCTAATCTAAGGCTAAGATTTCATAATTAGTAAGTTTTCATGTCATTAATTTGGGGACGGCAGTCTAAAGAAAATCCAATAAGAAAGTTTGATTCATTTATGCCTTCGGCCGAGATATTTTCTCTTCCTTTATTTCTTTAATTGATGGAGGCAATGAATCCCCCTGGCAGCTAGTATCATGTTGCAGAGAAGGTGCTGGAAGAACCATTGTTATACATCAGTGCATGGGAGCACGGCAGCATCAGAAGTCTGTTTGTATTCTGGATACATGCAATGCTTTCCCCTGTGTTTTGGATCCATGGACAGCCAGCTGTATCTGCAGATGGAGAACCTGTACCCATTCACACTGGCTCCTGAGTACGTTTGCAGGTCTCTTTTCTCAACCACTATTGACTCTTTCGCTGCAAGGCTCATTCATTCAAGTTGAGTTGCTGTGATGGAGATGGTATAACCTACCAGATGGGAAAATATCTTCTACCACTGTTTTGCAGAGAGCAATCAACCAACTGCCCATGGCTATTTCCTGAAAACAGGAAGTATGCCCCCCTTAAAGACTCAGAAAATAAAGAAAACATACAAAGCCCAGGAAGTTAATGAAGTCAGATTTACAAGGCACTGTTTACAAGGTTACACACATAGTTACAACTGCTAGGAAGAAAAGACAGACTGGTCCAACTGCCTCCAGGTCAGGCAGAGAAAGTTCCAAGGATGGAGCTTTCATATATTGGTGCCCCTATTGATTGGCATTTTGGTGATGCAGTGATCTTTGAGTCACCGATGTTCCCATAGGAAACCCCACACTCATGCTATGCAAGTAAGCCCAATAAACTATGCTTCACCAAGTTGGACTTGGATGGAATCTTTACTTTGGTCTGTTGACAGTAGCCTCCCTGGGAGTGGGTGGACATTCATTTGTCTCCCCAGAAAAGGTCACACAATACCAAGCCTACTGTGGCAACCATATTTGAGCTAAACCTTTCTTTGCAGAGCATTTTGTTAATATTTTAGTTTTATTTTAATCATGAGTGTGCATGTGTTTTGTGTCAGAATGTCTACAGAAGTGCAGGCGCTCTCTGAGGCCAGAAGTGTTTGCTCTTCTGGAGCTGGAGTTATATATGGTTGTGAGTCACCTGACATAGATGCTGAATATTAGACTCGGGTCTGCTCCAAGAGCAGAAAGTGATCTTAATTGCTGAGCCATCTCTCCAGCCTCCCCAATAAATATTTATGCAGGATATAAAACAGGACTTACTTAATGACTCTGAAATAAGAATCATATTCGGAGCTACACCACAATCCACCAATGAACATACTTAAAAATCAACATATGATTTAACTGAATTGTAAAACAAATAATTTATAGGAAAATTGTACCTATCTGAACGTGTCCATTAGGGGCAGAAATCATTCCTTTAGATCTGTGATGTGATGTGAATAGCAGGAGATGACCGGGTGCTTGTGTGGGAGTCACAAACACCACAGCTGATATTTTTTTGCTCGTACTTGATAGAGTTGGCCAGCAGTAGCTCGGAGTCTTGACAGAGTTCACAGCCACTGTGATAAATGGTGGTCACCAGCATAAGATATCTCTCTGCTCCCATACCGCGCTGGTTGGTTTTTGTCAACTTGACACAAGTTACGGTCATCTGGGAAGAGGGACTCTCAATTGGGAAAATATCTCCTTCACACGGGCCCGTAAACAAATCTATTAGGGGCATTTTTTTTTTGACTGATGATGGAAGTGAAATGGCCCAGCCCATTGTGGGTGGACCACTGAGGAAATGTTCCTCTAAGAAAGCCAACTGAACAAACCGTGGGAAGTAAGTCAACAACCAGTGTTTCTCCATGGCCTCTGCTTCAGCTCCTGCCTCGGCTTCCCTCACTGATGAACCCCGACTGGGATGCGTACACCAAATGAACCATTTCTTTCCCACATTGTCTTTCTGTCATAGTGTTTATCACCAAAACAGAAAGCAAACTGTTACACCTACCAAGATCTTCTGCCTGCCGAGATACTAGTGGGAGACAAACCTAGCCGTGCAAATCATAAAAGGAAGATTCCAGGAAACGGCACAGGGAAAGAAGATCAGCAGTGGACTCACGGTGGAGAGGAATCAGCTACTCTGCATAGCGTGGTCTCGCCTTATGCAGCCCCAGTTCAAAACTTCAAAAACGCCCTATCTAGTCTGGTAGTGACTGACACACTATTCAGATTTATATTAATCTTTTAAAGTTCATTGCTCAACTCCACCCTTTGAGCATTCAGCACTTGATGTCACCAGACATCACAATGGTTGCCATACTAGATGATGTAGGTTTCCCAACACTGATATTATTATATCAAAAAGTCCATTATGTTTTTCTGTCCAGTCCAGTATCATGTTTGATCTTTGCTACAAACACACATCTTGCCAATTCTCTAGGCAAGTCTCAAAGTCTTTACATGGGAAACATCCTATTTGCCTCTAATATCAGCATTGTCACCTTTGTCTGAACTCAGTCATCCTGCTATGGACGAAGTCGTGTTTCTGTTTCAAAAATATATTCTCCTCTTTGCCTTCAGAGTGATATTTTAAAAATAGATCATTGGTGTCTAAGAGATGGTTCAGTGGGTAAGGGTGCTTGTAGTGTAGGCAGGAAGACCTGAGTTTGCATCCCAAGTACCCGTGTAAAAAGCCACGCATGGCTGTGGGTCTTTGTAACTTCAATATTGATCCCAAGATCCTTAGAGCTTGCTCGCCATCCAGCCAAGAGGAAACAGTGAGGTTGTGGCTCAGAGAGAGACTATCTCAAAGCAATCAGGTGGAAAGTGACAGAGGATGACACTGGTGCACACCTGCACACTCATGCACTGCATCACACACACATGTGCACACACAAACACACACACACACACACACACTACATATACAAATAGACAATGGCTCAGATCAGATTCAAGCATCCACAACCAGAAATTCCACTCCATGAATCAAAGCTGATAAGGACATACACTATTCAGCCCTTGCCAGCTCTGACCTCAACTCCTGGCACTGTCTCCCCAATTCATGACTCAGATTTAAGCCATTCAAAACACACCAACTGGCCTTTGTAGGGACATGGTATATACTTTTCCTTCTTTGTGGGCACCTAGTGCTCCTCATGTCTTCCTGCAGATATCACCTGCGCAGGCGCCCACCTCACTCAGCCCTTCTCCTTCACAGCGCACTGTTGGGTTTCCTCTACAGCACACATACCCTGGTTTTGAAATCATCTTGCTCAGTTATTCTTGATTTATTTACCCCCTGCTTCTGCTGGGTGGAGTATGGGCTCTGCTATACCATTAAGGCCAACACGGGTGCTTGGCACTTGGTGGGGACTCTGTTGATGTTCCCCGAGCAGTGTGTGCTATTGTGGGGTCTACAGAATGAATCACCCCATAAGCAGCTGTTCGCGGAGACCAACTGGCTATACAACAGCTGGGGCTGTAATAACTGCACGGCAGTCAGTGACAGCAATGGCCCTCCTGTGTTCATTTAGTATGACATACCCACAAAGGCACTGTAGATGAGCAACCCGCCACCTTACTGTTAGTCGTCTCTGGAGAGGATGGTTCATTAAGTAAGGAGTACCAGAGGCAGATCAAGGGGCTGTGGAGAGAAAGCAGTGGCTCTATGCATAACAAAGAATTCATTGCAAAGGGCTTCTCCAAGTTCAGGATGATTTCTCTGTCTCTTATGGCATGTGTGCCTCTCTGAATTTGCATTTCCCAAGATCACCTTGAACAGGCACTTATCAACAGCCCCTTGAACTAATCAATACCCTCCCTTTGTACAGATCAACATCTTCCCCCTTGTACAAATCAATCAATTGCACTGATCAATACCCACCCTTGCACCTATCAATACCTTCCTCTTGTACTGGCTAACTCCCATTGCACCAACCAACACCCTTTTGCACAAATCAACACTTGCCCCTTTACCCCTTTTACCTATCAACATCTCTCCTTATACCCATCAATACCTTTGTGCACAAAACAATATCCTCTTGCACTGATTGATAATCACACTTCTGTCAACACCCTTCTCTTGCATTGATTAACATCCTTCCTTATACTAATCAACACCCCCCCCCCCCGTTCTCACTATGGGTGAAGCACTGTGGGCTGGTCATGAGCCTGGACTCTGAACTCCATCCATCTAGAATATGACTTGTCTCTGCATCTTAATTGTGTGTCTTGAGGGCAGGTTGCAGGCTCCGTACATCCCCTTCCACCTGGGAAGTGTGAACAAGAGCACCGCCCACATCTCTGAGCCATGATGGGAATCACATGGGTTGAAGTATGTTCTGGAGAACAGACAGCCTCACCTGGGTACCCAAGCAGCAGCTAAGTGCTGCCTCTAATTATCCAGACGTGTTTGGGGAACAGCAGCCACTCAACAAACATAAAAAGAAATAAGGAGCCTCGGAGCAGCGCGTTTCCTCAAGGGCCATGGCAGCATCTTAATTTGCACTTGGTTGCAGAAGTATGAAAATGAAAGTGGCGGCGTGCTCTGCATTGTGACTGGATTTTCAAAAAGTCGGAGTAAAACAACAGAGGGGCGCTGGCGTGTTAATTAACAGGTCGACATGGGAAAAGAATACCATGGAAAGTCAAACAGAAAGAGCCCGGAATCCGCTTTTATGCCCCAAATAAAAGGACTTCTCATTATTGGAGCCAGGAAAGAAAGCTTCCTTCTATAATCTAGGGCTCTTTCCCAAGTCCTGATCTCAGCAGGTGAGGGCTACACTGTACTACCTGCGCTCATTTGCGGAACTCCTGAGAGATGATGACGGAGTTCTTCTGTCTACAGACTGGCCACAGGTGTATGTAGGCAATGGACAGTGGGACTTGTCTTACTCACGTCTTTCAGGTATCTGTGTGGGTAGATGCTGTCCTTTCTGTTGGGGTATAGAGAAGAGAAGACCCTGGGCAGAGGGCCATGCAAGTCTTGCTGGGAGAGACACCAAGGCGGATGTACTAGACAGGATTCTAGACCGGTCATACAGAGATGGTCAGTGTATGTAAAATTTGCTTCACTTAAGTATAGAAATAGATAGATATTTTTTTTGAAATGCATTTCTTGAGAAATTTATGAGCTAAAATTACATGGCCCTGAAAGCTGGGGAGGTATTGTCTGCTTGCTCCAGAGAAAAGAATTTCTGAGAGGGCTTAAGGACACACAGGTGTCAGAGAAGACAGTGATGGTCTCATAATCCAAGATTCATCCATAGGAGGACATCACATGGCATTCTGGAGGCTGGTGAGACGGCTCAGGAATTAAGAGCATTGGCTGCTCTTTCCAGAGGACCTGGGTTCAATTCCCAGAACCCACAAGGAAGTTCACAAACATCCATAACTCCACTTCCGGGTAATCTGACGCCCTCTGCTGGCTTCTGTGGTTGCTGTGCCTGTGTGTATGCATGTGTATACACACATGCATACACACATGCACATGCATACATGTTATTAAAAAATAAATCTTCAAAAATCCTCTGCATTCAGCAATCCTCACCAAGTTTGTGTAGGGTCTGGCTAGCAGATACAGATACTTGATGCCTACTTATGTAGGTTGTGGAACTCACTGCCTCTGCCCTTTCAGTCCTGCTGATGAGGAAGAAAGCATTTAGCTATGGAAAATGGGGTGCCAGAAACCATGTCCCGGAGTCTAGTAGCTTCTGCTTTGGAAGAAGGGCTGGAGACTGAATGGGTTTAAGCAAGCTTTTAGGAGACAGAATGAAAGGACAAAGGACAAAGGCTCCATCAAAGTCACACGTAAGTCCTCCTAAAGCATCTCAAGTTTGTCTGCTGATCACTGTGGAATCCAACCAGCAGAAGCAAGGCTTGCTTGCTGCCATTCAATCTCAAGAAAAAATAACAGCATCAACTACGATCTTCCTGAGTGTAGGCATCAAGGAAGACCCTTGCCACGAGATAGAGTGGCAGATGGGCTAGGAATCATGAACTCTTGCAGTTAGAATTCTTGGAAAAGCCAGAACGTACTGTCAAGCTGCACTTCACAAAGGGAGTTGTCTTAGTTAGAGTTTCTATTGCTGTGAAGAGACGCCATGACCATGACAACTCTTAAAAAGGAAATTTTTAATTGGAATTGTTCACTTACAGTTTCAGAGGTTCAGTCTAGTATCATGGTGGGGAGCATGGCGGCACACAGGCAGACGTGCTGCTGGAGGAGGAGCTGAGAATCCTACATCTTGCAGGTGACAGAAAGTCAACTGAGAAACTGGGCAGTATCCTGAGCATAGGGAACCTCAAAGCCCAACCGTACACTGACACACTTCCTCTAACAAGGCCACAGCTCCTAATAGTACCACTCCCTGTGAGATTATGGGTGCTAATTACATTCAAACTACCACAGAAGTGTTCCTGACACTTTTGATTCCTTGCTCTGAAACTCCATGGCACACCCCTCAGGACCTTGAAGGCTGGCAGTCACATCTGCATACACCTTCATGTCACATGCAAGGCCTTGGGTCCCACCTCAGGATATATATGTGTGTGTGAATATAAACAAACAGGCAAAATGCTCTTTGCCATCGGTGTAACTACCATGAGACATTATCACACAAAACTTCCTTGGAATTAGAACCTCCTTGTAAATTGAGACGGCTTTTTCATTTCCTGGCCACGCAGACCCAAATAATCACACAAAACTGTATTAGTTACAATAATGTTTGGCCAATAGCTCAAGCACATTCCTAGCTAGCTCTTATAGCTTAAATTAACCCATTTCTAGTTTTTCATATTTTACAAAGAGGCTCGTGATTTGTTACCTCTCGCTTCCTGGGTGGCTACATGGAATCCACCTTCTGTCTCCCTGAATTCAGTTTAGTTTTCCCGCCTACCTAGATTAGGCTTTGCTATAGGTCAAAGCAGCTTCTTTATTAACCAATTGTAATAAAACATATTCGCAGCATTCAGAGGGGAATCCTACATCACCTCCTTCTGATTATTGTCAAGGATGATGTACTATCTGTTCTGACCCTTATCTCTGGGTTGAGTTTTATCTCAAGCCCCAGATCAATAATAATCAGTATTAAAGCTTCAGAGGTGAAGCTGAGACAGAAGCAAAACAAGACCCGTTTACGAAATGGATGCAGGATACTTGTTTTTTCCAATGCCAAGAAAGAGTTGACTAAGCCCCTCCCTTATCCATGTGCTGGGCTGACAGCAACACCCACCATGATGACACTCAAAACAGTTGCTTCCCCAAAGGAGTGGAAGTAAGCGTTCATTGAATTTTGAAGAGCACTTAGTAGTGAGTTTTTAAGGACTCACTAGTGAATTGCATTCTCCGCATGGAAGTGCAGGCCAGTGTCTCTGAAGCTTAGAATAAGCTCAGAATTAGTTTTATCCCAAGATCAGGAAGCAGCGATGAGAAGCAGCCACCACCCTGAATCGATGGGCCACTGAGGAGCCTCCCAGCTCCTCTAAGAAATGCAAACAGCATGCCTCATACCAGACCCTGTTGTGTGGTCACTATGCACTTAACAGAAAGATGCACCCTTAATGAGCTTTTCTCTAAGAATTCCCCTCCCTTAGGAGGGGGAAGCACACTTTACCTTCAATACAGCAAAGCATGATTTCTCGAAGGGAGAAAATTAAGCTCATAGAAATGCATGATTTGATTAAGAGCGTACAAAAGCTTTCAAAGCACTGGACATGGGGGAGACTTTGTCTCAGTTTAAAATTTTTTCCTAGAGGTGCAATTACAGAGCCACTGAGAAGCAGGGGAGTGACATTTGCCCTACACTGATCTCTAAGCTTTCCTGGTGTCACAGAGGCACCTGCCTTCAGCACCATCTTGGTGTTCTTCCTGCTTATTCGGATGTGCTGTGTCGGGTGTTGTATTATTCCCAGGCTTGGTGAGAACAAATAAAGCAGGTGTGCCCTTTCCTCTTAGAATTCATTAGGAGAAGATGAGAGATTTTAATTATGGAAAGGATCGATAGATTTGATCACATTAAAAGTTAAACAAGGGCTAGGGGCATAGCTCAGCAGTAGAGTACCTGCATAGAATTTCCCAGTGAGGAGCTGGGGTGTGGCTCAGTCGTAGAGCACCTGCCTAGAATCCCCCAGTGAGGGGCTGGGGTGTGGCTCAGTCATAGAGCCCCTGCCTAGAATCCCCCAGTGAGGGGCTGGGGTGTGGCTCAGTGGTAGAGCCCCTGCCTAGAATCCCCCAGTGA
>NC_022010.1:18095159-18129499 GCF_000317375.1 Microtus ochrogaster
TAGAGCCCCTGCCTAGAATCCCCCAGTGAGGGGCTGGGGTGTGGCTCAGTGGTAGAGCCCCTGCCTAGAATCCCCCAGTGAAGGGCCGGAGGCATGATTCAGAAACTGAGGACTTGCTTAGCCTTAGGTTCCATCCCAGGATATATACATAAGCAAACAGGCACAACCTTTGCACCACCCCCTAATGTGTGAAATTAGGAGGTCAAGAGCAAACCGGTAAGAATCCACGTGACACATCAATCAAAAGACAAATTATCACTAACACACAGGAGAAAGTGAATTTGGACTCAGTGGCCCTAGTGGTTCCATTTTGTTAAACAAGAATGTAGGAAGAGCTAATGTCAGCAAGTCCTACCCTTGAAATGTGATTTCCCTGCTTTGTACAACATTCTAGCTTCAGAAAGAAAAGAAGTTGAATTCCCAGTAGGATAATAAAATGGACAAAGGACAAATATTTAATAATGAAATAAAAAAATAATGTAACCCAAGTAGGGCAAATTAAGGAGACACTGAGATAAGATGTTTGCTTAATAAATTGTCTATTTGAAAAAAAATTAATATTCTCTGTTGGAAAAGTTGCAGGGAAATGGGTATCTTTACACACAGCAGGTAGAATTGTAAATTAGTTAAGACTTCCCGAAGGCAATTCTACAGACATTACAAAACTGTATTACAAAATTACATATCCTCTGACTCACATCCTTGAATTAAAATTTATTTCTCAAAGTTTACCTCAAGGGATCGGTGGGAGATACGTGCAAAGATTTCTATATCAAAACACAAACCATAATATATTTTATAATAGAGAACATCTTTATAGTGTTATAGAGTTATGGAAGGGATTTTTAGACACATGGTTTATTGCTGTCTTTCTTCCATTCCTACTTCTAATGAGGAGGGATGTCTGAGACCCTATCAGGAGCATGTATCTCCGAAAGGCTCAGCTGTCTGCTTTCCCACCACAGGGACAGCTCACTGGGTAAGGGGTAGCCTTGGGGATCCCTTTCTTCTTTCACTGTTACATCCACCTACCCAGCTAGACAGCCTCTGAGAAGGGACTTCACTCTCCTCAGCCTGCCTTGCCACCTGGCAGAGTTTTTGGGCTTAGAAGTTCGGTGGAAAATGTTATACTCACTCAAAGATCCCATTTGTCTCTGGTCCCTAACCCTGCTAGATACAAGGTGGACATGGTTTTTATAGACTTAAAGGTTGTTGAGACCCTGGTGGCTATTGGGGAACTGAACTCTAGTTCTCTACAGGAGTGATATGCACTCGTGATGGCTGAGCCATCGCTCCAGTCCCAACATGACTGTTATTAGTTTGGGTTCATAGGGGTAATAATGTGTTCGGGGTCACTCAGGTACCAGATGGAACATCCAAGCCACTGAGTCACCAGACAAACTCCATTCTGGGCACACAAAGAGAGTAAATTGAGAGCATATGCTAAGCCCAGCAGACCAGGATAACAAAGTCTTTTGTAGAGCAGACGGAGAGTATGCCCTAATCCTCTGTTTCCCCTTTGCCTCACAATTCTGTCTAAACATGTAGCCAGAATGCTTCTGAACGATAGCAACAACAACAACAAAACCAGTATAGGCAAGGCCCTATGTCCTCCCTGCAGTGGCTTTCCATACCATTAGACCCCCAACTCTTCAAGCTCCCTTCTGGGATGCATGCCTCTAGCTTCAAACCCTCCCCCTGGTCTACACATCTCCGTTGCTTTACCAGTTATCACTTAGTGAGCATACAGACTAGAAGAAGCAAGGCCATTTTGTAATGGTAACACACCCCCATGGGAAGTATTATATCAACCAACAAATGTGGACCCCCCCCCAAATGCCCCAGATACAAGACATTAATCTGCTTAATTCAGTGTGGCACACTGATCAGAGATGCCTACCTGCTGCCTGGCTTTCAGACTGTGAAGAACAGGGCTGTGACCATGCACTTTCCATAGAGAATGTGCAGACCTGTTGTGGTTGTGGAGTGCCCTCTGTCTATACCTTGCTGTCTATAACAGAAAAATCATAATAGTGGCTAATAGTTATTATGTGTCTGCAAGAGGCTGGAGTTCTTGGAAGGACCCACGAGTTACTTATTTATTTATTTAACTTAAGTTTTGTTGGGTTAGGGGTTGAAACCTGTCCTGGCACATGCCAGGCAAGCATTCCACCCCTGAGTTCCAGCCCCGGACCCAGCAACTGTTTCATTCTCACAACAATAATATGGTTTCTGTGTGATTGATTATTTTGAGTCAGGGTGGTTGGGAAACTTACTAGCAGTCTTCCCCAACAGACTGTAAGATGTAAGTAAAATAAACCCCTTTCTCCCCAACTTGCCTTTGGTCCTGGTATTTATCACAGCAACAGAAAGCAAAGTAGAACACATGTCTTGTAAATGGAGACCAGAATTGAGTTGTGTTTTCCTTCTTTACAGGAAGGTAGCTAATGCCAGTGGAAGACACCAGACACTCAGAACTAAGATGAGTATTTCCTGGAACCCTATTCTTCTCTCGTGGAGATAAGGATTCCTTGCGGAGATACCCCATGATCTTTCAAGACCTGCTCTCTTTGTTCTTTGTGGCAGTGTCTAAGCCACTGTAATGTTGTTGAATTGCCAGCCCAGCCTTCCTTGCATCTCAGTATGAGCACATGCACACTTAAGCCAAGCACTCTGTACAGTTGCATATGTCTGAAATCATTAAGTTATCTGCATTATATCACGCATGTTCATCCCACCATCCACAATATTCACATAAAGACAGGCTCATAACTACTAACTGGACTACATTTTATAAATGCAAGTTAAAGAATATCACCAGTTGGAGTGTATATTGTTGGCCATTGGCAGTGAGCTTATGCTCCCATTTTGTCCCCATCTTGGTCCTTGCTGACTGACATCCTTGACCCCTGAACCTGGATCACAGCATGGAGCCTTCCTGTTCCCAGGTCCCCAAGTGCTTTCTTACCATTGCCAGTGGTATGACCCCAATCAAGTCCTTCTGGCTCACATAGATCTTGGATACCCCCAAGTCAGACGTGATGTCTCCTGGGTATTCAACTTGCCACGTGACAAGCTGTGTGGTGGGTGGGTCACTGGGTCCTTCAACCTCGACGTCAATCTGCATGACTTCGTAGGAGGCATCGTCCACACTATGGAGTAGGAATGAAGGGAAACAGAGGTGAGCAACTGAGACGCAGAACTCACCTGTGTCGGTGTGGCGTTTCGCCGGCACCTGTGTTTGTGTGCTCCAAGCCTTGAGCAATTTAAGGACAAGTCACCATCTGCATGCTTGCCAGCCCTTGCCAGGGCTCTGACATCATCATTTAAGGGTAGCTCCTTCTTCTGAGCTATTCAGAATCTCCAGGACAGGGGCTGCATTCTCTGAACACTCTCTGACCCATCTTCCTTCCTTCCTTCCTTCCTTCCTTCCTTCCTTCCTTCCTTCCTTCCTTCCTTCCTTCCTTCCTTTCTTTCTTTCTTTTTCCAAGGATGTCTCTTTCCTGGACTTCCAGAAACAACTACACTGTTACGTTGACTTTATCTCAAAGCCAGTCTATTTGGTTGGGTGCACAGAATTTTAAAGGGTGCCATGACCTTGTGTTCCACTGATGGTAAGACAGTGTTGCAGGGAAACAGAAGACAGGCAAGGATGTGGGCCCAGGGACCATCCCACTGCTGATAAACATGGGCACATCATCAGCTATCACCCGGAGACAGGAATGGCTGTGACAAATGCTAGTCTCGAGCCATATGAGTTCCCATAAACACAGCTCTGGAAACGGATCCAGGCTAGAAGGCTATAACTATTTTAGCAGCCTTTGCTATTTTCATTAACTGTCTGCTTCTTCTCTTCAGAGTTTCTTTCTAGTACAATGTCCGCTCTTCTACGTGACAGGTGAGAGAGAAAATGGTTTCACGCTGGCCTTTCTTGAGGAGAAGATGAAAGAAGGGTAGGTGAGGGCTCATAGGGGCTGTCTGAGATGGGCTCTTAAAGGAGCATTAGTGAGCAGACATGTATCCAGTGAGTCAAGTTTCACATCTTCACAGAAGTGCCTTCAAACGCGGGCATTTACTATTTATCATTAGCGCTGCTTTATTTCACAGAGGACCAGTTTATGCAAACATGTCAGCGACATCACCTAACATGCAAACTCTCACCTGGAAGCTCAGAAAGAGACACTGTGAACACACACAGGTTAAGATGGCTGATTGCAGATCATGAGATTGGATCAAACAAAATCAAGATAAGAGCCATGAATACAGAAACAAGAGAAAGACCCGCAGAGAACAGAAACAAGGATGGTAGAAGAAGGCACCCCTACACCAGTCCATGCCAAGATGGTCCTACTGTTCCCAACCGGTCCTGCTCAAAGCATGTATTCAAAAACATTGGGTAGCAGCTATCCCTAGAGTCTGGCAGTTTGGATGCTGAAAACTCAAATCAAAACCTGAATTTCATGTTTTGGGGGTGAGGGGTGGGTAGAGAACAGTAGACTGTGGACCCAGTACCATAAGAGTCTGAAGTAGGGAGATCCAAAATGCAAAGAAACCAGCGTTGGTGGAAGTGTAAGCAGAACTCGGGGCAGAGTCCTGATGGATGCCATAGATGCTCAACAGCACACATAGAGGTGATGGTATCAGCAGGGTGATTAGGGTTGTTTCCTCAACACCTTCTGCCTCCCTAACACCCTCTCTCATCCCTGAAGTCTTACAGGAGCGTGGGAAGTATGTGTTGGGATGTGTAACAGTCAATCCAACAGATTAGAAAGGGCAGACACAGTTGGTCTTCTTCATTCCCTCAGAGACTCATGTACAGAAAGCCCTGCACTGCCCATATCACCCCCAAAGTACCAGAGATGGGGTGTAATTTGCAACCTGAGGAAATCAGAGGTGGAATTCTGGCCAGAAGTGGTCTTTGACTTATTTTGAATGTCTGACACCAGCAGCCCTACCCTGTCAACAGCAGAGAAAGTGCATCTCCCTAGCATGAAGAGACAGACTGAGAGAAAGTACACTATAATCTGTCATATTTCATTACGGACAGGATCTTACTATGCAATCCTGGCCAGCCTGAAACTTTCTATGTAGACCAGGATGGCAGCAGACTCAGAGATTCACCTGCCTCTGCCTTCTGAATACTGGAAGTAAAAATGTGTACCACCATGCCTAGCTATTTTACTATCCATTTAATATTTATTGTTTAATTTAATTTTTGTTTGCTTACTGTTTACTTACTATTTTTGAATTACACGTGTGTGTGTGTGTGTGTGTGTGTGTGTGTGTGTGTGTGTACCACCACATACACGTAGAAGTCAATGGTTCTCTTCTTTCATTACATAAGTCTTGAGGACAGAGGTTGTAAGCTTTGGCAGTAAGAAGTTGACCCACTGAGCCCTCTCTCCAGCCCTTATTATTTTAATTCTAACTAATGGTTTTGATTAGGTTCATAGAATGCCCACTTCTGTCTTTGGGTTATTTGTTGTGGCTTAATTTGTATTCTCACTGGAAAAGCCCGTGTTGTTTCCCTTTCTTCCTCTACATCCAACACACAACAGTCTTCCTGCTACTCACTGTGTACCCAACCACACACTCTCCTCTCATTCTGATTATACCTCTGCTTTCTCTCTTAACCATTCCTTTTTCTACTTCCCTACTCAAATGCTGAGACCATTAGCACTAAAAAAAATACCATAAACCAAGTTGTTACGGAGTTTTTTGTTGTTGCTATTTTGTTTGCAATGGGAATTTCAGTGATACTGTATTTGAATGTTCTAGAGAATGCAGGTGGAGGTCACAAGTGTCTTCACTCTCTGCTGCTATTATTCTCTGGACCACTGGTAACCCACCGTGTGTGCTACTTCAGTCGGCTCTATCTCCAATCTAATGCCACATAAGGACAAGGTAACTCACCAGGAGACTCACATAAAAGAAAATAAAAAGAAGTATGACTTTGATTCAGTGTCAGAGCCCTTGCCTAGAAGTATAAGACCCTGGGTACAATCCCCAGCATTGGAAAAATAAAACAAAATAAAATAAAGAAAAAATAAAACTAATAAAAGATAAGCTACATCCTAGAGGACACACACATCCTAACAACTGCGTAAATCACACAAAGAGAGCAAAAGCCAGGAGCCAGCAATGCACAATGGCATTTCACAAAGTGACATCTCAATACCAGAAAACAAAGATAATAAAATAGATGGGATTTCAGAAAAAGATATCAGAGTCTTACTTTAAAAACTAATCAAGGGCCATCAGAAGACTCCAGAGAGCAGTTGAATGATGTAAGAAAATCCACTTGGGACCCAGACAAGAAAGTGACCAGAGTGGATGAGATGCTCAGTACCCTGGAGTGAGGATTTGAGCACATAGACAGGAAAGGTGGCATGCAAATTGAGACACTGGAGTAGAACCACAGATATTTTGGAAATGCAGAGTCGATCAATAACATTAAAAGAAAAGACAATAGAAAGCACTGAACAGACAAGCCTGGTCAGAGGACAAAAAACACCAAGTGAAGCAAAACAACACTGAAAGCTATAGTGGGCAAATTGCACCTCACATACAAAGGCAGAAATGTTAAAACAACACCAGGTGTCTTATCAGCAACTCTAAAAGCCAGGAGAGCATGGAATAAATAATATGTTTCAATCACTAAAACAAATCGTTGTTAACCAAAGTTGCTACGCCTTGTGAAACTGCGGGAGAAATATGAACATTTCTTTTCTTGTTCAAGACAAGCCGAAGTCAGAGAAGTTGATGACCATCAAGGAAGTGCTGCAGACTATCCACAAAGGAATACTATAGACATAGGAAGACTAGAGTTTCTCTATGAGGACACAGGAAAATCTAGCATCTCATGAGAGGGCTGATGAATAGAGGGGCACTGGGAAGGTATCGGCACAACCCATGGATTCCCAAAGAGGAGGAAGGAAGGACCTATCAATAATCCAGCAATCCTCACTTATTTCTCCATTGCTGAGGTAGAACACTGTCTAAAAGCAACGTGGAGAGTAAAGGCTTTTTTTGGCTTACAGGGTCACAGTCCATCACAGGGAAATCTGTGCAGTAATCTGGAGGCAGGAATTGGAGCAGAGAATGCAGAGGGATGTTGCTTTCTGGCTTGTTCCCTATGGCTTGCCCTAACTTCTTTCTTCTACAGCTTAGGAATAGCAGCCAAGGCATGGTACCACCCTAAGTGAGCCTTCTACAACAAACATAAATTGATAAAATGCCCAAAAGACTTGCCCATGTGCCAATATGATGGAGGCAATTTTTCAAATGAGGTTTCTTGTTCCCTGGTGTGTCAAGTTGACAACTGAAGCTATGTCACACACCCTTTAAATATCCTCTATGAGCCTCACCAGAGAGAGAGAAAGATTTGTTTCAAGACACTTTGCAATCAACTTTGCTTTTAGGGTCCTCTGCCAACTCTCTGAGTCCTGTGATGTTTCCGTAAATCAAAGTAGAGGCATGAAAACTAGAATATTGGCTGTGAACGCTTTATCACACGTTGCATTTGAAAAGATCAAACGCCACATAGACACTGACCCTTGGCTGGGAGCAATATTAATAGCGGAGAACTCGAGTTATTAAGTCTTCCAGCCTCCTTTCTGTTGTTCTGATAAAACACTCTGAATAAAAGCATCTTGGGGAGGAAAGGGTTTACCTAGCTTACACTTCAAGATCATAGTCCATCATTGAGGAAAGTCAGGGCAGGAATTCAAACAGGAATTGAAGCAAAACCTAGGGTGGAATATGGATTACTGGCTTGCTCTGGAGATTATGCTCAGCTACCATTCTTATACAGCCAAAGACCACTTGCCAAAGGAGGGATGGCGCTTCAAGAGAGGGCGTGGCCATTCTGCATCAATAATCAACCAATAGTTTCTCACAGACATGGCCAACGCCCAGTCTGGTCAAGACAATCCCTTAGTTTATGTTCCCTGCTTCCAGGTGACTCTAGGTGTGTCAAGCTGACAACTTAACTAGAGCACTGTTAATACTTCTTAATAATATCCATGATTGTTTTTTATTTATTACAGACTAGAAGCCAATATATCATAGTATGGCTTTAAGATCCACTTTCACTCTGCAGCCACCCACATGGGCAACTGGCTTCCGGGGTGTGTGTGAGAGCTGTGGTTGCACGGTGACGTGGGTGTGGGAGACAGGGAGTGAAATTTCACTCCCAACTTTAGGCTGCTCCAGATGGTTCCCTGAAGGATACATTGGTGAAATTTTAGGAAACAAAAACCAAGCCAGAGGTGAAGTGGAGGGGTGGGGTTGGCGGGGACCATCTAGGACACAAGTGACTCTTTCCTTAGGGACCCCTTTGATATGTATTCCCGGTACCCCTTTCCATACACTTTCTAATAGGTCACCCAAGTGCAAGATGTGTGATATTAGGTCAATAGAATTGGACAGACTCCCCCATCCATTCCACATCCCCTTGTGCCTGAACCCTAGCTCTAAACACTTTCACTGGTAATGACCCAAGTCTGGCTTTCCTTGGATAGTCCCTGTTATGGTTTGAAATGTGTTTGAACATTCAGTCCTTAGCAGATGGCACTGCCTAGGGAGGCTGTGGAGACTTCAGAGGTGAGGGCTAGGGACGGAAACTAGCGACCAGGGGTGGGCCTTGATGATGATATCTACTTCTGTCCTCTTGATTGGTCAAGAGATGAGCAATTTGGATCACAGGCCACCTGCCATATGCCTTCCCCTCCAAAACAGACTACAGTCCGTGAGACAGTGAGCCATGATAATTCTTTTGGAGTTTTTAGAGCCAGTTTACAAGATCTGAATTTGAGGGGTTATTTGCTGGGAACTCAGCTGTGGCAGAGATTGTTGGTGATAAGTTAGATGTCCCAGCCCTTGCCTCTAAAGGAGCCACAGTGAGAGTCTAGCACCTCTTGTGGCAGCTACACCTTATGGGAAGAGCCATTGTCTTGGGCTGGGTCTTCCATCCTAAAGTCCTCAATGGATTGTTATAAACACTTTGTCACACATTCATATACCAATGAATCTTCATCTTATTGGATCTCCTATAGAAAATGAAGTAATTTTCAAAATAAGCAGGATAGCATCCTGTTTAGGTCTTTTTGTCAACTCGACCCAGGGTTGGGTCATCTAGGAAGAAAGGAACCTCAATTGAGGAAATGTCCCTACCACTCTGGCATGTGGACAAGCATGTGACATATTTTCTTGATAGGTGACTAATATGAGAGGGCACTGCCCACTGTGGGTGATGCCATTCCTGGTGTAAGGAAGCCGTCTATGCAAGCCATGGGGAGCAAGACAATAAGAAGCACTTTTCCATGATCTCCACTTCAGTTCTTGCCTCCAGGTTCCTGCCCCGACTTCCCTCAGTGATGGTCTCTGATCAGAGCTATAGCCTAGTAAAAATGCTTTGCTCTCCAGATTGCTTTTGGCCAATATTTTATGACAGTAATAGAAAGCAAACTAGGGCAGAAATCAAAGGCAATTAATAAATATTCTCTAGAAAAAGGAGTGGGGAATGAGGGAAGGTACAGAGGGCCTCACTCCAGGCTCAGCTCCCCTTAGAAGGACTCCCCACATTACCGTGGTCCTCGCCTGCAGTGGCATTTGGGAAATTTGCATCTGATGCAAATAAAGGACCAGATGTCTCCCACATGGAAGGACCACTGTCCTCCTTTCCTGTATCCTCTTTCATGTCTCATTCTCAAGATTAAAATGGGGATATTACTCAAACAAATTGTTTCTCCTTAGACATTATCATGCTATTAAAATTTTCCATTACTGGTATATTTTTTTTCTAACTTCTTCATTACCATTTTCTGTATAAGACCTTTTATGAGTAAGTAAAATATGCACAACTGCTTTAATGTATGTACTTTATAGTGAGATCTTCTTTGTCACCATAAATTTGTCGTCTCATGAACTCTCTTGTGACCAGAGTCATTCTAGAGGAGAGAAAGAGAGAGATCGCCAAAGAGGGGAAACTCATGGGCCAGGGTTTGTGTGTGCAGTACAGTGAAAACTGAGGCAATCTCTGTGGTGTGACTGGGATCTTAAGAATCCTGGGAGGGAGCTGGGCAGTGGTGGTGCATGCCTTTAATCCCAGCACTCAGCAAGCAGAGGCAGGTGAATCTCCGTGAGTTCGAGGCCAGGCTGGTCTACAAGAGCTAGTTCCAGAACAGCTAGGCAGCTAGGACTGTTGTATAGAGAAACCCTGTCTTGAAAAACCAACAAAACAAAACAAACAAGAAAACAAAAGGGAATCCTGGGACTGGGACTGACTGGGGCCGGAGGTGCAGGCGATTGGTAGGAAGGCCATGCAAGTCTTTAAAACTATCCCCCAAGCAGCCAGCTACGGCTAGCCAGTCATCTACGAGTCATAGTTTGCTTATGTACTTTTTTTAAGCTAAATTTAAGCTTAATTTTTGAAGAAAAAAGAGTATACAGCATAGAGCATGCATGGTCTATAAAGCTTGGCATATTGCTGTCCTACCCCTTACAGGGAAAGCTTGCCAATTCCTGATCTTTATCATGAGAATAAAGAGACAAATTAATAACCTTTAAAAATAATAAAATGGTATTTACTTCGCTACATAGATACTCCTCTAGAAGAGAACATGAACCAGTCAAGTACTTCTCCCCAGTGCTAATGAGAAAGTTCATATGTAAGAGTTGACCTGAGGCTATTCCGGATTGGAGCAACAAGAGAAGTGGAATGAGAGAAATTGGCAGAGGCGGGCCCTATTATAAAGGCTGCCATTAGGGTTAGAATTCATATACCAGGCTTCTTTTTTTTAGGTACAAAAAAGTACAAAATTATCCCAACTGAAACAGAGCAATAGTCCAAGCTTCAGTGGAAAAGGGAAGAAATAAAAGGGGGCATCCCTTTAGATGAATTATGGATTTCACAAGAATCTCTGCAGAACTCTAGAATGTTAATCAGAGTGGGGCATTTTTCTTAAGTGCAAACATCCTTCACACATTTGTGATCTCAAGTTCTGCCCTTGCATGCAGAGGAGTAATCCCCGTTAACCAGGATGGACAAATACACAGACAGCCTTGGCCTAGGACAGGGTCGAGTTTCCAGACGAGGACTTACCTATATTGCTTGAGTGAAACACAAAATGATTAACAAATAGGGGTGTGGCCATGTTCAAATGTGAAAAATCTACATGAACTTTGACCAGTTGGACCCATTGCAACTCATGCCATCATCTTAAATATGAAGCAGAAGTCCCAGAAAGAAATGTAACTGAGATGTAATGCTTGGGATGCTGTCTTCTGGATAGGACATAGTCCATGCCTTCTTGAGGAGACCCACACAAGATATGGACCATAGACGTTTTGTTATGCAAGGGAGGGCTCACAAGGACCCACACTTCATAGAGAATGCAGAAGCAGGAGGGAGCTTTGCTTGGGTGTACTAGCCTGTGCTCCTGTGAGTGACCATCTTCCATGCTTCCACCCCTCACTCACGATCCTGTAAGTAACCTCTCACCCTTGCTCCTGTGGGTTACCCCAATTCAACTTCAGCTAGACTTGAGTGCGGCTGCTTATTTATTCTGTTTAGGGTACCCTATCTAGGGTATGCAGATTTGTTACACAGCAACACAGTCACTCATTCAAAATGAGGTTTTCTTTGCAAGAGAGAACCGCTCCCACTTAGGCAATGTCCACATCAGTCTTTAAGAGCAAGCCCAACATTCTAATTATATGATCAGTGTATTGGAGATGAAATAGCCTAATAGCCTTGCCTCCTAGGTTTTAAGTTTCATTTATTAAAAGGCAAGTTCCCAATTTGACCTCTTTTGTTCCTATTTTAACTATATTTCTACCTCTGTTTTTCCTGGATTGACTTAAATGATCTTTTATGGCATACTTTACCTGTTAATCCATAGGTCAGGAAGGTCCAAAGTGGAGAGAGAGAGAGAGAGAGAGAGAGAGAGAGAGAGAGAGAGAGAGAGAAAGAGAGAGAAAAGATGGAAGATGGGAAATCAGCTGTTTGCAAAAGGCATAATTCTACCTAAAAGCAGCGAGTGCCCTTGACATCTTTGAGGAGCCCCCTCCACTCCCAAAGGGAAGGCATTTTCCACACTTGCTGAGCTGGAATCGCTACAGCAGACAAACAGAGGGAAAAAATAACACTAAATCTTTCATCTCCACTTCGTGACATTTTCTTAAACATATTCGCTTGGAGATAGAGAGATATTTTATTTTTATACATTTCTTTTTGTTGGGAGTTTTTTTTCCCCACTCAAAAAGAAAGAAAGAAATCCAATCTGTATGCCACAGACACATTAGTATCCTCGCCAGGGCTGCAGACTGTTGGAGACCACATCTTGTCTTGCATAAACAGGTACCTTGGATGCCCAGCATTCGTGATGAAGCTTTAGCCCTTCGTGCAACTTGGGCAGGAGCTACAAACTCAGAGTAAGGTGTAATTGGCAAGAAATGTAAGCAAGACAATCATGCAGTTAGTTTCTGACTGTCTCAGCCTCTCCCTTCTTGGGGAACTGAGAAAGGTCTGTAATGGACTAACACCGATGAAGACACCATCAGCGTTCTAGCAAGAGTTTATAAAGGTGTGCGTTATAAGATTTCCTAGCACAAAATTTTAATTGGAACTATTTCTACTACTACGTCTGGTGACACTGCTCCCTAGACCCCACTGCAACTATTTATTATTTTTAAGTTAAGATAAACTAAGCAGAACTTCTTTACACTTCCTCTCAGCAGAATGCCTCCAGGATTGACAGATGTGAAGCAGGGTTAAGTGTCTTTGCAAGTATCTTGGTGTTTGGAAGTGGGAAAGCCTCACCATGGCTGTGTGACATCTTCAGCAGAAAATTAAGGTGTATCACACACACACACACACACACATGCACCCATGCACACACACACACGCACACACACACGCACACATTGCCCCTGAACCCAATAGCCAAAGCATACCTGATATCTGAAGCAAGTATACATCCAACAGTATTAGTGCCACACTGAAATAAAAGACCTACAGACATTATTGTTCTCTATCTACAATCTCTTTAAGCATGTCATTGAATTGAATTGCTGGACTAAAAAGCTCTTACGTTCACATGAAAATTCAAAAAGGGGGTTATTAATTGATAGCGATGATGGGCACTAAATCTACTAATGGTTTTCTCAGCTCCCATCTGACATGACAAATGACAGAGCTCACGGGCTGAGATGTTTTATTATCCTGCAATAAAATTAATTCAAATATGTATATAGATAATTCCTCCTACCAAAAAAAGGTTTCTGTTTCTTTAAACCTTCATGTGAGACTGTCATGTCACCGCCCATGATCAATACATAATTGAGCTTCAGGCTTCTAGTGCCCAAGGTCTGGGGCTGAAGAATTAATTTGCTGGTTGAGGTTAATGGAATGTCAATTAATTTCTTGGTATAAATGTCAATACATTCAGTTAGGCTCTGTGATTTAAATATAATTAAAGATAAACTTCAAGTCAACGTTACCTTTTTGGCTTGGGATATGATGGGTGACTTACTAAAATTCTATGAAGTCACAAGGGAGGGGAATTTGCGTGTTTGCATGATCTCATCCAGCAAGTTATGTGTGTTCATTTCCAGTAGCTTGAGAAGGAAACAGCATTAAGTGTCCTCTTGCTTCTCTCCAGCCTTCATGGTCCATCCTCGACGGCTACAGTTGGTGTCCCTCAGTGTGGTGGTTGATAGAATGGACTTTGGAACCAAATGTACCCAGTATAGAGTCCTGATTGTGGTACTAATCAGGATGTGTCAGCCTTAACTCCTGGGGTGGCGAGCTGGAAACATCAGCTTAATACACCCCACAGTCACTTGGAAGAGCGTCTCAGTTAGGGGTTGTCTACCCTGGGTTGGCTTATAGGTGTGTCTGTGGGAGATTGTATTGAGTTCATCAATGTGAGAGAACACAGTCCATTGTGGGCAGCTCCATCCCCTAGGCGCGGAGTCCTTAACTGTATAAGAATGGAGAAATGGAGCTGAGCACTAATAAGCAAGCAAGCCTGTGTGCATTCACTGCTTTCTGTTCTTGACTGTGGGTGGATATGCCTAGCTTTTTAAAGTTCCTGCCTTAACTTCCTCATTTTGATGGGCTGTAAACCTGCCACTATTCGCTGAAATAAACCCTTTCTCCTCTAAGTTGCTTTCTGTTAAGGAATTTTATTATCACAACCAGAAAGGAATCTAGAGTTCTGAAGGCCCCAGATTTGCACACCATACAATGCCCCTCAATCAGGACTGTTTTGAGTGACTATCAGACCTCAGGACATGGTGTTTTGAATTCTAAGTGGCATGTGGTGCCTGTTTGAACTGCAATGGTGATGTGCACAGCTGTATGGGGCCATCCTGTCAATGATTAATGGAGATCACTGTGCTGTGCCAAGGGTTTAAGGTTATATGCATATGAAGCTATGACCAAGGCATTGGAGGTGATAGCTTGCATTTGAAACTGGGTATCAGACTTGACATAAGCTCCATTTAGTGCCTATGGGGGTCTGAGGGGTGGCTAAAGATCAGTGTTCAGTGTGTGAATGCTGACCTCCTTCCAGCTGTGGGTCACAGACAACACCTGGAGAAGCCACCTGTCAGCTGTGTACAAACAACCCCATCATAAAGTGTTCTGGCTTAGAATTAACATATGGAGTTGTGTCTACACCACAGACAAGCCTGGTGCTTCAGGAGACACATCCGGAGGCCAGCTGTACATTGGCAACACCTGATGTTCCCAAACAATGCTGAGGGGGCGGGGCTTGTCTCCACTGATTGTAGGTTGGCTCTTTAGTCTGGGATATATGATGGCCGTGAATGAAGATGACAGCGGTGATGGTGCTGATGTGGTAATGATGATAATAGTGATGCTGATAGGAGTAATGGTGATGGAGGTGATGGTGTTCCTCTCAAGATCCCACTGTAAAGCCCCCATGGGGAACAGTTAGTTTTGAGCAGCAGAAAAGCACTAGTCTGGAGGGATGGATCCTCCATCAGATGGGAGAAGATTATGAAGAATGGACCCTTTGAGCCCTCTTCCCTGTTTAGGTAAGGAGCACCCAGAAATTCTGGTCCACTGGTCCAAGGCTCTCCCCAGGCATGCAGATTCCAGGCATCTGGGGTATATGGTGTGCCGAGTACACAGAGAACTCCACGGGGGCATCATTCATGTAGTTGCATCCACTTAAAGTGCACAGCAGTGACAGGCACACCTGTATGAGGCCACCCTGTCACAAGCAGCACGGATGAAATGAAGTCAATGAGGCAAATATTTAAGGACACAATTGTGAGTGTGCTCTGGAATTTGGGTGTGATAGCTTGCATTTAAAACTGCATACCAAACTGCCCAGGCTCCCACAAAGCCAGTACGTACAGTAGGATCAAAATCCCATTGCCATTGTTCTTGAGTTCTCAGTAGTCCTCATTATCTGCTATGTTCAGCGGGTCTGGTTTTATCCCAGGCTTTTTCAGACCCAGGCCAGCTGGCCTTTGTGAGTTCCTGATAGAACATCCCCATTGTCTCAGTGTGTGGGTGCACCCCTTGTGGTCCTGAGTTCCTTGCTCGTGCTCTCTCTCCTTCTGCTCCTGATTTGGACCTTGAGATTTCTGTCCGGTGCTCCAATGTGGGTCTCTGTCTCTTTCATTGCCTGATGAAGGTTAATATTCAGGAGGATGCCTATATGTTTTTCTTTGGGTTCTCCTTCTTATAGAACCTTCATCCGCAACTGATGGGGACAGGGGCAGAGACCCACACTGGAGCACTGGGCTGAGCTCCCAAAGTCCAGTTGAAGAGTGGGAGGAGTGAGACTATGAGCAAAGAGGTCAAGACCATGATGAGAACACCCACTGAAACAGCTGACCTGAACTAGTGGGAGCTCACCAACTCCAGCTGGACAGGGAAGGAACCAGCATAGGACCAAGCTAGACCCTCTGAATGTGGGTGACAGTAGTATGACTGGGGGCAGACTGCAGGGCCACTGGCAGTGGCACCAGGATTTAATCCCTACTCCTTGTACTGACTTTTTGAAGCCCATTCTCTTTTGCTCAGCCTGGATATAGCGGGGAGGGCCTTGGTCCTTCCTCAGCGCAATGTGCCTTGCCCTCTCTGATGAGTGGATGGGGGCGTTAGTGTGGGGAGGAAGGATGGAGGGGAGGGAGTGGGAACTGGGGATTGGTATGTAAAATGAAAAAAAGATTGTTTTGTTTTTAAAAAAATTTAAAAATTTATACCATTTAAAAAAATTGCATTCCAAGCTTCAAATAAGCTTCATTTAGTGCTTATGAAAGACTGTGAGAAGGCTAAAGATTGATTTCTTCATGTGTGCCTTTGAATTCCGACCTCCTCCCTAACCGTTAGATACAGACGAGAACTGGGCACCCCCATTACCTCCTGAGAGGAGGTGCCTGCATTCACACTGTGGTTCTGTTTGAGGCAGGCTTGTCATCTCATTCACATGCCCTAGTCATTCCAGGTTTTCAGAGTCTGGTAGGATTTGATTTGAAACTGGCTTGATGTGCACCCTTGCTAACAACTGTCTTTACAACCTCCCAGGGTGGCCTATAGCACTCATGGCTGGAACCTAGTGATCTGAACTCAGGATGACATACACTCTTAATGGGAACCAGGGGAAAAGTGGGCCTCTTCACTGAGGTTCCCAGAGGGAAAGGGAATTTGAAAAGGTGTTAGGTCCAGTCTGTGTCCCCAAGCGCACATTCTGAAGAGCTTACCTTGAGCGCCTCGAAGTTGGACAGCTTGGAGATGGACATAATAAGAGTATACAGGGGAGGTCAGTGGGGGGCAGGGGACGTTATAGTCAAATTAAATAAGACAAAGCATCAAAGAGTTCCCAAGTGGACAAAACCACCCATGCCTTCTAAGTGACCTCAATCTTGCTTGAGTTGGGTCCTGGGTTTTTTTATTATCATCCTAACACAAACTAGAGTCACCTGAGAAGAGAGAATCTGGAAGAGCTGCCACATGAGATTGGTTTGTGGTTAATTCTATAGAAGACTGTTGTGATTGGTGATTGACACGGGAGGGCTCAGGCCACTGTGGGCTGTGCCACTCTCTAGGCAGGTGATCCTGAGCTGTGTAAGAAGGCTAGCTGAGAATGAGCTTGTGAGCCAGGAAGCAGCATTCCCCTGTGGTCGCTCCTTCAGTTTTGGCTTGTGTCTCTTCCTGGATCCCCTCAGTGATGGACTGTGACCTGGAAATGTAAGCCAAATAAGCCCTTTCCTCCCCAGCTTGCTTTTGGCCATGATGCTTATCACAGTAAGAGGAAAACAAACCAGAATAATTTATAAACATAAGAAGAGCTTGACTATTTCTTGCCATGTATGTCTTAAGGAAGAGCTGAACTCCCACCCACTGAATCAGAAACCACCAATGGAAAGATTATAATATTAATTAGGGATGTTCCAATAGGATAGACCGACAAGGGCACAGGGACAACTAAGCCATCAGGCATCTTCCTATCCAATTATATACCGTATGTTTTCTATGAACTGCTCTAGCTGCGTTCTCTCTGCAGAGTCACTCATTCAGTGCTGGCTAAAAGTCTAGGGATGCATGAGCCTGACAGCAGAGCTGTGGACTAACATATATGGACTCAACAATTCAGCAAGATGAGGCTGACTAGTATTTTCATGGCCTTAAAACAGGAGCTGAATTGAGGCGCTCCTTATGGATACAGACTTAAAGTACTCATTATGATTCTGTTTACCTCTTAACCAGGTGCTGGGGTGTTTGACTGGCAGATCATTAAGAAGGGATGATTGATGACTTTACATTCTATTTGCGTGCTAAACACCAAGACCAAAAGCAACTTGGGGAAGAAATGGTTCATTTGACTTAACAGCTAACAGCCCACCATCCAGAGAAGTCAGGGCAGGAACTTGAAAGTAGGAACCGATGCTTAAGCCATGAGGGATAGCTGCTTACTGCCATCTCTGCATGACTTGCTTCATACAGCCTAGGTCCACCAGACGGTATAGTTCCTTCCACAGTGGGAGGGGTGGCCCTCCCATGTCAACAATTGATTATTAAAATGCCCAACAGACTTGCGTATAGGTCAATCTGATGGAGGCACTTTCTGAAACAACTCCATCTTGTATCAAGTCCACAAAAACAAGCCAAGACAGATGAGAACACAGGCACACACAGAGGGGAAGCCAGCAAAGACAAGGAAAGCCAAGTTTCTATCCATGCTCGTGGGCGAAGGAGCGCCCTCCAGTTCTGCCATGTCTGCCTGGTAACCGGTTTGGAGTCATCCCACGGCCACTGAAGTGTATATCAGTCACAGTGTTGTTTTGTCTCGTGAGCACGAGGAAGAAGCAGTTGTCCGCATTCTACTATAGTGACGAACTGCATGAGATGGATTCCCACTATGAAGATAACTCACGGTTCTTTTCCCTTTCTTTCTGTATTTTTTTTCCCTATTTCCATCTCTTTTCATTTTATCTTCTTTAATGAGCTGCTCTTATTTTCTAGGGTCCATGGTAATTAAACGCCATTAAGGTATTTTGGAATAAACTAATGAATAAGTTATGAAATAATATCTGTAACTTATTTTTTCTGTGTGTATGAGTAGTGGCCATATATGTGTGCACACTTGCACGTGTAGGAGTGAGTGCCTGTGTGTGTATGTGTATGTGTGTGTGTGTGTGTATGTGGGCACATGCATGTGAAGGTCTGAAGCTGGCCTATCTTTGGCCCATCTTCCACCTTATTCACTAAGGTAGGGCCTTTCAAACTCCGAGTTCATCAATATGGCTAGTCTTGCTAGCCCACTTGTTCTGGGAATCCATTGGCTCTGCCTTCTGAAGTTGGAACACCACAGGTGGGCTGCCACACCCACCTGCCACTCACATGGTTCGGGGGACTCCAAACTCGGGTCCTCATGTTTGCAGAGCAAATGCCTTAGTCGCAGAACCATCCCGAAGCCCCCTCTCTGTAGTAATTTTTATCAAAGTCAATGTGTCAAATTCAGCCATCTTGTCAGTCCATGCTGGTGTGTCGGACACATTCCTGGTGAACACGCCCTCCCGCTGAAAGATACTGAATGGCGACCGTCTGCTTTAAAGCCTGGTGGAAATAGTCTCCCTAAGTGAAACTTTAAGATACACTTGGGAACAATTAGGGCTTTGGGTCTCAAACCGACTACAATTAAAAGATATTTTAAGGAAGAGAACACGTCTGGGCCTGACTTCTGTGTCCAACATGACTGACTATGCAACCTGCGTCTTTTCCGGTTTCCCAGCTGCCCGGGGGTACTGCAACCCAGCACTCTTAAAACTAATTGAAAGTTGGGAGGCTGTGTTCTGATGCCCAGGTACATTTAAACTACTGCATGGCTGTGAATAGATTCCTCAGGAGCTAATCAAAGGTTTTATAGGAAACCTGAGACAAACCATTTCTAAAAGAGCCTTGACTAAAAACAGAAAATTAAATACTGGGGTCCCATCCTGCTTCACCAGCCCCCTGCTAAGGCTGCCTGCCCTAAGACAACTCTGGCCACAGTTCCTGGCTGGCTTCAGATGGAAGCATGCCACCCCCCATTTCCTGCCCAGCTACATACATGGCTCTCTCTGTTTACTATTGAGAGAAGCTGCCAAACAGCAGCATAGGAGGGGAGTTGTTTTAAAATGTGCCGACCAGCGCTGTAATAGCCTGCTGCTCTTTTTCAGTGGGGACTCGCAAGCCACCGGAATATACAGTCAACACAAACGGCTGGGTGATGGAGTAAATTTTTAAAACCGATGGCTGATGCAGCTAAGTTCTTCCATCACAGCCTGCCTGGGATGCCACAGGGAGACCACCCGGGATGGGGGTGCAGTGAATCTGACGGGTCCCCTGAGAATATCCTCTTAATTCCATCTCTGAATTCTTTTTAATTATGCTAATTATGGTGATACACCATGGAAATGTGTCTTCCAGTGCCAGCCTTCGTTCCAAGTGACTTATCAAATTTATATACTAGTCATTACTTCTTACTGGACTGTGAAGCCCAGGGCTGTGTCTGTATCTGTATTCTGCTCTTAACTACAATGTGCGTCTTCACACACACACACACACACAATCACTCTGCACATGTGCATGCATGTACACACAAAAATGTCACAAACAGAACACACAAAATACATATACACACAAATACACTCAAGCACACACATAAACACACAAACACACACGTCTTCATAGATTCAGACACATGGGTGGCAAGCCCTACAGTTTGCAAACATTAAGGACAGAAAGAAGAAAAGGTCCAGGGAGAGTTGGAGGAGGTACGGGGGTGCACAAATCATGTGTTACTGAACACAATAATGGAATCCTCCAGGAATGTAGCTTTCTAAAAAAGGATAATCTATTAGCTTATTCCTGTCAGCTACTGAATGACATCAGTGGGAAGAGACACTAATACAAAGTGATTTAAAACAAAGCAAAAGTCCTGATCAGCAAGCTAGCTCAGCAGGTCAGGTCCTGACTGATACACCCTTAGGTGCCAAGCCTGATGACATGAATTCCATCTCCAGGGCTCACAGGCTGAAAGGAGAGAACCGGCTCTCAGAAGCTGTTCTCTGACCTCCATAGGTGCACTGCGGCATGGACACACATGTGTGCATGCACACACCAAATACATGTCATTTTAAAAACGGATTCTGAAAGAGATCCACCATGGAGTATAAAAGAGTCCAGAGGGCATTTTCTTTTCTTTTCTTTTTTTTTTTTGATTTTCGAGACAGGGTTTCTCTGTGGCTTTGGAGCCTGTCCTGGAACTAGCTCTGTAGACCAGGCTGGTCTCGAACTCACAGAGATCCGCCTGCCTCTGCCTCCAGGGTGCTGGGATTAAAGGCGTGTGCCACCATCGCCCGGCTAGAGGGCATTTTCTTACAAGTAATCAAAACTCACTTTATAATCTTTGCAGCCTAGACCTAAGAGAATACGATGATAACATATCATTTATATCAGACTTTGAGGAGTCAGGTACATTTTATTTTAAAAGGAAAATCATACAAACAAGGAACAAAGTGTTTCTGGATCACTCACCCAACAAACAGATTTTCCAAGAAACTCCTCATTTCCTACAGGAAATGGATCTCGCAGGTCTGTCAGTGAAGCCTTCCCTGTCATTCCATCAGTAATTAAGAGTTCACTGGAACTTGGACAAAGATGATTGCCATTTCCTTTGTGGTTACCAGAGCACAGTCTCTCCTGCCATGGCTGGACCAGTCTGATGCAACATGGTGCCTTTCCACAGAGTGAATCCCAGATGGAATGTAGATGTGGGCCCGGTACGGCCCCCATTCAGAGTCTCCAAATTTTATTCTCACTTATGTGTGTCTTTACATATATGCCTGCATGTCTGTACATGTGTGTGCATGCATTTGCACTCACTTACGTGTACATATATGTATGTGAATATCTGCTTGTGTTCATATGTTTGTATGTGTATATGTGTGCACGTCTCTGTATACATGTGGGCATGCATGTATGTATGTACCATGACAAGTGGTACATACATGCCTATCACCACTATCTAGAGCCTTCGGTTCTGTTTCTTCCTGTTCCCTTCCACAGCTGAACCCCACTTCCTTCTGTACCAAACTCCTCATCCCTGGCAACCACTATTCTTTCCTGCATATCCAAACCCCCATAATTTCAATTTTGACATGAATGGGATTGTACAGGATATGAACTTCTAGAAGTAGGTCTTTTTTCCAACAAACATAATTTTTTGGAGCATCCCTAAGCTTCGGGATATATTTACACTTCATTCCTTCTTATTTCTAGGTTATTTTTATTGCTTCTTTTATTTTTGAAATTATAACAAAATTACATTTCACCCTTCTCTTTCCTCCCTCCAAGTCGTCCATAAACTCCTCCTTGCCTTTTTTAAAATTCACAGCCTCTTTTTTCATTAACTGATGTTACATAATATGTCTTTTGTATATGAATATATATTCCTAAATATAACCTGATCAGTCTGTATAGTGTGGCTTATATGTATGTTCCTAGGGACAACTACCTAGTGTTAGATAACCAGTCAGTGTGCTCTTCCTTGGGAGGACTATTCCTCTCACTCTC
This sequence comes from Microtus ochrogaster, assembly GCF_000317375.1. Classification (NCBI taxonomy): domain Eukaryota; kingdom Metazoa; phylum Chordata; class Mammalia; order Rodentia; family Cricetidae; genus Microtus; species Microtus ochrogaster. The sequence goes on from NC_022010.1 coordinate 18,117,262, forward strand.
AGCATTCCTTGGTGCCTTGTAGTTCTTTCTGTATGGCTGAGGCTTTGAGATGTTTGAGAGGCTTGATTTCCTGCATCTTTCCTCTCACGGACTCCAGGTACACAACTAAAGAATTTGATGGTTGATATTAATTGCTAACTTGCTTTAGAATCACCTAGGAGAAGAGCCATCCTGAATGTGGACAGCATCATCCTATGGGCTGGAGTCCTGGACTGAATAAAAATGAGAAAGTGAGCCGAGCAGCAGCATCCATCTCTCTGCTTCCTGACTGTGGATGCAGTGTGATTGGCTGCCTAACAACGCTCCTACTGCCATGACTGAACTGTGTCCTTGAACTGTGACACAATGTAAACCCTTCCTGCCATAGTTTTTTAAATCACAGCAACATCAAAGTAACCACTATAAACAACAATAATAACACTGTAACAGTGTCGCTGAGGATTCCTCCCTTGCTGAGCAATGACATCTTATGTGTTCTCAACAAGAATGAGTTGTTTGGTCTGGTTTGGATTCTTATGTAAATTATTCTAGACTGCACCCTCCTGTGTCTGGTCCTTTTGACTTAGCACAAGATATTGCCACACGCAGTTGTAAACCATCATCAACCATCGCTGTATAGTACTCCATTGTGAGGATGTACCACTGTGGAGGTCTGCACTTTCCTTTTGGTAAGCAAGGCAGGGTTCCCAAGTGAGCATCCTCGAGGCAAATTTTGCTAACACGTATGCACCCGTCTCTTCCCATGCTTACTCAGCAGTGTGACTGCTCTACTCTACTCTCTGAAATACAAAGGTATGCTTGGAAGAGCTGTTGACTGCTGCGTGAGCACTACAGAACCCTCTTAAGTTCCAGGAGTGATTGAAGTTTCCATTCTGCTAAAATTCAAACATCCATTTCTGCCCTCCCACTCCCATCTCATAATCAAACATCATCTCAGGAGCCAGTTTACAAGGCTCCTTCTCCAAATTTACCACCTTTCAAGTCCTAGCCATTTTAATCAAGACTAGAACATCCGACCACAGTTCTTTGAGCACTAAAATTCCTTTCAGTCCATTAAGTTGACAAGGGGTATTCAATTACCAAGTATTACTGTAATCATCACGGGAAAGTGTCTCCAGGCAATACTTACAGCTTTGAGGTTTGCTCCAGCAAAACACTAACTGCTGGTTGTCCGTAGCTGTGAAAGATAGAGCTGGACAGGCACTTCTCTCTTAGGATAGCCCCCAGGTGACTGTGCACTGGAAGAGCCCAGCTCCACCATTGGGGCTGGGTTGTTTGATGACAGACAACACAAAAGGCGTGAGTCTCCACTGTTAAATAAATATTGACTGGATGTAAGTGGCTGGATTGAGAAGGGAGGAGGGGAGAGAACTGACTCTCAGCCCTAGAAGCTCTCAGGGTAAGGAACATCTACTTTACTCTGGGCACGTCTACCATGTTTGCAGTACGTAAGTGACAAGCACAGGGCAATGTCCATATCTCAACTCGGTCTGCCTTGTAAAGCATTATAAAAGAACTTTTGTAGCTAGGTAGTTGTCATAGGGAGCTCCAAATGTCAACTTGAACGAACCTCAACTGTTAGAATTGCCTCCATCAGACCGTTCTATGCCCATGGCTGTGTGGCATTTGGTTGATTATTGGCTGATGTGGGAGGACCTGGCTTACTGAGGTCAGTACTACCCCAAGCTGATGGTCCTGGATACTATCTGAAAGCAGATTGAGCAAGCTATAGCGAGCAAGCCACTAAACAGTGTTCTTCAATGGCCTCTGCTTCAGTTCCTGTCCTGACTTTCCTGGATGAACCACAGCTATAAGGTGAAATAATTCCATCCCACCCCCAATTTATTTTTGGTCATAGTGTTTATCACAGCAACAAAAACCTACTTAGAAGAATTTTTGTTTATTTCACAGACTTCCCACAAGCACACTTCATCCATGTCGTTATTTTTGTTTATTTCACAGACTTCCCACAAACACACTTCATCCATGTCGTTGCCAAATACCTTTCCGAGATGTTCAGTCAGGCAATAGTCACTTCTGTGTAGGATGTTTGAGTCCAGCACTTCTATAATCCACTATGATGCTGGTATGGTTCTCTTTGATTGTCAGCTTGAAGGGACCTGGGATCAACTAAGAGATGTACCTGAGGGTGGGTCAGTGAGGACATTTCCAGAAAGAATTAAGTGGGAGGTACCTTCCAGCAGCAGCCAGAATATAAAAAGGAACTAACACTTCAAGGGCCTTCTTTGGCCTTCTGATGTGGACTAAATATAACCCCTCTCTAAGAATCCTCTAGACCAGTGATTCTCAACCTTTCTAATGCTGTGATTTTGTTTAATACAGTTCCTCATGTTGTGGTGACTCCGCAACTACAAAATTATTTTTGATGATAATTCATACCTATAATTTTGCTACTGTTATGAATTATAATATGAATATATGATATGCAGAATATCTGATATATCACTTCTGTGAAAGAGTTGTTAAACCTCCAAAGGGGTTGCAAGCCACAGGTTGTCTCTCTAGACCTTCAACACTAGATGAGGAGTGGAAGCACCTAGCCTCAAGGTTCTCAGCCTCTCCAACACACAGATAGACACTGTAGGGCTTCCCAGAATGTAATATATAAGCCATTTGAAAGAATTCCTCTTGATATATTCATTCTGTTGGTTCTGTCCCTTCAGAGAACTCTGGTTTATGTAGATGCTGTCCCTGACTCTCTTATTGAAAATTATCTATAGGGTTTTAAAACAATAAAAATGAGACTCATGGTGAACATATGCTCAGACAACACCCTCTGACCTCCCAAGAGCCACCATTTGCTAGATGGTTGGCTTTCTTTACAGCCGTCAGCACCCAGGCAGCCTGTTACTCACTTGGGATTTTTGTATAACTTTTATTCCATCTGGTTTCTATTGGTCAAGGCTGAATTCCCAAGGGCTCCTATTAATTAATGACATTTGAGATTGCTGAAGTGGCTAAATGGTAGACCTGAAGCTGAGTCACCAGCCTCTAGGAACAAACGCTCAAACCACACTATAGGCCTGCCCTGGTCTCAGCTCAGAGCTGTGGCAGTGAACAGGAAACAAAATGACCAGGGTCTGTCCACGACACCCATCAGCTCCAGTCTGCACCAGCAATCCCAGGTGTCTGTGTCCAGATGGATAACCCAAGTCCAGGTTTGCATAGATGTATTTAATTAAAGCACCTCAACTCATATCTAAGCACAACCTCTGTTGGGAGTTCTGGGAAGTGTGAGTCTGTTCACAGGAAGGACATAAGAATGCCAACCCCACCGTCCCATTAACATCACCTCGATCAAGGGGGAATAGTTTGGGAGGGGCGATCTCTGCAATGTGTGTAGATTCTCAGTACACTAGCAACAAGACATCATCCCTTATTATCACTCAAAACCCCTTCTTCTTGTAACATCGTCAATTCTCTGCACACCTTTTGTTGAAGGTGAGATATTTTTCTCATTAGAAGAATGATTCGCTGCATATTCATGCACAGAACCTAAAACAACAGACAGAGGGGCTTTAGGAGATGGCAAGATGAAGCAGGAGGACCTGAGGTCATGGCCAGAGTCCATGTTTAAAACACTGAGCGCAGTGGTGAGTGTTTATCATCTCAGTTCTGTGTAGGCAGAGACGGCAGTTGCCTGGGGCTCTCTGAACTAGCCAAATTAGCAAGTGCTGGATAGATGAGAGACACTGTCTCCAAAACAAGGGGGAAAATTCCTGAGAAAGGCAGCCGAACTTGTCCTCGGGCTTACACACACACACACACACACACACACACACACACACACACACACACACACACACACACCTCTGCAAGGCCCATCTGAACTGTAGAGAGGCAGAGAACCCAGTAGCTGCTCAGTTCAGGAGGTTGCGTGTCTCCAAGGCCTAATCTAGTGTTGGAAGTCTAGATCACCAGTTTTCAAACTATGGGAAGTGAACCCTTTGGCTCACAAAACAGATATCCAGCACATCAGATATTTACATTACGATTCATAGCAGTAGCAAAATTACACACACATACCATAGGCTCTTGTGTGGGAAATTCTCATGGAACCTGGCACCAAATTCCACATAGAAAGAGAGATCTGAGAACAGGTTCTCAAGTTTTATTCCACCTATTCCACAGGGGCAGAGAGGAGGGATGACAGGATTTGCACTGAAAGTGCCGGGGGATATTTTAATTAGCAGAACCTTATCTAAAATAAATGAAAAGTAGAGCATTCTATGTAAGAAATAACAGTGCCGTCTCCAGCTGACAGGTCCCTGTTGGTAATTTAGAAGAGTTTGTTGGAAGTTTAAGAGTTAATCAAACAAGCCAGGCATAGTAGCACATGGTTTTCATAACCAGCACCCAGGAGGCAGAAGATGAGGGAGTCTTTGTGAGTTCAAGGCCAGCGTGGTCTGTGTCGTGAGTTCCAGGACAGCCAGGGCTATATAGTGAGACCCTGTCTCCAAAAAAAGGGGGGGAGATTAAAATGAATCAGAGAAGCAGAAATAAAGACGGATGGTAGCAAACCTCACCCCGATGAGATGGGATGAACTAGGAGAAGCTGACTCTAAGCTTCATTCATTCTCTCCAGAACCCCTTCCTACCCCCTCCCCCTAAAGCCACCCTGGTCCTGGAATTCTGGACAAATGAAATGGCATCCTTAGCTTTCTTGGCTGCTTAGGGAGAGTAAGAGCTTCTGGTAAGGTTTGCTTTTCACTTCCTATCACTTTAAGTATGAGATTCACCACATTCTTTTTTTTTTTTAGATTTTTATTTATTTCTTTTTTCCCCCCTCCTCCCACCCTTCTCCCCCTCATCCTACCCTTCTCCCCCTCCCCCCACCCTTCTCCCCCTCCCTCTCCAGTCCAATGGGCAGTCAGGGTTCCCTGCCCTGTGGTAAGTCCTAGGTCCTCCCCCCTCTGTCCATATTTAGGAAGGTGAACATCCAAACTGGCTAGGCTCCCACAAAGCCAGCACATTACGTAGGATCAAAACCCCATGCCATTGTCCTTAGCTTCTCATCAGTCCTCATTGTTCGCCATGTTCAGAGAGACCAGTTATATCCCATGCTTTTTCCGTCACAGTCCAGCTAGCCTTGGTGAGCTCCCAATAGATCAGCTCCACTGTCTCAATGGGTGGGTGCACCCCTCGTGGTCCCGACTTCTACAATTGGTGATCCTAAAGAAGCTAAGTAAGAAGGTGAACCAAAGGAAAAACTCATAGTTATCCTCTTGGCTATGGAAGTAGTCACCACATTCTTTAGCAAAGACAGAGGTCTTGGATCCGGGTTTGCTGGCTTGACCCATTCTCCTGATGGAAGATGTACATAAAGCATCTCCATCCAGCTGTGCTATGTATTCACCGAGGTCCCCTAAGCCCCAGCCACAGCCTCCCTGACTGCCTTGCCCTGTTAGACCATCTGTGTGCATGCTGGATTTTGAACATGAAGTATCCTCTTTAAGAATTGTCATTACTGTTGCTTGAGACAGGGTCTCATGTATCTTACATTGGCCTCAAACTCTATGCAGCCGAGGATGAACTGGAACTCCTGATCCTTCTGTCTTCATTTCTTGGGTACTGGGAGGATAGTCATGTGTTACAGTGCCTGGTTCCTATTTAAGAACTGGGGGATATTAAAAAGAAATTAACTCTCTAGGTTACTAGATTGGAGGCAGTCAAGCTTCTTATAGGAGGACACCTTGGTTATCCACAGTCTGATGCAGATCCATGCACATGAAATGCTTCCTAATAGCTAAACACCCTCCAACATACAGCTTTGCCCACCTATCTTCCTAATGAGCACTTGAAACTGCTGGGGTGCTTTGGACGAAGCATCCTGCTCCGCAGACTTATATGGACATTAAAGAAGAATTTTGTGCTTTTATTCCTAGTGACCTGAAAGCAAGTAGACAGCTCCTTCACCTCCCGCCCACCTACTGGCCCTGTAATTGCTATCTGACTGTCTGGTTGATTTTTTTAAGAGAACAAGGCTTTAAAAACTCCTTTCTCTTCTAACTATGCAGCAAGAATTAGTTGGGAACACAAATCAAATCTCTGACATTCTGACAGGACGGCAGGAAGGCAAGATTAACTGCCGGTATGGCTCTCCATCTCATCTTTAGGTTCAATAATTTAGAGCCCAGATTGTTTACACAGAAGGCAAACAATATCTTGTGCTGCATATTTTATGATTGCATTTCAGAGCACAATAAGCCAGAGCCAACCACCAGTGCATACTTAACCATTCTCGGGAGAGAGCTATTAGGGAAGAGGCAGGATCAACCCTGACACCCCAGGCAGAGGTTCAGATGGGATCGGCACCCAAGGGTGAGCGGCAAACCCTCTCAATTAACTTTTCCTGGAATCGGGGTACTTAGCAAGGAACAGTTTCCAGACCACGCTGGAATCTTCCTCTGAAGGACTCTTCCACACCGGCCAACTGGGAGGCACACGCCATTCATTCTACTTTAGTTTTTAAATATTTATTTATTTCTATTTTATATGCATGTCTGTGCATCGTGTGTAGATACTGCCCTTGGAAGTCAGAAGTGGGGGACAGTCAGAGAGATGGCTTGGAGATAGAGAGACAGCTCAGTGGTTAAGAGCACTGACTGCTCTTCCAGAGGACCTGGGTTTGATTCCTCCCAGGACCCACATGGTAGCTCAAAACTGTCAGTAACTCCAGCTCCAGGGGATCCAACACCTTCTGGCCTCTGAGGGCAACAGGCATGCACATGGTGCATAGATAATGCATATGGACGAAAGTCAGAAGAGGGTGCTGGATCACGCTGGAACTGGAGTTACAGATGGTTGTGAGCATCCATATAAGTGCTGGGACTTGAACCTGGGTCCTCTAGAAGAGCAATCCGTACTCTTAACCAATGAGCCATCTCTTCAACCCCAAAGCACACTTTATAGATAGCTTATGGCTACATAGGCCTGGCATATGGACTGCACACACATGCCTGTCTATTGATACTGGGATCCTTGATACCCAAATGAAACCAGCTCTCTCTAATCCCAATTCATTGGGAAAAGCATCTGTTGTTAAGAGGGCATATGATAAAAACACAGTGACCGTGCTTCTCAGACTCAAGGGAACATGAACGCAGCAGCACTAACAAAGTGTGGATGCCAGCACAAACACTAGGACTGATGTTGTTTTCGCTCTTTTTCTACTGCTGTGGTGAAACACCTTGACCAAGGTAACTTATGGAAGGAACGGCCTATTCAGGCTTACAGTTGCAGAGGGATGAGAGTCCATTGCCATCGCGGTGGGGAAGTGTGGCAGCAGGCAAGTGGGGAGTAGCTGAGAGTTCACATATTAAACTTTAAGCAGGAAAAAGACAGAGTTCTGGGAATGACATGGAACTTTGAAGCCTAAACCCTGTCCCCAGCAAGGCTACTTCTCTAGACCTCCTGAACAGGGCCAGTGATTTCAGACTGTTTAAATGCCAGAGCCAACAGACAAACAAAACAATCACAGACATCAGCACCATAAATGACCACAATACTAACAGTAATGCCAATGCCAACACTGGAGTTACAGACGGGTATGAGCGGCCATGCGGATGGTTGGAATGGAACATGGTCTGGGGGACTCTTTTAAGGTTTGTTGCTTTTGTTTATGCTGCATTTGTTTAACTCTATGGAGCTGCTATTCTTTGCCTGCCTAAAACACCTGATGGTCTGTCTGATAAAGAGATGAACAGCCAGCAGCAAAGCAGGAGCAAGATAGGTGGGGCTGGCAGGCAGAGAGTATAAATAGGAGGACCGAGGGAGAACGAGGGACAAGAGAACAAGGAGAGGGGGATGTCAGGGACCAGCCAGCCACGAAGGAAGAAGGAAAGTAAGACATAAAGAAGTAAGAAAAGAAAAGGCTCAGAGGCCAAAGATAGTTGGAATAATTTAAGAAAAGCTGGCTAACAACATGGCAAACCAAGGCCGGATATTCATAACTAAGAATAAGCCTCCACGTGTGATTTATCTGGGAGCTGAGTGGTGGGCCCCTCAAAAAAAAAGTAAGGAGTAAAACAACCACAATAACTTGTGTCCTCTGCAAGAGCAGCAGTGCTTTTCACTACTGAGCCCTTGTTCCAGCCCCATAAGCAATCAAGCGTCTTGCCTCTGCTTCAGAAGTAGCTGCTACAGCAGGTGAATGCCACTGTGCCACATCCCTCAGCCTTTTCACGGTGACTTCTCCCCACTTTCTCTAACAATCATTGCCCGGGGTGCATCACCATCACAGAACTTCCCTGACGCATGCCCGTTGATTCCCAAGGCCTCACTTTGGCTGTCACCACATCACCAATGGCGCTATTGTAAGACATGGTCCCTAGGAGGTAACATCTTATGTCTACGATTCACCTACTCCAAACATTTCAGATGCATAACTGACACAAGTTTTACACACACTGTGGGAGACAGAGTTAGAGTGTAGAGAGACATAGAACACTGGGGGTGAGGGGGGGAGGGCATCTCTAATTGGAAAGCCAGAAGGAGAGGAGACATTTGGAGACCAGCTCCCTGAACTTGATAAAACGCTCACACTCAGGTCTAGATGGGAGTGGAGGAGGGTAGGGGCTTCCTTCCCCAGCCAGGCTTGTCTTGCAGAGGCAGAAATAGGGCGAGTTCCACGCAGTGTCGGCACCCAGCATTCTCCCTTGGCCCTGTGGACTAAGGTTTTTATCAAATCCAAGAAAGTAGTCTTTCTAGACCTGGCTAAGTGTGCAAATGTTCAGGGTGGATTTCTTAGAGAGATTTAGATGGGGTCACCCTGGGGTGGAGCCCTGGCAGTGGCACTCTGTAAAAGCTCCAGGTATCTGGAAGTCAGGATGCCAGGAATGGTGGAGGTGATACCATATTTTAGTCTGTTTCCTCCACTTCTGACCCTCCTGTTTCTAGGGGATTCTCACTTCACAGGTCTATATACGTACACCCTGGCAAAACAGGTTTTCTGAGCAAGTGCTGTCTTCTGGTCAGCCTGGAAGCTTGTAAACCATTCAAGCTCATGGCCTCTGCCTCATATGTGAGTCAGGAACTCTAAGGAAACCCCTCCCATCTATGATGTAAGAAGAGAAGCCCTTCTACCCTAACCCTGGTGATCTGGGTGCCTATATTGTTGAGGGCCCTTGGGAAGGGTACCCATTCCCATTTAAGGATATCTGCCCTACACCCAATGTGGGAAAATTCAAACCCTATAAGGACCATGTAGGCAGAAAACCCAAGGGGAAAAAAAAACTATGTCAGATTAAAACAAAACAAAAAAACAAAAAATAAACTACACGACAGTATTAACAATGAGTGGTACCTGTTACCCTTTGGTGTTGAGGAAATCAATGTAAGAGCAAGGGATGATGATGGATTTTGGCGTGCGGTCCATCTGAGGAGGCAACAGCTAACCATCAATGGTATGTTAGAATGTTAGAGGTGGGACCAGTGGAGTGAAGAAGAAATGCATCACACACACACACACACACACACACACACACACACACACACACATCAATATTTATATACATACACACAAATTTTTCAGAGACTTAGGATGCTAGAAGCTCAGATTTGTACACGATAGCCTGTTGTTTCAATAAGGCATAGAATTTATATTAACTTAAACCAAGCTGGATCCACAATCAAATCTCTACCCACGCAATAGATTCTGTCTCTGTCTTCAGATTTACAATCTTATCTCGGGGCCATGGAGGTGAGGGGCACCTTTTAGCTACTTTGCCCATCATGCCTCGTGTGACTGGAGGCTTAGAATACACACACGTGGACGAATGAGTGAATTAATGAACAGTGCTTGTAACCACCCAGGGTTTTCACGGGCAGTGTCCACGCAGGGCAGAGTATATACTTCAGCTGGAGAAACTTTCTCAGCAGCAGCGAGGCTCTGGGTTCCAGAAAGATTTCAAAAGTCAACCTTTGATGGGGTGACTGTTGAGTGTCAAAAATGTAGATACAGTGGCTTCTTGGGGACTTGTTCCTGTTTCCTTCTGGGATCAGGGGAGGGCTATGCCGAGGCAGGCCAGGAGAGGGCTAAGGGCTTGTGGAAGAGAAACCCTCGTTCTCAGTTTGGGCCTCACCAGACAGCCCTTACAATTTCCTTTCCCCTTTTTATTTTCCTTTAATTTATATGTGTGTGTGTGTGTGTGTGTGTGTGTGTGTGTGTGTGTGTGTGTGTGTGTGTGTAGGCACCATGGAGTCCATAAGAGGTTGCCAGATAACCCATAACTATAGTAGGAGATTGTGAGCTGCCCTGTGGGTGCTGGGACTGAGCCCAGATCCCCTGCAGGAGCAGAAAGTGTTCTTAACCACTGAGCTACCTCACCAGCCCCTTTCCCCCCTTTTCAATCCACTGAAAGTTTTGTTACTGCTTTCAGCACACCTCAGGAGCTTCGCTGAACATTGCCCACTTTCTCCTTCCCACAGACTATTCTGTCTCCTCCTAGAAGGCCTCAGCAGCTTCTCCCTAAAGAAGACAGAGATGCCTGCTGGCTAAAACCCAGAGGCAAGCAGCTCAAGCAGGTAGACACTGGTTCTCTCCTGTAGCTGATGGTAATCACTCAGAAACACCAACACACAATGACACATATACAATGAAGAACAGGGGATGCTATCAAAGGCCCAACACCGCCTCCTTCCTTGTGACTAAACCCAGAACTCAGAGCCAACTTGCGAGGCCTCAGAAATGAAAAGTCTTCCACTTCCTGGGGAATAGACATATTTTTCCTGGCAAGAGCCTCATTTACAATTTTAAAGAGCAACAATGTCTTTCATGATCACCGTTTTCTCTGTAACAAGGCAAAAAAAAAAAATCACAAATTGAATTAAACGACTCTACTCTCTGAGTGGTTTTGCCGGCGCTCCATGCTTTTTTCGGTAAGAAGCCGAGAATTCTAAGCCGTTGATCAAACTGTGTGATTCTCGCTGACAGGGGGAGAGAAGGAAAAAAAAGTGGCTTCCAAGCCAGCGGCTGAAGCTATTACTGTCAGTCTCAGCTTCTGCTCAGAAACACTGGGGAGATCTCCCGGCCTGGTGCTGCTTCCTTCAGCACACTTCTCTAAGGACTGGAACATGGGAGATCATCTGCTCCAGCTGAATTATGACCCCACCCCAGAACTCCATGGCCAGACCCAGCTGAGGGATGACATTATTGAGACCAGTCAATGAAGAAATATTAAGTGCCCCCAAAATCTTTGCCATGGAAACAGCCTTCTGTTGATACGACTCTTTCTCAGAAGGTTCCTCTGACATGTAAGAATGAAGGATGCCCAAATATGGATCATCTGGATATGAGAAGACAGAAGGAATGTCACTAAGGAAGGGCTTTGAGGATGGTGGTAAAGACGAAGGTGGCTTGGTGGTGCTGCTGTGCTACTCTGAGCCCAGAGGAAGCCCACAACCGTATGTACTGACATCGGGCACTAGACCAGCAGAGCATAGCGAAGCTGAGAAGATAGATACTTTGTGATTCTATTCACATTAGATGTTTGCAAAAGGCTAAATCTACAGAGGCAGACAAATGGACAGACATAGATAGAACATACTTGCTGAGGGCTAGAGGCAGGGGTTAGAAGGGAAGTTTCTAGAATGTGGTAAACGTGATAGTTTAAATAAGAAATGTCTCCCATAAGCTTGCTTATTTGAGCACGTGACCCTGGTTGGTGGTGTCGTTTGAGGTTATGAAACCTTTAGGAGGTGAAGCCTTGCTCAAGAAAGTATGCCGCTGGGAGTGGGCTTTGAGGGTTCATAGCCTTGCCCCACCTTCTGTCCTTTCTCTGCATCCTCTGAGAGGTTAAAAATGTAATCCCCTAGCTTCCCGTCACCAAGCCTCCCCAGCCGTTATGGACTCTCTCTGGAACAGTAAGCCCAAATGACTTCTATTTTAGTCGCCTTGGTGATGATGCTTTATCAGAACAACAGAAAATTAACTAATTCATAGGAACAGGGATGTCCTAGTAACAGACTGTGGTGACGGTCCCATGACTGGGTAAGCATACCAGGTATTCTTCAGCTGGGCACAGATTGCATGTGGGTTTTATGGACTCTCCTGGAAGAAAGCTGCAATGGGTGGACGTTAAGGAGGAAACTCGTAACTGGCCAAAGTGTCAAAAATAGGTGATGGTAGCCGGGCGGTGGTGGCGCACGCCTTTAATCCCAGCACTCGGGAGGCAGAGGCAGGCGGATCTCTGTGAGTTCGAGACCAGCCTGGTCTACA
>NC_022010.1:18129599-18186622 GCF_000317375.1 Microtus ochrogaster
AAACCCTGTCTGGAAAAACCAAAAAAAAAAAAAAAAAAAAGAATAGGTGATGGTGTCATGCCTAGCCCCAAATAGGACAACTGTGTCATTCTCCTCAAAGCTAAGGGGACATCATATTAGAGGGACAGGATAGGATGTGAGATCCAGAGGATGGGGAGATAAAAAAAGAAGACATCTGGAGGTGGCATGGCCATAGTACACATGAACTTATTTGCAGAGAACTGTGCAAGACCAGGTCTATAAACATTGTACCATGGAAATGACAGGGACTCTGAGGTCCCCCCACTCCTTGAGGGACTCCTGGCAGCTAATGGTTGGAGGAGGGGCAGGTGTCATTTTCTCCAGTGGCATAGCTCCTGATGAGTTGCCTTTGATCTCGTAAACAGCATCACTCAGGCAGGGGCAATAGCGAAGCTCAAAAAGGTAGCACTACGATAAGGCACGGAAGTAGGAGGCAGACTTGTTGAGCAGGAGGATTAAAGTAGAAGACGGATAGAGATGAGGGAAGAGAATGGGAGTGAAAATGACTCAAATTCGTTCTGTAAATGTAAGAAACACCCCCACCCTCACTGTGCCAACAGAGAAACAGCCCCCAGGTGAGGGTGCCATGGCACACCTTGACCTCAGGAAGTCCTCCTCCAGGAAGAGTGGGGATGCAAAAGAGAAGTTAGTGCTAACTATGGAACTGAAAGGAGGCTTGAGATGAATGTACACCTAGGCATTCAGCAGTATGGAAAAGGTGGGAGTAAATAGCAGTCCTCCCCATCCCAGCAGCCACTGGCTGCTTGCAGCTCGACATCTAGGGATGGAGCCTCATGAGATTACCCCATTCAACTTGTGTTGTCTTTATTCAGGTCTTCTGGTGAGCATATTGTCTTGGTAGCGTGGTGAGGCTTCTTCATCATACATGGAAAACATGCGCCCATCCTGGTCCTCTGGGTCTTACAATCTTTCTATCCCCTTATTCACTGTTTTCCCTGAGGCTTAGGTGTTGGGGTTGTATTGCAGATGTATCAGGTGGTGCCGGGCATCCATGGCCATTTGTTTTCTGCTGTTTATTCTAGTTGTGGCTTTCTTTCCTGGTCTCCACGACATTCCATATGGTCAAGAGGCACAGTGGAAAATGAGAATAATTCCTTTGTAGAATTCCAAGATCGTGTCCATAAGAGGAAGTGTTGTGCCTGAGTCCTGAGACCCCCCAAGACCACCACCATGGAGCCACACTTCTGAATGCCAAAGTGAGGTTTTGTTTATTAAGTTCGGGCTCTGACTCACAGTCTGACACTGCAGATGGAGGGAGAATGACCCCATCTATTTTTATAAGGGGTTTGTTTATAAAGACAAAAACCACAAAGCAGTCACAAGGCCATAGTTTCAAAGTACAAAATTACTTAACCTATATCACAATTGGCTAAAGGTTAGGTAAAGCTTAGCTGTTGTTCTCTGATAGGCTGTTGCTATTGGGGGTGGGTGGGTGGGTGTTATTCACTTCTGGTGACTGTCCCCTGATCACATACTCAGGATATCTGAGGACCCCTTGCAAACATAGGATCTGCCTGGAGACTTATCTGATTGGTCCGTAATTACTCAACCAGTAGGGGAAGTTAGATGGTCAACATTCTATGTATAACTACAGGTGGGGGAATGGGCTGCAGCCAGCAACTTTGTATAACTTAGGTTTTTCCATTAGCTAATACTCCCCCTAAAGGGGGGGGGCATGGCCTTCAGCTTATCCTGGGGGCTAGGATGCAGTTTCAAAGTCCCAAAAGGACTCAGCACAGAAATGGAATCCTTTCTGGCCTTTCATCCCCCCACCCCAGGTGTTCTAAATGGAGTTCAATCCTGAATTCTAGGTTCCTCAACCTGATGAGAACAACTAGCAAAATGTATTTCATCTTCACTGTTGCCCCTGCTTCCCTTTTCTGTGGCTTGGAGGGGGCTTGATGGTACCAGGTCCTGGGAACTAGGACCCCAGACATTGTGAGCAGTAAGACATAAGAACGAGACTCCTCTGAGGAACACCCCTGCCCTCCTTCCCTGGGTGCCTAGCAGTATGTACTTCCATGAGATGGGAGAATCTACATGTCATCTTTATTTGTTGCTAATGAACTTTTAAGAGAAGACTTGTCTTTTTATTTTGTGTGACTGTGTGTGTGTATGTGTACTTGAGTGAAGTTCCTACCGCAGCCAACAGAGGGCGACAGATCCTCTAGCACTAGCGATATACCTTTAACTGCTGAGTCTCTCCCCAGCCCCATGATTTCTCATTATAGTACGTACACTGACATTCTCCCTAAAAATAAAAGAGGTTTAAAGATAATTTTAAATATGAACATTTTTATTTCTTAAAACAACATGCAAGGAACAGTTGATAAATCATCACTCTTGTTAATTATATGTAGCAGTCTGTGTACTTATTTCTAAATCGTTTTTATATTTTCCTAAAACTTACAAATACATGCAAAAAAAAAAAAAACCATGAAGGCAGTCTCATTGTATATCCCCTGACTCCGATTTGGATTTGTTCCACGTAAACACACTTAGTGGTCTATTTAATGTCTTATATCTTCTCCAGAGCCCCAAGCAGAAATAAACAACTCACCTTATCATTAAAGTGACATTAGCAATGCTGTCCATGCCTCTGGTTCAAAGGTACAGAGAGGGGAGGCTTCCTGTTTTCATTGCTCACCCCCTTCACAGCATACCTCAGAACAGAAATCTCAGCAGGCAGTTATCCACATCGCCAAATAAATGGCTGCCTACAAATCTCCTTTGACTCGGGAGTTCCTGGACTGGTGCTTGTGTGCAAGATGGAGTGTTCGCCATCTGCCACTCACCAGGTGTGTAGCTGTCACTTGGGCTCAGAAGCCTGCCTTCACAGGGCTCTGGACTTGCAGGGTCTCGAGAGCGCGCCCATTCTAAATCATGGTCTACACGTAACCTTTCCAACTCACTCCATAAAACTAAATGATAAATAGTCCTGAGAGGTGACCAGACGGGTGGCTATAGGAAACCAGAGTCTCTCCTTTGGAGGCACACAATTAACAAGAAATCCATCTTCGATTTCTATGGTGCTGGAGATTAAATCCAGGGCCCTGTGAACACCAGGCAAGCACTCTACCTCTGAGCCTCAAGCCCTTCCTGTGTACTTTGAGACAATGTCTCACAAAGTTGCTCAGACTAGCCTTGAATGTATTATGTAGTCCGCCATGGGCTTTGAAATGGCAGCCCTCTTTCCCCAGCCTTCCAAGTAGCTGAGATGACACACCTGTGTCAACAGGGTTGGCTAAAACCTATTTCTAGATTAAGATAAACAGCAAGGTCTGGGAGTTGGGGATTTAGGAAGCTAAAGGCATTATTATTCCCTTGACACGTTCCCAGGGTGTAAGGAAGTGCCCGGTACAACTGGGAATTGCTATTGCCGGGTGATTTCTACAGATAACACCACAGCCTGTCATTTTCCCTGATTACGATCCCCGAAACTGTGCAAACAGAGTAGGAAGTGGCACTCAGGAAGCAATCGGTTCTCAGAACTCACAGCATCTTCACTGCTCTGCGATCCATATTTGTTCCTCTCTGATTGCACAATCACCAGGAAGCCAAGAGCTACCAGGTAGATAAAACCAATGGGGCAGGGGAAGTAAACGCTGAGCTGACACATGAGGAAGGCCTGGGGTAGCAAGCAGGTGTGTGCAGGACCCAGAATTTTTGTACATGTGCCTGCTCAATCACCCCTGACTGCTCTCATGGTCTTCTGCTCCAACATTGAAAAGCACAATGATAAACACAGGAGACACTCTTGCTGACACAGGGACACGGACCCTGCCCTTATCTGACACTTAGGGTGCAAGCAACACAAAGTTTCCAAATGAAGTAAAGGCTGAAAGATACCAGTTATTCAAGTGAGCCTGTGGGTAAATGGTCCCCAAGTTCAGGGAGATCACTGAAGATGAGGGTCTATCTTTCCTTTGTTTGTATTTATCACCTACTATCTATCTATCTATCTATCTATCTATCTATCTATCTATCTATCTATCTATCTATCATTTATCTCTTTCTATCATAATTATCTGTCATTATCTGTCTATCATAGTCATCAACCGTCTATTTGTCTAATCTATCATCTATCTTATCTATCATCTTTCTAATATCCATCTACATATCTCTTCAACTTCCACCTATTTATCTATATTCTATCATATTATGACCTACCTCCCTCTTTCCAGCCTCCTTTTCCGTCTCCCTCCCTCTCACCACCAATGTGCCCTATCTATCTAGCAATGGATCAGAATCTCTTATACAAAATTCTCATACATTTTAATAAACAATTTATACAGTGTGATGATAAAGTTATCTGTACAGATTGAGGTGTACAGCTGATTAGGAAAAGGAGCCAAGAGGGAGGGACTCTAAGCATCACAGATCCATCACAGGGGTAATGGGGGAAGGGATCAGATGGAGCTACATGTGCATATCAAGAAGGGACCAAAAATATACGGTAAAGGAATGCATGGACTTTTTTCCGGGTCATAAACCATAACAACTCCAGATGGGGAATATGAGGTGACACTTAGTTTATTTTCTAAGAACTAAGTTAGAGGACTGGGGTGGGAGAGGTCTCGGGGCTCAAGCTGGTATCTCAGGAATTACAATCAGGTTCAAGATGAAGCACAAGTAGGAGGGGTAGGAGAAAAATGTTGCAGTGGTTTGATTGAGAAACATCCCCCATGGGCTTATGTGTTTGAACACTTAGTGCCCAGCAGGTGGCGCTGTTTGGGAGGTTATGGATCCTTTAGGAGGTGGAGCCTGAAGGACGTTAGTCACTAGAGGCAGGCTCTGGGTGGGAGTCTATAGCCCCACAGCCTCTGTTTTCTGCATGGGGTGAAAACTGTGATCCCTTCACTTCCTGTGGTCATGTGAGTCCCATTACTGCTAATTCTCTCTCTAGAACCACAGGCCAAAATAAACTCTTCCAGAAGCTGGTTTTATCGCTGTGTTTTACCATAGCAGCAGAGAGTATTGTTGTAATATGAGCGTTGGGGCTGCGTTCTGGCTGCCCCGGCTCCCCGCACGGCTAGCTTTACACACGAAATAATTACATGGAAACTGTATTCTTTTAAACACTGCCTGGCCCATTAGTTCCAGCCTCTTATTGGCTAGCTCTTACATATTGATCTAACCCATTTCTAATAATCTGTGTAGCCCACGAGGTGGCTTACCAGGGAAGATCTTAACCTGTGTCTGCCTGGAGTGGGAGAATCATGGCGGCTCACTTGACTCAGCTTCTTTCTCCCAGCATTTTGTTCTGTCTATTTCCTTCATTAAAATTTGCTGTTTCATATTAAGCTAGCCTGGTTATTATGCCACCTACAGAGTATAGGTGTATATCATCAGACTTCAAAACTGTCAGCCAAGCCAGACGGTGGTGGCGCACGCCTTTAATCCCAGCACTCGGGAGGCAGAGGCAGGCGGATCTCTGTGAGTTCGAGACCAGCCTGGTCTACAAGAGCTAGTTCCAGGACAGTCTCCAAAGCCACAGAGAAACCCTGTCTGGAAAAAAAAATACTGTCAGCCAGATGCAGAACCCAATGTCAGGAGCATGCTCTGAGGGTAGATGCAAAACTGCCCTCGATTTTTCCTTCTCTGTATACCTGTGGCCTGCCAGCAACTATTCTCTTACGGCAGAAACCATCCTGTCTGAACCTTGAAGATCTGACAAAAGGACCACGGGGTTCAGTCACACACCAATGTTTCCAGGGAAAGGGAACAGTGTCATTTGTACTTTCTTGGAAGAATGGTTCTTGGGGAAAAATATATCATTTTAATGCCAAGTTAAATATATAACATTTTTCAAGTTAACTCTACGTTGCTCCATGCGGAGTGGGAAAACTATCAACATCTCAGTGGGGAATGTGTGAGTCACTCGATTGGCCATTTCAGTACTCAGTGAACAAACTATGTCACATCATATATCTCTGTCTGGATCCCCAACAGGGAAGAGTTCCTACTCACCCGCCCTGTCCTGGCAAGGGTCTTGCTATCCTCGGACTTGAGCTGGTGCTCTCCCTCTGGAACATTCCAAGGATTTCACCCAGTGCCATTGTCAGCTGTAGTGTTCGAAGCACACCATACATGTTTGCTGCTTGACCACGGTTTATTTATTTACTCTTTTGAAAAAGGTTTACTTTAGGGGCTAGAGTGATGACCCAGTGATCAACAGCACTTGCTGCTTTTGCAGAGGATCTGAGTTTGATTCCATTCCCCGCATCCATGTCAGGTGGCATACGACTTCTTGTTAACTCCAGCTCCAGGGGATTTAGTCTATGGGATACCATGATTTCCCCTACTTCTCCAGCTCTCTGACATTGAGTGCCTAAATCTCAGCGATATTGGAGAAGAGGGAAGGAAACACATTGGCAGGGAAGCCAGGTTCCAAGGCTACATTTATACCCATCTCCACAGTTCAGGTCTTCAGAAGTCCCTCTCTTAGATAGCACACTTAGCTAAGTGTGCTAGCTAAAGGGTCAGTTTTTCCAGCCATATAGTGAAGAGTTGCTTTTAGAACCCAGGTAGAGAATTACAGGGAGGGAAAGGGGGAAACCCTCTGGGGAGTGTCAGCCAACTTCAGGAGCTTCCCTAAAGCCCCATCCTCAAGGTTTGCAGGAGAATTAAAATGCTGGGTCTCACATTTGTTCCAGCCAGGATGCTAGCACAACCCTTCTGCACTCACCTGGCAACCTTACATAGCAAGTCATCAGCATACTGAGACCCTCGGCTGGCCAAGTGGTCAACTGACTACAAAACAGGGTCAGTTTGCTAATTGAGAGGGAGGAGTCATCTCTCTTACTCAAGGGCTTGATGCCAAGGGGTGGGCAGTCAGTAGGATACTGGTCCCTGAAGTGGGAAGTGCCCACCCGAGATGAAAATCCGAAACCATGTGTATTTTCTGTACACATACAGCTGGCTTCACTACAGAACCCGCTGTTACACAAACCTCTGAATTCGGCCTTGTTTTCCTCTTTGCAGGGGGTGGTAGCAGTGTCCTCTGTCCTAGACACTAAAGGAGACATAGCTAGTCAGACTGTCCCCTAGGACTGTGCTTGGCACCTAATGAACTCAAACTCAGTGGTAGGGACCAAACCAGAGAGAGTCCCTTGTATATAAACAAAGGGGTCTGCTCACAACAGTGGTAGGTACCAATTACCAGAGAGAGTCCCTTGTATGTAAACAAAGGGGTCTGCTCACAACAAACCTTACAAACCAACTCAGTCACCGTAGGTCAAAGGTCAAGAGGCGCCACTCCTTTCTGTTGCCTGTTACCAAAGGCGTGTCACGCAGGGATATTGTCACAGCCCAGCATGGCTGGGACATTCATCTGTGGAGCCGGGAAGTGGCAAAGAGCCCAGGCATGTCTGTCTGAGGATGAGCAAAACACTCACTCCAGAGCTCCCACAAAACTCCCCCAAACAAGACGGCAGACCATGGACGAAATTCACAGATCAGATGTTGGGTGACAGAGAGCATCCGAACGGAGTAAGAAATCTTAGGTGGAAAAGATTTAAACACTGATTTTTAACTGAACAATAGGTCTAAGGAGGCACGCCCGCTGTAGGAAAGACGCTGTGCTCAAGGGGGATATATAAGCTCACCCTGAGCCCCTGGCTGAGGTCCAGGCCAGTGTTCTGTTATGTGTACCGAGGGGAGGACATGGAGAGTGAGAGATATCAGTTCCCATTACAGGTACTGAGTTGAGGGGACAGGGTTATAAAAGTAGAAAAAAATCCCCAAAGCTAATTCATGCTGGAGGTGCTTGCACACAGTAGAAGGACTAAAGAAGCTACCAGGTTAGTGGAGGTGAATTTGAGCAAAGTCCTGGATGCAGCGGGAGGGTCATTCGAACAGCCAATGAGAAGCCAGTTCCAGGCAAAAGGGGTGACTGGAACAGTCACCATGAGCTCGGCATGTGTTTGACATGTTGAAGGACAGCTAAGGCCCCTGCCTATGTAGAAAGTTGTAAGTAAAGACAGTATTGGCATCTGAGGGGACCAGAGAGAAACAGCCAAGAACCGGGCGAGTTTCTGATTAGTTTGTTAAAGACTTAGGACTTTATCCAGAGTGGGGAGTAACCAGGCGAGCCATCCAATATACATGTTTAGGAGACCAGCTAGGGGGCTGAAGGGATGGCTCCATGGGTAAGCGCACTGGCTGCTGTTCCAGAGAACCTGGGTTGGATTCTCAGCACCCGTATGGTGGATCATGATTTTCTGTAACTCCAGTTCCAGGAGATCTGATCCCCTTTGTGCCTTTGTGGGGACTATACACATGTGCTGCTCAGATGTCCATTCAGGCATAGATATAAAATAAAACAAACCTAAAGAGACCACCTAGGAACCAGGTCTGTAGCTCAGTCAAAAGAGTCTGTCTAGCATGTGCAAAGCTTCATTCCTCACACTACACAATCTGGCAAGCCTAAAACCCCAGGACTCAGGGGCAGAGACAGGGGATCCCCAGGGCAAGCTAGCTAGGTAGACTAGCCAAATCAGAAAGCTTCATGTTTAGAAACAGACAACCCTGCTTCAGTAAATAAAACGGAGAGCAACTGAAGAAGACACCCAATGCTGGCCTCTGACCAGCATATGTGCGTGCACACACGCACACACACGCACACACACACGAACACACACATGCACGCGCACACACACGAACACACCCACCCACACACGCATGCACGTGTGCGCACAGCCACACACATGAACACACCCACACCCACGCACACGCACGCAAACACACACATGAACACACACATGTATGCGCACACACACGAACACACCCACCCACACATGCATGCACGTGTGCACACACCCCCCACACACACACGCACGCACACACACACAAACCTGCAGACACATACTCAGACATACCACACATACATACACATGCCAAAAAAATGGGTGTAAACTAAGAATAAACTAGGAATGATGTGGCAGGTGGGTGTGACTAAAACGGGAGCCACACGCTTGCTGGGTGTACATTCGTTCAGGGTGTCCTGATGGTTTTAAACTTACATTTTTTTCATGCCTTAGCCCTGGGAGCAACCACACAATCCCAGGCTCTGTGGATACTAAACAGAAAGCAACTTATCCCTTGTGGTTATGGAAACATAAAACACTCAAAAATGAAGGAAAGATGTCTATGCTTTTTAAAAAGACTTTTTTTTTGTAGTGATATTTCATTTGTATTTTAGTAAATAAAGCTTTCCCGACAATCAGAGGGTAAAACAGCTACCCAGGCCAGCCTTACAGACCAGGTAGTAGAGACACACACCTTTAATCCACACTAGTTTGCCATAGAAACTGGGCGGTAGTGGTGCATGACTTTAATCCCAGCACTAGAGAAGAATTTAAGATGGGAGGATACAGCTGTTACACAGTCTCATTTTGCGGATTCCTAAAGACAGGATTGCCATTTTTGGACTGAGGTAGAAGGCTGTTTTGCTTTTCTGACCTTCTGGTTGAATCCCCAAATCTGCCTCTGAATTTTTATTAATTGTGCTACACATTTTAATTCCAGCAATAGATAAAGCCAGTGAGAGATTTTATCCCTGTGGATGCTCAGGCATGGAGAGTAAATTCCTTACATGATTGATGAATGTCACCGGTCTCAGGAAAGTCTCTGTGCTGGTTAGGCTTAACAATATTGACTCAAGACAACCTAGGATCCCTTGGGAAGCGTCTTAATTACCTGGATGAGATTGCTCTGTGGGCATCTCTGGGGATGATTATCTCGACTATTAATTGTTGTGGGAAGATCCGGCCTGCTGTGGGAGGCACCATTTTCTAGGCAGAGCCCTGACTTATGTGCAAATGAAGAAAGGGAGCGAAACTTGAGCAGAAAGCAGTCGGCATGGTTGCATTTATTTCTCTGTGATCTTGACTATGGATATTAAGTGGTTAACTGTTTTGACTTCCCCAAAAGTATGGTTTGAAACCTGGACGTGTAAATAAAAAAAAAAAACCCTTCCCTCGCCTTGTTATTGTTGGATAGGGTGGGTCCACCACATTATTAATGAAAATAGAACAGCAATATTGTTCTAACTCCTAGTAACTAAACAAAAATTTTTCTTTATATATTGTTGTGGAACAATCCTTCTGTATACGCTAAGTGTATATGTAATACTCTCACTGGTTAATCAAAAGCTGACAGGCTGGTAGCTAGACAGGAAGTATAGGTGGGACAGTCAGACACAGAAGACTCTGGGAAGAAAAAAGGCAGAGTCAGGTGAGATGCCAGCCAGCCACTGAGGGAGCAAGATGTGTAGAAAATGAGGTAACAAGCCATGAGCCATGTGGGAGAGGGTAGATAATGGATGAAAATAGAAAACACTATCCTGAGTGAAGTAAGCCAGACCCCAAAAGAGGAACATGGGATGTACTCACTCATATTTGGTTTCTAGCCATAAACAAAGGACATTGAGCCTATAATTAGTGGTCCTAGAGAAGCTAAATAAGGAGAACCCAAAGAAAAACATATAGGCATCCTCCTGAATATTAACCTTCATCAGGCGATGAAAGGAGACAGAGACAGAGACTCACATTGGAGCACCGGACAGAAATCTCAAGGTCCAAATCAGGAGCAGAAGGAGAGTGAGCACGAGCAAGGAACTCAGGACCGCGAGGGGTGCACCCACACACTGAGACAATGGGGTTGTTCTACTGGGAACTCACCAAGGCCAGCTGGCCTGGGTCTGGAAAAGCCTGGGATAAAATTGGACTCTCTGAACATAGCGGACAATGAGGACTACTGAGAACTCAAGAACAATGGCAATGGGTTTCTGATCCTACTGCACGCACTGGCTTTGTGGGAGCCTAGGCAGTTTGGATGCTCAACTTGCTAGACCTGGATGGAGGTGGGGGTTCCTTGGACTTCCCACAGGACAGGGAACCCTGATTGCTTTTCGGGCTGGGGGGGGGGACTTAGTTGGCCGAGGGGGAGGGAAATGGGAGGCAGTGGCGGGGAAGAGACAGAAATCTTTAATAAATAAATAAATTTAAAAAAGAGAAAAAAAAAAGAAACGCAGATCAATTTAAGTGCAAGTGTTAGCTAGTAATAATCCTGAGCTGTTGGGTGAGCATTTATAAATAATATTCCGTCTCTGTGTGGTAATTTGGAAGCAGCTACCTGGACGAGGAGCGGGTGGTCAGGACCGAGACAATTCCAACTATAATGTATGACTTGCAAAAGGAAAGCCTAGCTATCCAAGAACAGCAGCTATGCATGGCTGCCTGATGTCAGGACCTCAGACAGTACCAACCTAAGCCCCTAGCACACATAGCTGGATGTGAAATTCTCATCTCCCCACAAGTTTGCCCTAGGCTCACAGATCTGTGTCTGCCTGATGGCTTTTTCCTTCATCACTTCCGTTCTCTGAACTATTTTAGATATTTTAAGCATCTCTTTGTGTAATTGGATTTTAGGATTATTTTGTTATTTTTCTCAACACCTCTCTAGCATTTCTCCTTACATTATAGAAAGAGCTCTGAACTGTTAGAATATGTATAAGTGCAATACTGCATTTGGAGTCCTCTGTGGTGAGGGGGTGTTGGATTTTATCTTTTCAGCTAATGTGATGGGAAGCCAGTCTAATCGCTCCTGTCCCTCCCCACCCCTTTACGAAGCTCAGAACTTTTTCTTCTGTTGTTTTGATTGCTCTTGAATTTACTTGTGAGTGTGCTAGAGGAGACTGACAGCATGGGGCTGGGGCTGTAGACTCTTGGGTACTGAGATGTTTGCACAGCACAGTGTGCATATAATATTGAGAGCTGGGAAAGACAAGAGCCTGTGGTCTGAGCCAGAGGCTCCAGAATATCAAGGATAATGAGTCTTTAAGGATATGGTTGCTTGGACAGCCGTCAGTGTTATGTGAAGATAAGTGGATGCAGATGTCTCTACATATACACACATGGATTCCTACATCCTGTGTGCAGACCACACTGTCAGATTCCTGGGTTCCAGCACTTCACAGTGGCCACAAGTTAGGAAAGCCTAGTGAATACACTCAATGCCTACTCTTGTATTTTTTATCATTTATTTATTATTGATTTGTTCACTAATTCATCTTTCAGAGATGGAGCTCAAAACTAGTCATCAGTATATGCTAGGTAGCTGCTCCATAGTCAAATTATGTGCCAGTTCTATGTGCTCCAAAGGATCACCATGGCTGGTAAGATGACTCATTAGGTATACATCTTTAGACAAGTCTGGAGCCCTGAGTTTGAGTCCCAGGATCCACATGCAGGAAGGAGAGAAACTGCAGCTATAAGATATAATCTGAGCCACAGAGAAACCCTGTCTCAAAACAACAACAACAACAAAAAAGATATAATCTGAGCTCCACACACAGAGCCTCCCACAAAATCAACTAATAATGTTAATGTAAAACAAAGATCATAAATGCATGTCTGGCTATGTTCTGATCTACTCTGCTAGACTGACAGGAGAGCTAAGGTTGTTAAGTAGCCCAGGATGACCTCGAACTTGCTATGTAGATGAGGAGGGGCACTCACACAGCACTCCAACCATCTTCAGAAGACAATACAGCAAAGTGTGGGAACACGAGTGTTCGCAGATACTCTTGGAGAAAGCTCCCAGTGTTGCATAAAATATTTCTCTATTTTTGAGTCCTTCCTATTTCAGCAACAAAACAAGCTGGGCAAAAAGGCATCCAACCTGTGGATGCCTGACCTGGGGAGTGAGTCTCTGCATGAATCATTTCTACCATGAGTGTCAGGGTGGAAAGCTAATTCCTCGACGACCTTTGCAAGCCTCCTGTATGGCTCTGACTTCTGGAAACAAACAGAAGTGTTTCTTTACATATGCAGTGTGAACATCAGGTGCCTTTAAGCAGTAAACAAGCATTCGTCTGTTATGGAGCGAACACTGGGGGAGTTTAATGTCACAAATACAGCAGGAAGCATCCTCACGGATTAGAGACAAACGCAGAAAGAAATGCCACCCAAACAGTGAGTGGCCCATATTGGAGATGTTCACACACACACACACACACACACACACACACACACACACACACACCCTAGAGGATGTAAGATCTCTCATCCCTGATAATGCTGGGAGGATGGTTAGGGACACACTCTGTGTGTGTGTGTGTGCGTGTGTGTGTGTGTGTGTGTGTGTGTGTGTGTGTGTTTGCAGGAAGGACACTGTGGGGTGCGCACCTTCTTCATGCTCATGTAAATCAGGGCCATGAATTCTTCTCTACGAATTTATTTTACTCCAAACTTGTGCTTTTCTTACTGTACCCCAAGGACAGAAGTCAATTCACAGCCTCCCACTTCTGCTTTATGCCCTGGATAAGGCAGCCCCTCCTAGGACTCCAGCATCTTCCTGCTACTCATCCTGTAGGACACTAAGAGTCAAAGGAAGAAGGGTGTGTGCCAGGGAATGCTCTTGTCCAATCATGGCACAGCTGTGCACTCTTAAACTCCCAGGACCTGGGACCAAGACTTGCACAAGTTTGGGCTGCCAACGTCCTCTCATAGATGGTGTGCTGGTTTATTTTCTCAAACTGACACCAGCTAGAGTCACCCAGGAAAGAGGCCTCCGCGGTTAAAGAACTGCCTTCTTCAGATTGGTCTCTGAGCAGTTCTGTAGGGCATTTTCTTGATTAATGATGGATGTGGGAGGGCCCAGTCCACTGTGGGCGGTGCCATCCCTGAGCTGCTGGTTCTGGGTGCTATAAGGAAACAGACTGAGCAAGCCATGGGGAGCAAGCCAGTAAGCAGAGTTACTCTATCTACGACCTCTGCTTCAGCGGCTGCCTCAGGTTGCTGCTTGAGTTTCTGAACCCTCAGGGATGGGCTGTGCTATGGGACTGTGAGCCAAATTAACTCTTTCCTCCTCAAGTGGGATTTTGTCAGTGTTTAGCTACAGCAGAGAAAAGCAAACTACAATAGTGGGGAAGGGCTCCCAAGGCTCCACCCCACCTTAAACATTTATAGGCAGCTAATAATTGCTGGAGGGAGAAGAGACATGCTGTTCAGACGTGTAGTTACTGATTAGGTGCCCACATTCCTGTGACTATCCCCTCAGACATGACTTTGTGACTCTGGAGGAGACACGAATTCAGTGGATAGGGTCACCAAAAACAATGACAATGGAAAGTAGAAAGGAGGAGTTGGAAAGAGCATGGAGATCTGTAGGAGTGAGGGGAACAAGAGAGCATGATGGAAGGCAAGTGTGATCAAAATACATTATTTACATTATATAATATATACACATATGCACACACATATGCTTGGGAAAATTTCGTAAAAAAAAAAAAAACAATAAAAAAAGAGCTCCCACTGCCCACAAGGTGTGTTGCAAATTCTTCTGTTTTGCCTGCAAGTATTTTAGTAAGAAATGGTAAGATTTATCTCATGTACAAACCTAGCAAAGATTGCTGCCTCATGAGTACCATTTAGTAACACAGGTGTTTAAATTGCAGTCCCCTTAGAAAGTCATGCTCAGGTTCTCAGCCTTCCACCAGAGGACAAGCCCTCTGGATGTGGAGAAATGGCTCGGAGGTAAAGGACACTGGCTGCTTTTGTAGAGAGCATGGGTTCAGTCCCCAGCATGCACATGATAGCTCACAATCACCTGTTAATTCCAGTCCCTGGAGATATGACGCCCTCTTCTGGCCTCTTCAGGTACTGCATGCACATGGTGCACAGACACACAGACATATTCTCACACTCATTAACAACAGAGAACACACACCTTTCCCGACTAAAACTGTAGAACCATTTTTGTTGGCAACTGAATAATGAATTTTGTTGGCAACTGAATGACACTGTGTGGCATCCCAGCTGCATCTCGCGGGATTTTTCTGACCAGGTCTTACACATTCTCCCCCATCATGTCCCACCCTTCTCCTCAGCCCCTTTCCCAGGTGGCACCCTCCCTAACTTAGTATGCCATTCTTATCTAATTGTGCCCCCTGTGAGTTCATCAGCCCATGCAGGTAAAACAATCAGGGCTCAGACAAGTTCCATTTTAGCCAGATTCTGTCTTCTGCTAGTGGAACCCTGCGCACAAGCTCATCTCTGTCTTGTGCCACTACAGATCTCAGTGATGGGTACATTATGATAGCATTAACACAGGGAGGAATTACACTGTGCAGAATGGCACACTTGCATAGTCGTAGGTTGCCTAGAAAAACGTAGTTTTGTTGTTATTGGTTCTTGGAAAGCTTTGTCCAGTGTCTTTTGATCCTTTTCAGCTCCTTCCTCCAGCTCTTCTTAGACACACCCCCACTTCCCTACTAACCCAGCTTGGTGTCTTCTTTTTCACTTTCAAACCCATTGAGTCCAACTTGTGCTACCCTCAAACCCTTCAGTGTGTGGTCTTCCACTGGGGTGACGT
The DNA here is from genome assembly GCF_000317375.1 of Microtus ochrogaster. NCBI lineage: Eukaryota > Metazoa > Chordata > Mammalia > Rodentia > Cricetidae > Microtus > Microtus ochrogaster. The sequence goes on from NC_022010.1 coordinate 18,145,020, forward strand.
TGACCTATCAGGGGTCATGCACTTAAAGAAAACATAAAATCCCAACAGCTCCAAAAGCTCCAAGGTGGGACTTGATGTCCACCTCCTCTCTCAATGCTGAGAGTTCATGTGGCTTGAGTTCATGCAGGCCTTGAATTTTAAAACTTGTCTCTTTTTATTTTAGAGGAAGGTCCTTGCTCTGTAGCCCAGGCTAGGCCGAACTTACTACTTATTCCCGGCTGGCCGTGAACTCCTGATAATACTCCTGCTTCAGCCTCCAGAGTAGAGCAAGCATGCACTACCACGTCCAACCCTATATCTCCTACTCTCATTAATATTTTTCTCCTTTGGTACATTTGACTACAGATGAATATTCTCCCTGAACATAGAGTTTAGAGAAAATACTAGTATTCAATCCTCATAAAAATAAGCCAGAGAGAGAGAGACAATATGTTGTATTGTCTGCATCTTACTTTCCCAACTTCAAACGCTCAGGGGCCATGACAAAACAGATGGTATTAATTTCACAGAATGCAGGTCTGATTTATAGGCATCGTGATGGAATAACCCGACTGACCTCCAAGAGAGCATCCACCAGTACCACTTTACAAAGGGAACTTGCAGTCTCTCTCCTCCAGCCCACAGAGCAATAACCACACACATATGATTTATCATCTTTATGTGAGACTACTCTTTTTTATAAGCATCTTTAGTTAGATGCTGATGCTAACAATTACAGGAAAGAAAATAGAAGAAATTGGTTCTTTTTTGTAGCCAGAAATAGAAGCTAGTACTAAATGAAATGAATTTGAAGAATTTCTTGAGAGAGTCCTAATCCAAATTTAAGTATTTAACTATTAAAATTGGTTATTTTATGTGCATGTGTATCTTAACTGCATGTATTTCTGTGCACCACATACATAATATGCTTGGAAGTCAGATGAGGGCATTTGATCTCTTGGAACTGGAGTTACAGACGGCTGTGAATCACCATGTGGGTGCTGAGCATTGAACTTGGGTCCTCTGAAAGAACAGCCAGTGCTCTTAATTGCTGAGTCATTTCTCCAGCCTCATTATTTTATTTAACAAAGGATACATTTTCATCATACTTCTATATGCATCTCTTTTTAGGTTTTTATTAACTTTTGACAATTGCTTTCTTTTTAAATTAATGTACATTAATATTTTAATATAATTGCCATAAGTCATTATAGATTTCAATAAAATGGACTGTGCTGTAGTTTTCAGTTGCCAAATAAAAATTAATACTATTTTAAAAGTTTTTGAAAATACTTTTCAATCAATGTATTTGTGTGCGTGAGCATGCATGCATATGAGTGCAGTACCCATGGACACCAGAAGGGGGCATCAGATCCCCTGGAGTAGGAATTATATGAGGTTGTGAGGCACCATGTGGGTGGTGGGAACCAAACTCTGGTTCTCTGCAAGAACAACAGGAATATTTAAGCACTGAGTCATCTCCAGCCCTTGAAAAATTAAAATTGAGATTTTTGTACACGATTTGAGTTTCCTGCTGGGGGTAGAATGAGGGGTCTTGAGCACAAGGGAGAAGTGTTTTGCCACTGAGTTATACTCCCAGTCACTCAGCTAAAATTTAATTAAAATATTTTACTAAGTAATTTCAGATAAATGCTTTAGATATTAAATAATACATAGGGGATAAAATAATATGAAAACAAGCCCCCCCCCCAATTACCTCTGTTTCCTGACATTGGTCACAGTTACTTTCTTTTGCAGCTTTTTGGCTTTTTTGTAATATTTTCCTTATGTTTGAAATAATATAAAAAGTCCTTTCAAAACTCCCTTTACCAATTTTTTTTTTTTTTTGCCAATTATTTATCTCTGGCCCTCTTCTCATAGAGCTATTGATCCGTAACATCCAATGTGGTAGGATCGGCTGCAGCTGTCTGAAGGGTAAAACATATTTCTCTAGCTTTTATGTATTTTATGCCCTTGTAACATGGTTTTATTCAAGACCTGCATTTGTCTATACCACACATTTGTGTGATGTTTTCTTTCTGAAACTACGAGTCACAACAGGCTGCATTTTCCTTAATAATTAAAGGAATAAAAGGATTTCCTTTGTATCCATTATTGCTTACATTTGTCATGCATTTTCTCTTATAGATACACTTAGTTAGATCTTGGGAATCACTTGTTTTCCAGAAATACATTTTCACTTTTTAGGCATTAATCTTCATGTATGTGCTTGTGTGAGCCTGTGATTGCATGTGAGTGGCGGGCATGTTAGTGTGGAGGCCAGAAGTAGGTGTCAGATACCCTGGGGCAGGAATTACAGGTGGCTGTGACCCCTCCACATGGGTCCTGGGAACTGATCTTTTCTTCTTCGGGAGTAGAAAACACTCTTTACCACTGAGCGGTTTCTCCGGTCGCAATATTAGGGATTCCTATTAATGGTGGCTATTCTTGGTTGTTGACTCAACTATAACTGAAATTAACTAAAATCTCTAAAATGGAGGGACATGCCTGTAGGGAACTTTTGCTTGATTTGAAGTGGCTTCTACTTCTAATCTGGACCTTCAATATGAACAGACTCACCTTCTATCTAGGCCACATTTTCTGTTGGAAGCCTCTATAAAGACATGGAAGAAGGAAGCTTTTGCTCTTTGCCTCCTTGCTCTTGCCTCTCCAGCAGGTCCAATACTTCAGCTGACATTTGAGTCTTTGTCTTTAGGGTTCCAGTGTTACTGAAGTCCAGAAAACTAAACAACTACTAGATTCTCAGGCCTCCTATTCACAGACAGCCATTGTTAGGCCTCCTCCTCATAGACAGCCATTGTTGGGCCTCCTCCTCATTGACAGCCATTGTTGGAGTAGCTGGACCATAGCCTGTAAGTTATTCTATAAAGTGTGTGTGTGTGTGTGTGTGTGTGTGTGTGTGTGTGTGTGTGTGTGAAGAGCAATTGAGAGAGAGATTTCATTCTATAAGTTCTGTTACTCTAGAGAACCTTGACTAATACATTATTCAAGGGCAGAGTGGGTCTTTCCCATTTAATAATTTAGTGGTGTTACATTTAAGAGCGTTTAGTAATTTGCTATAATAAAGGTTTATAATTAAATCATTTTTTCTTTTTGATATCTAAAAGTAGTACAGTGTTTTATATTCACCGAAGAGCTATGAATTTTATGGTGATGTTTATAAAATCATTATTGTGCTAATCTTTCATTCTTCTCTTCTCATACCGGTTCCTGGATTTCTCAGGGTACACAGTTACATCTTCTGAAGACCGTGCTTCCCTCCTTTCTCCCCAGTTCTGGGCTCTGGCTGCTCCCAATGGTCTAACTGCTGCTACATCACTGTGCAGTGTAAGGCAGCTGTGGGCAGCTGGACTCCTCTGTTGTCCTCACGACTCTGGAAGGCTCTTCTCTTTTAGTCCGCCAGTTCTTTTCTCATTAGCTTCCAGCCAGACTGACATTTCTGAGTCAAGGGCTGCTCTGGGGTTCTGGGGGTGACTGCACCTGCTCCATCCCAGATTTACCTGCGTGGCTCTCCTCTCATCGGCCACAGAGCCTTCAGCCTTTCCCAGCACTCCTCCCCCCATCCGTTTACTCCCTTTTTTATCCCTTTCCGGATATGATGTGTCCACCTTGCAGAGTGGGATGTGAGCACATGTGTTCAACCTTTCCCCTTAACCTCGGAATTACCAGATGTTGACTTCAATCAAATACAGTCTCATGGTCTCTCAACAATTTTTTTGCTGTTGGTTTTAAAGTCAGTCTATTAGAGACAGAACAATGAGTCGAAATGCCAGAAGATTTCCTCTCATAGAGATCCCAAAGGAACAAAGACAAAGTCTGTGTAGTTAAAACTTACCCTGAACTCTCATTGCTAATGTAGAGTCCAAGTCCCCATGTTTCTTGGGCTCTAGCCAACAAACCCAGATACAATGAATCGATTTGTTTATTCAGGAACTTTCTGGGAAGGATATGGTTACTTGTTTATCCAAAATCCATTATTCTTTTCCTTCTCATGAAAAGACTTTTGTTGTTTGTTTGTGATTATTTGTTTTTGTTTTGGGGTGGTGGCAATGAATCAGAGGATGGAGAATGACAATTCTATACCTTGTGCCTAAAAGTGGCCAGTACATGACTCTGTTTCAAGTTTTCAAATGCAGAAGTTTGGGATGGAGAGATAACTCAGTGGTTAAGAGCACCTGCTGCTCTTCCAGAAGACCTGGGTTAGACTTCCAGCACCCACATGGTGACTCACAACCATCTGTAACTCCAGTTTCATGGGATTTGAAAGCCTCTTCTGGGCTCTACAGATATAAGGCACATATATGGTACACAGACCTATATGCAAACTCATACACATAAAATAAAAATAAATAAACAAACAAATAAATACATACATAGTTTAGTGGAGTTTGCCGTGGCCTCTGGAGACATTTTGTGTTCCTGTTAATTGGGCACCTCTTCCTTTCCACTCTTTCTAGAGAAGAGGGAACAACTATCTTCATACTCTGGGAAGGAATTTTGCATGTTTATGATGGAAGACTAGAACAACACAGCCAGCTTCGGACACTGGAGATAGATGCAGGCTGGTGTAGTCATGAGAACACAGTCTAAATGAGCATAAACTGTCATCCTCCAGGTTCTACCACGGAGAACCAAATGATATCAAACTTAAACACTCCTTACCTCTCATTTGATATTGAGTAGTTGAAGATTGAAACTTTCTATAGGATTCTTCAAAGCCATTAGTTTGAGACTGAAAATTCCTATAAAACCTAGGGTATCCCATTCTCCATCCCGTGGGCATGCAATTAGTTTGAGAATTGGGGGCGATTTTCTGGTCCTGCAGTAATATAGGTTGATGCTAGAGATGATTAAATCTGTCGTCCTTTCTAGTAGTCACAATTCTTGGGGACAACTGTCTTGAGGTTGTGATTCATTCCTCAAGGTTGTGAGTCTCGCAAATATTTATCGCCTGCCAAGTACATGAGTAAGTGCAAAGTGGGGAAGAAATATTGACCTTGGGAAGCTTACCCACTCTAGGAAGCTGACGTTGAAACAATATGGAAAAATCTATCATCCAAGGTTTGGGCGGTGCATTGTTGAGACACAGAGAAAGGAATAATTACTGCGTGCATAGAAAGCAGCCTGAGTTATCATAACTAACATCTCAGCTGGCCATGAATTCACAATGTCACCCACTCCACAGTTATTCACACTTGAGCATCTCAATGAAATCAAAACACTTGATAGCACCCTTGAGCTGGAACACAACCCACACACACCTATACAGACACATATACAGCCCACTGCTACGCTTTATTATGAAGACAGAAGAGGTCTGGGGGAGGACCTTGCTTGGTGGGATGACTCCCAGGGAGTCATCCCTCACCGTGAAGACCCTCCGAACTTCTAGGCATAAGGCAGGATGCCAGGGTACTCTACCTAATAGCATATACCTTTCTTTTATTCATGTGTATTACGTAGGCTTTGTGGTTATGGCCCTCATTATGCAGCTGTCTTCGTGAAGGAAGAGATGGCTCCTGGCTCATTATAATTTCAGAGTACCTAGCACATTGCAAGTTATCAGTTGCTGTGTGTTACACGAACGGTGGATCTGCAAAGACACCACGAGGCTGCGATGATCATTGTTAACTTTACTGCAGCTACTCCCTGAACTGCAATGAGGGTCTGGTTCCCCACAGTAGAAGCTGTGTCTTCTGGCTGACAAAAACGTGCAGTGCACTTTCATATGCTCAAGTACAGGTGTTCGTAACAAAGAAGCTGGGTGCATCCCTCGTGTGTGTGTGTGTGTGTGTGTGTGTGTGTGTGCATGTAATAAAAATACCAGCAATGTCCTCTTTCAGAAGTCTTCAAGAAGAGAGTAGAATTTGCTAAATATAGTGACCACAATGGACACACTAGGCCTAGAATTGATTCAGTTTGTGACTGCCATTTTAAACCATCCTGGTTCCCCACCCTAGCTCCTTGGCAATAAATACTCTACTCTCTTTTTCAAGATATCAGTATTTTCAGGGCAGAGTCTATTTGGAAGGTTGCACTACCTTCAGGACCTGGCTTGTTTCACTTCACATAATGTCCCTCTGCTTCATCTGTGGTGCTGCAGGAAACAGGTCTTCCCCGTTTCTCAAGGATGAAAAGTCTTTCATCTCATAAGTCACTTTTTTATATCCATTCATGAATGTGCTCATGGGCCTTTCCTTTTTCTTGGGACTGTAAACAATACACAGAGTTTCACTGAGTGTCTGTTCTTTTTGTGTTCTATCTGTGGGGACAGTGGAACCATGAGGTAGTTCTACGGTTTCCAGTCTCACCAAGAGAATAGTTTACCCATTTCTACAAACTTTCCAAGAATTAACTCCCACCATGCTCCAAAGGCTACCGACTCCTCCTACGCAGCCAGCATGAACCACGACGCTTAAGAAATGAGATGGGAACCAGGTTCGCCTGCGAGAGAGGGAATATCAGCAACACCATAGGACTCCTGCAGGAGGCTTTTCTCTCACGTTCAGGTGCAGGGGCCGCTATTTGTCACCATGAAGGGAACAAGTAGGAGCAGGAGGGTGAGGGGAGAGACAATGTGCAGGGTGAGGACTGACGCTGGAAGATAGAGACAAAGACAGATCGCCTATGGCTCCTGACCCAGGCCTTCCTGAGGTCTGGAGGCCACTTGACATTTTTGTCAGCACACGCTAATGCAATGTTTTCTGCCGAATTCACCTTCCACTGTTATTTTCTGCTTTTCACAGCAGAGACAGCCTGAGAGACACTGCCCTTTGAGTTAAGTTCCTTCTGTATCTGCGGTGAAATTCTACCCTGGGGAAGCAGCTGTCTATTTGATAGGTGTAAAATATCAAGTCCCTGGCCTTCTGGCCTTAGAAGTGGGAGTTTGGGTTTTAAGATCTGATGTGTTCCCCGTCTCAGCTGATTCTCAAGGTGAGCTAAGTGATGTGTATCAGGGTGGGGTGGAATCATTGGGAGATAATTTATTTCAGGAGAGGCTTCATTTTTGTTCTAATTGACTATATCATACCATCTGACCAAAATGACCCCAAGAAATTAAAATTGTCATATATGTATATAAGTATATATGCATATATAAAACAATTTTATATATATGTATATATGTGTATGTATACATAAACTTAGGAAGTATTGGGAAAATTAGTTTCAACTTGAAAACCACTCAGTAACAATGTTCTTGGTTCTGTGCCAAGGAGAGCTGTGAATCCAGATCAACCCAGAGAAAAGTGCAGCAGGGTCAGATCTCTTTCTTAAATAAATAAAGATGTATTTATTTTTATTTTATGTGTATTGGCATTTTTCCTATATGACTGCCTGTCATCTGTCTATCTTTATGTCTGTGTGCCACATGTATGCAGTACCCATAAAGATGAGAAGAAGAAGAAGGTATCGGATCCCACTGAGAGACCAAGCACTGCCACCACCCAGAAAAACACTGAGAGAGAAGTTCCCAGAAGACACCTCACCTTCTGCCTCCTCAGAACCGGCTAAAACTATTCGAGGGTGCTGTGCCCTCCCACATCACCTTTGATAGCAACAGAGGAGCCACCTGGAAAGATCTCCCAGAAAAGTATCTGTGAGTCCACATCTAATACCCACATTTGTCAAACACAGATGTTTCTGCCCCATGGTCCTCCGCCAGTTCACCCCTCCGCTCCCATTTACCTACCACCAGGAATAATCCATGTATCTACGCAAAGATGAAGAATCAGCACTGGGCTGTATGTAGTGGTTTTATCCAGCTCTCATCGAGACTACGTTTCTCCTCTTATTGTGAAAATTAATTATATTATCTCAGTGAACTTAATGTCAGCAACAGCCCCACTCTGGGAAATACCTGACACTGTCTACAGACAGGGGTGTGTGTTATGAAACAAAACTGTCTGTGGCTCTCAGGACTCCAGGATAACCCAGCTGCACGTCCCAGACTCCAGGATAACCTAGCTGCACGTCCCGGACTCCAGGTCCACAGTCTCGCCAACAACACCACAGTGGTGCCAAGGCTTTGAAACCTGGATCTCTGTTTGTTTTTGGTATCAACCCATACTTTCTATTGCTGAACTCCAACTGGTTCTCCTTAATTCCCTCCCTTCTGTCAATTTTATACAAAATAGAGTCATCTGAGGAAGAACCACAATGAGAAAGTGCCTCCATCAGACTGGCCACTAGCACATTTTCTTGATGGATAACCGATGTGGAAGGGCTCAGTTCATTTGGGCAGTGTCACCTCTGAGCAGGTGGCCTGGGTGCTATAATCAATCAGAATGAGTATACCATGAGCTATCAGCCACTAAGCAGCTTCCTCTATAGCCTCTGCTACAGTTCTTGCCTCCAGGTTCCTGCCCTGCGTTCCTACCTCAATGTCTCTTCCTGCGGGGTTGTGGCCAGGACATGTGCACCAAATAAACCCTTTCCTCCCAAGCTGGTTTTATGTTTATGGCAGCAGCAGAAAGCAAACCACAGCCTGGACATTCAAAGATAACTCAGGTCTCCACCTTTCTGATACACTGTTGCACTGGACTTGCCAACTTCTTACACATGATGTTTGTATTGGCCTGCAGCATTGACTTAGCAAGTAGTCATTGAATTTGGAGCTACGGCCAAGTGTAGAAAGTTTTCATTTTTAAATACATTTTTAAATGACCATTTTATATGCATCTCTGTTTCACAAACACAATTATGTGGTCCAGACAATGAAGAGACAACAAATTTCCACTGACCTCCCCAATCACTTTGCCTGATCTTTCATGACCAAATATTACCCATCTTCTATGTTAAGCCATACTTTACTTATAAAATTAATTCATGCTAACTTCAGAAAACCAAACTACACAGTCATGTTAAAAAATTTTCCTGTACCTATTTGGTTATGAGAAAATTCCCAAAGTGGGAATCTAGAAAGCAGTATCTGTACAATTAAAATTACATTTGTTGGTGGAAATTGTCATAAGCATAACCAAAGATTTTTGTCTTGAGATGGGTGGTTCTTTGAAGGGATGGGAAGAGAGTCCTGAAGAAGAGGGAGAGAAGAGACGGGTGACTCCACAGAGCAAAGACTCAGGGGTGGTTGGAGACAGGCATGTCTCAGAAGAGGAGGTGCTGGATGGGGATAAATGCCTGAGAGATGCTCAGTAGTTGCCAACCAATGTAGGAGACAACCATAAGGCAGCACCCATATCATGTGGTTCAGAAAGCCTGAAACTTCAGCCCCAAGTGATATGGCACTTTCTCTGGCCTTTGCAGGTAACTGCATATCTATGGGCACATACACACACACAGAGGCACACAAGGGTTTGTGCATATATGAATAAATAAAATAAATTTATAAAAGAAACAGACTTTTTCTTTGTAGTATGAGACTCGTTTGGCTATCTCTCCACATAAATAAAAATCAATCACACATACAAAATAGCATTGAGGATTATTTTAAGCTTATAATGATAATAGGAAGAAATAGCCTCCCAACAGGTGAATGGTTGAATGAATTATGGCAAAGCCTACACCGAGGACTTCCATTTAGAGTTTCTTTCTTTTTTTTTTTTTTTAGAAAGAATCCAGCCCATGTGCACACATCTGGAGGGATACACACATAAGGATTTTTAAGCAACAAAGATGAGTCAATCTCAATTTACTAAAATAAAGAATGCTCGTGCTCATTCAGACAGATGTGGGTGACATCTTCAGCCTGAAATGCATCATTTGATAATTTCCTTCTTTTGTTTCTCATTTCCTGTACATCGACATAAGCAGTGTTCTCAAAACTAGAATTAAAACCAGAGCCGAAGTCGGCTGCTATGTAATAAGCAGCTGCCACAAGACTATCCCTCGACGGTGGGCAACATCTGTACCCACTGTGCCTTATCTTGTCTGCCTGAGATTCTCATCTGGGTGCCTGGTCCTCAAACATCTAGTCAGCAAGCGGGTGTCATTTCAAAAATCAAAGGTGGCGGACTACAGTGGCTGCCTGAAGCCATGCCAAGGCTGGATGGAAAGATACACTATCGTTGATTGTCGGTGTCTTCCACAGGTGGGGACGGGTCACTCCCCAGGTTTGAGATGCTACTTTACATGTGTTCTGGGAGTGAAAGCCGAGCATCGTGACTGCCAGTGAGGAGTTAGGGCACAGTAACATGGTCAGACACTGAGAGCACGTAAGTGCCAGTCTCTGCCTTCACTCAGCATCACAGCCTAGGACAAGGATTCCAAATGCCTACTGCATCCTCATTTTATTTATCTAAAAAATACCTTCTGGGGTTAGAGAGAGACGGCTCGGTACATATGGTGTCTGCTGCACATACATGAGGACCTGAGTTCAGATTCTTGGAACCCACATAAAAAGCTGTGTGACAAGGTGTCTATCACCCAGGTGCTAGGAGAGAGAGATGGTGTAGATCCCCGGGGCTCACTAGCCAGCCAGTATAGCCTCCATGGTGAACTCAGGCCAGAGAGAGACTGTGACCCAAAACACTAAGGTGGGAGGCAACTGAGCTACACACCTGTTATCCACTTCTGGCTTCTACACACAAGTGCACACAAGCAAATGTGTACCCACATACATATACACAGCCTGTACTAACTAGGACAAACATACGCATATGTAAGCCTATGCACATTTAATGAGAGCCATTAAAGATACAGGAATCAATCTGTTAAAAACAGACTGTGAGCTCCAAATTCCCTGCATCTCCATGAGCTGCTAAGGACAGATATCCCGGGTGACTTTGGCTGAGAAGATAGCTAACATTTTTCAGGGCTTTGCACAAAGTCATTCTGACCATTTGTTATAGTTTCCACAAAGACCCATTCACCATTTTCATGAATATGTATGTATGCTAATGGAGGCTGGGTATTATGAATGAAATAGTATTGTCCAACATCATAACACTCAATCAATAGCCGTCACCATAAGGAGATGCAGAAGCATCTGTGTGCGTGGATGGCTCGTTCTCCGAAAAGCTATTGGAAAATGGTATTGGTTGTAATTGAGGGAGATCATGACAAAAATCCCCTCAGCAAGAAATACCCCTTAACCATGACATTCTCCTTTGACTCATGAGGCAAACGGCTTTCCATTTCTGACTATGGAAAGACAATTTCTGCTTATTATGCCATGAGTCTTTACCCTCTGAGGTCTAATTTTTGAAGGATTACTCTCATAATACAAGGGAAACAGGAATTCCTTACTCTTATTTTTTTAAGATTTATTATTTTAAAAATTGCTTCATATTTATGTGTATGTATGTATGTATGTATACCTCATGTGTGAAATGCCCACACTTCACAAAGCCAGAAGATGGCATTGGATCTCTTGGAACGAGAGTTATAGATGGTCATAAGCCACTATGTGGGTGCTGGGAACCAAAGCTGGGTCCTCAGGAAAAGCAGCCAGTGCTCTTCACGGCCATCTCCAGCTTGTGTATCAGGTTTTAAAAACTTCCTACTACAACATATTTTGACCATGATTTAACCCAACCATGTCCTGTGTGTACTAAAATGATTTTAAGCAAATTGATCAAACTGTGACTGTAAATGACCTTGAGGGACAGCCAGGCCCTGCACCCATCCATGACTCCCAGTGACTGCTTTCTGTCCCTAAGCACCTTCCCATGTTGGACGGCCATGTACCTGAGTCAGTGTGGTGTGTGGTTTCTTGTGTCTCCTTATTTTCACACTGGGTCACAGTTTAGATATATTATACTGAAACTTGTCACTTGTTGCGTAAGCTTGTTGGGAGTAGATGTTGGGAGGAGGAGGAGGCCTTCCTTTTTCTCCTTCACACCCCTCTGACATCATTAGACTTGTCCCTGGCTCTGTAGAGGAGAGAGGGAAAGGCAAAAAGCAGCTAAGGGTATTGAAAAATATCGCACACAGGCATGACTCCTACACGGCCGACCACTCTCTGGTGGAGAACCTCAAACCTTGAAGTGTTCCACAGCAAACATTGGAGTGGATGGATTATCAATGTTTCTTTTAAGTGGTAGAAGACAGGAAAACAGGGTGGGAGGTAGTCCTGGGGAGAAGTGAAGTGATTATGATCAAAATATATTGCATGAACTTCTCAAAGAAATAATAAAAATATTTATCATTTGCAATAAAATAAAAAAATATTTGTAATAAAAGTATTGCAATCAACAATGTAGGAAGTGGGGAAGAGAAACCAGATGCTCATCCACAGAGAGAAAACTCAATGAAGAGCTGTACCTGACTGCCCCAACTTCCCTATTCACTCTCTGTTGGAGATTTGATGATGTTTTTGTATCTCTCTTGGTTAGCGTGAAGAGGCACCGTGACCATGGCAACACTTATAAAGGAAAACATTTAACCGAGGGCTCGTTTTCAGTTTCAGAGGCTTGGCCCATTATCATCATGGCGAGAAGCATGGCGGAGTCCAGGCAGACATGGTACTAGAGAAGGAACCGAGAGTTCTGGAGAAGGAGCTGAGGGTTCTACATTTTGATCCTCAGGCAGCAGAAGGAGTTTGTCCCACTGAGCATGGTCTGAGCATCACCTGCCTCCGTAGTGGCACACTCCCTCCAAGAAGGTCATGTCCCTAATAGTGCTACTCCCTATGGCTAAGCATTCAAATGCATGAGTCTGCAGGGACCATACATATTCAAACCACCGTAATATCAAAGGCTGCTTCTCTCTATCCGCTACTCAGTATTTGTCCTTTTACTTTTGTTCAATAAACTCACTCAAAATCCAAAACATGGAATCATGTTGAACAGACTATACAGAACTGCCTCCGGGTCAAAGCTCATGTCAGTATCCACTGCTTTTGACAGTTGAATGCTATTGCACCATGTGGCTATAACAGGCTGTTCTGGTTAGCTCAATGCTTTAATGTGTAATACTTCATAACTGCCAGTGCCAAAAATGGCCACATGTATATATCTGGGTCAGAATGTGATTTCATTTTCCAGTTCAGAAATGGTTGTATTATATGACAAATATTATATGTAATGTTTTTTTTAATTATCTGCTTTGGAATGATCACTCAAATTGGTTTAATTTGTTTGGTCAGTAGCAAGACAGGAAGTATAGGCAGAGTGATCAAACTAAGGATGATGGGAAGGAGAAGAGCAGAGTCAGGAGTTGCCAGCAGATGCAGAGGGAGCAGGAGATGCATGTGCCATGCTAATAAAGAAACCATCAAATGTCAGAGCATAAAAAAGAAATATGGGTTAACTTAAATGTAAAAGTTAGTTAGTAGTAAGCCTAAGCTATTGGGCGAGCATGTACAATTAATATAACCCTTAGAGTGGTTATTTGGGAACAGGCAGTAGGGATAAGAAAATTCCATTTACATAGGACAGATAGAGTATTTCCTCTGAATTTGTCAAATACAAATAGACTAGACATTGTTAATGTAATTATTGCCTGTATATATTTGCATATATTAACTGTACTTATCATATATACTTTTACCATGTTAATTAAAACCATTGCTTTTTATTTAGACAAAAGGGGAAAATGTGTGATATTTTGTTTGTTCTGACAAATAAAGCTTGCTTGGAGTTAGAGGGCAGAGCTAGCCACTAGTTAACAATGGAGATCTGTAGGTTTGTATAGAGGGGAGACAGAAGGTGATAAGTCAGGGTCGAGAGATGATCTAGGCCCTTTTGGATGGAGGAACAAGAGAGGTAGGAAAGAACTGTGACTCCTCTCAGTTTCCCTGATCTTTCAGGTATTCAGCCCTGATTTCTCACTCCTGGTTTTTATCATAAGATTAATTATATCAATGCTTCAATTATCATTGCTTTTCTGTTCTTGCCTCAGTTTTCAGGCAATGTTTCCTATTTCCCATTTCAGCATATTTTCACTTTGAGTTTTGCTTTTGTTTCTTCAGGCCCACTTTTACTTGACACATAGCAGAAACTTCTGTGGTCTTGCAGGCTTTGCACTGATGGGCACTGTGGGCCTTGTTTTCTCTGTGACCACATGGAAGTGCAGCCCCATGCATGACTGTGGGAAAGGGCAACTGCTGCTTCCCATCCACACTCTGGGAGACACAAGCAGGGAGACCATGAGCTAACACGGAAGAAAGGCTGTTTCCCTGTGTGATCCTGGGAGACTGTGACAAGTGACAGACATCTGGAGAACCATGTGAGATTGCAAATGCGCTGTGTAGCTTTGAGGACTCAGGAAACCATAACCCAGGGGCAACAGCTCCTAGAACAATGCACTAAGGTCACTGACATATCCACTAGAAGCTGAGGTTAGCTGCAGTCAGCCGATCCACGGGAGAGACTCATTCCTCAGAAAGCAGCGGTGGAAACCCCAGCTTGTGTCTGGGGCACACCGTTTCCCTTTGTTGACATGAAATTTACCCTTGTAAAAGACAGCAGTGAGACAGACATACCTTGGAGGATGGTTGTGAGGACCAAACTGACCCCATGTTAGGGGCAGACATATGCTCATCCTTGCCCTATTGTTTGGAAGGTGTGGGTGCGGGGTGAGCATCCTAAAAGGGCTTAGGTTTGAGTCCTGCATAGCTCTGCTGAAGGTGGTGGAACTTCTGGGTGCTTAGGCCTAGTAAGAGGACCATACATCACTGGAGGTGTACCCTTGTAGGAACCCAGTCTCTTAGGTCCCAGACTCAAGAGCAGACCACTTATTCTAACTCACATGCTTGCTCTTCTCACCTGCCCTCTGCCCTGAACCCATACAGTCTCCAAGATCTTGAACCTCGGAAATGTCTTTTATAGCTTTTATAAGTCTTTTATAGCTAAGACCCTTTGTTGCCCTAGTATTATCTGCTTCAGGTGTCTTGTAGCGGTAATGCTGCAGCTTTGGCTGATATATCAGTAAGCAAACACATTGTTGCTGCTGCATGTAATTAGCTGTATGGATTGGATTTTAGGGAAAGAGCAAAGCTAAGGGAATACCTGAAGATAGGAAGCAGGATAAAGAGAGGAACTGAGGCATCATGGAAAAGAAATCAACAATGTTCCACTGTTACTTCTCTTTCTCATAACAGGGAGCCCAGAATTAAGGAAGTGTTTTTACAGGAGGTCACTGTGTGAGGTTCTGGCTATTTAGATGTAGTATGCACTCCAACTTTTGTTGGAAAGGGGTGAAACTAAACTGTGTTTTTTGATAAAAATCTAGTATGCTTAGGAAAAGGTAATCTTGTAAATTTCTCAGGGGAGGGAAATTAAAATAATGGGTTTAGACTTTGATTTTACTAAAAGGGACAGATTGTCTTTAATTGCTTCGGTACCAGAGTTTTCAGGTATGAAGTTCCAGTGAGAGGCCCCAAAGTTCTGTCTCTATATCATTGCTTCTCTAGTTACACTGTTTCAGTCCTCGGCAGGATTAACTGTGATGTCTCAATGGGACACTTACACCTCCATTAAAAAAAAAATCCTGTATACAATACCCCATGATTTCACCCTCCCCACAAAAACACAAAAATCCGCCCAGACAAAAGCAAGAACAAAACAAACCAACAAAATGAGATGGGGGATGGGGATGTGCATGATGTGATCAGAGAAAAAGAAGCACTTTGTGAATTATTTACAAAGTGATTCTTTCAAGTTGATTGTTTTTAAATCATTGCCTAAATTGGATAATTCAGTATCCAGGTGAGGCTCTTCAAATACCTTGAGAAGCAATGGAATCTTCATGACTAGGAAATTGAAAAACACAGAAACAAAGGCTTGACAGGAATGAGAAAGCAAACAAAGTAAGTTCCCAGGCATGTCTCTCTGCTTTGCAGTGTTGTGCCTGACAGGACATGGACTCAGAAATGTTGGGGGAAGGCGTTGGAGGGGATGGAGAGGGCTCATTGGTTAAGAGGGCTTGTTGCTCTTGCAACAGCACCAGAGGTCAGTTCCCAGCACCCATGTCAGGCAATAACTATCTATAACTCCAGCTCCTCGAGACCTGATGCTGTCTGCTGGCCTCTGTGGGCATTACACACACACACACACACACACACACACACACACACACACACACACACACACTTTAAACAGATAAACCTGAAAATAAATCTTAACTAACTTCTAGATAAACTTTGCTGAAGAGGCCAACCAGATTGCAGCTGGAGCTAACAAAAATATACAGAGACATCAGAAAGCCATTTTCCTGTGGTTGATTCACAGAATCTACCGTAGTGCATCTTGGGAGTGCTTCACTGTGGCTCTGTATCCACACCAACATGAAGTAGCAAGAACATGTGACTCTTGTCAATTCAGACAGGTTTTCATGGTTTAAGACCTCAAAGGGCTAGCAGATCCTAACTCCCATCTGGTCATGAGATCATGTGACTACAGACCACCAATCCTATGGGAAATCTATAAGAAGATATGGTTGACAGATCCTTAGTCTCAGGTCTGCAAGTATAGTTAGCTGGGTGTGCCAGCTGAGAGGGATGTTCCTATGCACACAGCTATGGTCCAGAGAGCAGATGGTGGAAAAGCTCAGGAGACTTATGGAGATGTGTCGTCTTCAGACACACCTCAACATATAGATTCTACTCGGGCCTTGGTGCAGAGAACCCCCTCAAACTAAATACCAGGAGACCCAAGTTGTCATTTCTCAGAAAATAGCCAGAATGGCCAACAGGTATATGAAGATGTGCTCAAAATCACCAAAGCTCAGAGACTGTATAAAAACTCAAAGGAAGACATCACCTCATATTGTAGTGGGAATGGCTAACATCAAAAAGTAAAGCCAGCAACTGCTGGTAAGGATGCAGGAAAAGGGAACCCTGTACTTTGTTGTGAGAGAGTAGGTTAGTATAGCCAGCATGAAGAACAGGACAGAGGCACCTCAGAAATGTAAAATATAAACTCACAGCAGACCAGGAAACTCTGCAGGAGACCTGTATAAGCTCAAACCAGACCAAATCTCGGCATGGAGATGGGGAGATGAGCAGGAAGTCCCACCCCTAGCCGAGTAGCTATTCATAACTGACAGCTGCTAGAGGAGGGAGGGTCAGTTTTCTTTAAAGGTATGGCCTCTGGTAGGCTGGCCACATGCCCCAGTGACAACCCCACACCCAAGAATATATAGGCATCACAAACTGGACTTAATGAGTTTAGAAGGAAAAAAAAGGACATGAAGTTGGGGTGGACATGGAAGGAGTTGGAGTGGGTAGGATCAAAATTCATTATATGAAAATCTCAAAGAATTAATAAAAATATTAACAAAGACAAAGCAAGAACAGAAACTTGAGCTGGTCTATAATGAGCAGCCCCAATGCTGGGTCTATAGTCAAGTGGAGTAAAATCTTTCCATTGAAACAATATCCACTCTCTGTATTCACCGCAGTAACATTCACGAGCAATGACCAAGATGCAGAATCAACCACTTTCCCATTGACTGACCCGAGAAATGGGCAAAGACAGTGTGGTACGCATTAGGTACAACCAAATACCACTTAGCCACAGAAAGAATGGATCTTGCCATTTGCAATGACATGGATGGAACTGGGTAACTATTTAAAAGGTAAGGGAAAGCCAAAAAGAAGTCAGGCACAGGAAGATGAAAAATGTTGATTCCATAATTGTGGAGCAGTTACCAGAGGGTACAGGGGGATGAGTGTTGGGAGAGAGAGAAGAAGAAGCTGGATTGATGGGTCCTAAGTTACAGGCAGGAGCAAGGAGCTCTGCGGGATTATAATTAAGTATTGCATATCAACTTCCTCTGTATAGCTGTGACTAAGTACCTGGCAAAACAGTTCGTGGGAAGATAGACGTATTTAGGATCACAGTTTCAGAAACTTCAGCCACTGGAGGAACATAAGTCCACATCATGGTGGCCAAGACGCAGAAAGGAAGGCACATGGCAGGGATTGGGATGGGATAAAGCCCCAAGGACAACCCCCCCCCCAGTAACACCTTTCCCCTAACTGGATCTGACTTTCTGAAAGATACCTTCTAACAATCCCATAATATTATAACTTTATCAAGGAACTGATCCATCCATAATTTAGAGTTCTCACGATTCATCTCTGGAAATGCCCCCAAAGACAAACCCAGGCTTGAGTGACATTTCTCTACTGCCCAACACACCATCAATCCAATCAAATTGACACTTATGGTTAGCTGTCAGATGCTATATGTCTGAATTACTACAGAAAGGGGTTTTGAAGGTTTTGCCATGAGGACTGACAGGTAACTAAGGTGCTCACTTATTTTTTTATTTTTTAATATATTTTTCTAATTTTATGTGCTTTGATGTAAGGGTGTCAGATTCCCTGGAACTGGAGTTACAGACAGTTGTGAGCTGCCATGTGGGTGCTGGTAAATGAACTCAGATCCCGTAGAAGAGCAGTCAGCGCTCTCAACCCCTGAGCCAACTCCAAATGTTCACCTATTAAACATTAAAAGTTTCCATTAATTGGCACATTTTTGCTTTTTACATATTTTTTTTAAAGAAAAAACACCTTGAGTTCTGTCTGGTGCTCCAATGTGGATCTCTGTCTCTTTTCATCGCCTGATGAAGGTTAATATTCAAGAGGATGCCTGTATGTTTTTCTTTGGGTTCACCTTCTTATTTAGCTTCTCTAGGATCACTAAATATAGGCTCAATGTCCTTTATTTATGGCTAGAAACCAAATATGAGTGAGAACATCCCATGTTCCTCTTTTTGGGTCTGGCTTACCTCATTCAGGATAGTGTTTTCTATTTCCATCCATTTGCATGCAAAGTTCAAGAAGTCATTATTTTTTACTGCTGAGTAGTACTCTAATACGTATATATTCCATACTTTCTTCATCCATTCTTCCATTGAAGGGCATCTAGGTTGTTTCCAGGTTCTGGCTATTACAAACAATGCTGGACAGAAATCTCAAGGTCCAAATCAGGAGCAGAAGGAGAGAGAGCACAAGCAAGGAACTCAGGACCGCAAGGGGTGCACCCACACACTGAGACAATGGGGATGTTCTATTGGGAACTCACCAAGGCCAGCTGGCCTGGGTCTAAAAAAGCATGGGATAAAACCGAACTCTCTGAACATAGCAGACAATGAGGACTACTGAGAACTCAAGAACAATGGCACTGGGTTTTGATCCTACTGCACGTACTGGCTTTGTGGGAGCCTAGACAGTTTGGATGCTCACCTTACTAGACCTGGATGGAGGTGGGTGGTCCTTGGACTTCCCACAGGGCAGGGAACCCTGATTGCTCTTTGGGCTGACGAGGGAGGGGGACTTGATTAGGGGAGGGGGAGGGAAATGGGAGGCAGTGGCAGGGAGGAGGCAGAAATCTTTAAGAAAGAAAGAAATAAACAAATAAACAGAAGGCAAAAAAGAAAAAGAAAAAACACAAAAAAATCAAATTCAACAAAAAGAAAAGCATGCTATCCAAATTCTAAGTTATCCCCAGGCACTACATTAAATATTTTTGAGGAAGATATTTCAGTAAAAATGACAGATTCCGTAGTTGCCACCTGTAGGAGAGAAGGTGACTAGCAGATCATCTTTGGAGAGGGAGAGACTGTCAACGATTGCCAGACCTGATGAGCACAACCCCAGACCTCAAGCCTGTGGTCTCCTGTCGTAAGCCAGGATCTTCCGGGAAGAAGGCAAGAATGGAACTCCATCACTGGTAGAGGCTGGGGTGACGGCATCTGGATTGTCTCATTTAGTCCTTGTGCAGCTCCTGCAATGTCCCCATCGCTCGTCAAGGGCACTACCTTTCATTATAGCCAGGGATGTGCCCACAGGGTCTCCTGAGCCCAGCACATGCTCCTCTCAGAACACTGCCTGCCTCTCTCTCTAACCTGCACTCCCAGCTCCTCTTCTGCAGATTTTCCCAAGGCCAGATGTTCTCTATTGCCTCTCACAGCTGTCCTGCCTGGGCTGAGAACAGAGATGCCAGCTTCTGAATCGGCTCTTACCCTCTAGAGCTATGAACACCAGATACCAGATGCCTTGTGGGTAACTTTCATCTTGACAAAGCAGATCTGGGTCCTAACACATGCTACCGCCTTCTGTCACCACCTGCCCTCCTGGATTTGATTATATCTAATGGTCGTCTGCTTCTACTTCTGATCTCCATGACTCGGTGCACATTTACCAGTCATGTAGATTTGGACCATGCCAACTACGCATCAGAAGCCTGCAGCTTTTCCTCCTCACTCTGGTTAAAAGCTTAGGTCCCTGCTACTTGCTTCAGCAACTGCTGTATAGCCTGGTCCTTGGCGACTTTTCTGGCCCATTTCCTATGCCGTCCTCTTTCTCTTCTGCTGAACCCCCACCGGATCTTTTTACCCATGAACACACCATGTACATGCCTTCCTCAGGATTTTCCCTGGACATTCCTTCCTTCTGTCTTCAGTTCTCTTCTATGTGTAGATCTCTTGGATCTCTGCTTAGGTCAATGTCAAAGTAAACTCCCTCTGTTACTGGACAGGAAGTCATACCTTGACCACAACACTGACTAATAACTTAGCATTACCCATCTCATTATTGCTAACACATTACTTATAGAGGGAGGAAAGGAAATAAAAGAAGAGTTAGGAAACAGGGAGAGAGGTTACAGGGATATATTCATGGATGGGTGGACAAATAGATGAATACATAGATGAATAGATGCATGGATACATGAGTGAATAGATGAATGGATAGGTATATGGGTAGATGGCATGATGGATGCATGGGTAGATGGATATTGGATGGGTGGGTTGATGGAGGATTGATGGACTGATGGATAAATGGATGGACAGATGGATGGATGGGTGGATGGATAAATTGATTCCTAGATGGCTTGGGTGCATGGATGTGAAGATGAATAGCCGTCTGTCTGTCTGGATGTAAGAACAGATAGGGGGATTTCACCTTTCTTATTGTAATATAAACTTCATGAGGGCAGCATTTTTTTACATGTTTTTTCATGCGATATTCACAAGTGTTCTAGTTTTCTAAGTTATGGCACCAATTTAAACATTTAGAAGAATTTTTGAGCAAATTACTAATTCTTACAAACTAATAATATTTTATATCAATTTTGTTTTCTTCTGTTTCCTGCATTTTCGCCCTGTCATTCAAGCCTTGCTCCCTTTGTGCAAAGGAGGGTTGTATCAGGACAGAGAAGAAGGCATGATTAAAAGTCCCCCTTACTTGTTTCTTCCACCTTGAGTTTTATAGAAATGATATTTGTCACAACTGTAAGAGATGCCTAGATAAATTATAGCATTTTAGGAATCTTAGGACTGAGTGATGAGAGAAGAGCCTGCATTTCCGAAGACAAAACAGGTGCATGACTTCCAGTAAGTGCCAGGAGAGGCCACCCAGGGAGGGTAGTGCTGAGGTGCATCCAGAGAGTCTTGGATAATGGGTGTCCTAACAAGAACACATCTGAGTCAGAAGGACATGGATTGACTGACATCCAATGAGATAGATAATTGGAGTTTGGAGTCTCAATAATATGGCCAGCACTCATGTCTCTTTTATGCTTTTTCATATTTCTTAAATTTTGATAACAAACATCACATAAGACCTTCTGGTGATACCAGACTTTTAATGAAGAGATGAAAAGGAACATAAGAATTCTCACATTCTGCTGGTGGAGCACATGGGGTGTGAAACCTCTTTGATAAATGCCTGTCAGGAACAGAGCAAGCAAACCTAGCATGTAGCACGGATACTGCTTATTGCTTACCTGGGCTATTATGTCCAGAAAACAAGTTTTCAAGACCACCAGACATGGGTGCGATAGTGATCTGAGGGGAGTTACTACTTAGAGTCCCAAACCGGAAACCATCTATGTAGTTTTCAAAGGGATGTGCACATGACATTTGGTGTGTTTGTGTGATGGATGCCAAGGACATACACACAGAGGTGGGGGGCATAGAATAGAATAGAATAGAATAGAATAGAATAGAATAGAATAGAATAGAATAGAATAGAATAGAATAGATTTTAAGTTAAAATAGACCAGTGTATCTTATGCCTGCATGATAGAAGGTGAACAAAGAGTAAAAGGGAAGAGGTGTTTATATGGTGGATGCCAAGAACAATGTCCCACCACTTCGGAGACGAGTCTCATTGGCATTATATTTTCACTTTGGTGAAAATAATTGAGAGCAACAGTAACCCCTATGGCTTTATTCACAGGGAGTCTAGACACAGAACCCCCAGCCTGTGGTTGTAAAGGACAGAGCTACTCTCCTTAGGATGACTGAGCATGGCCAAGCAGAGTGTAAGAACACTTTCTAGCAAAGTTTCCATGCTTACATCTGGCTGGTGGATGATCTTGCTTACATCCTACAGCAAGGATATGGGGGATTTCCCTGCCATCCATATTAGGCTTTTATATTTTTCTCATGTGTATCTAACTCAATGGGAATTAGCTGTCAAAAATCCTGACACCACCAGTGAGGTATTAGCAGGGAAGAAACGGTAGAGCAGAGGAGAGAGCAGGGCGGCAGGGTTATTGGGTCATCTGCTCATGGAGCTGGTCTACAGGCATACTGTGTAGAGTCTTCTTGAATATCCTACTGCCAGCCTGAACTTCCTCATTCCAGAGTTATGGACCTGAGGCTCAGCATGGGATCATGAGCCATACACTCCCTGCAGGGTTCCCTCAATTGCACCCTCTGCAGGAAATTGAGGCTGGCTATGAGGCCTGGGAATTACTACAACAATGAGGATTAAGGCGAAATACCCCAAACTGGAAATGCACAAGGGAAACAAGTTTCCCTTTGGCACGGACTTCTTCTGTGGAGTTCTGGAAGGTAGTTAGAGCGCTGCTGTCTGGGCTGAGAGCCTCAACTGGTGGCAAGCAATTCTACCCAGAGTAATCCAGTTGGGCACTGGGTGGCTGCCCAGCTTTGCAAAGTAAGTCAGTGGGTTTTTTTTTTCAATGCTAACTTAGGCTCCACAGTTCTCAGTGAGTCAACGCTTCTAAATGAAAACGTTTTCAGTGCATAGCAAGTTAATACACAAATACTAAATTAATTTCTTCACCTCTTCATTTGCCCTCTTCCTATCATGAAAGTATAGGCTAAATTTTTTATTTTATTACAATAAAATATCTAATTAAAATAAAAATTAATTTTAAGATGTATTCTATTCTCTCTCTCTCTCTCTCTCTCTTTCTCTCTCTCTCTTTCGTGTGTGTGTGTGTGTGTCTATTTTGAATGCTCAGCAAGCTGTTTTCCAAATACTAGAAAATTTTAAAGTATAGTGGATTGTCCTATTTTCTTTTCGAATGCATTCTCACCCTCTTAAGGGTGAATGGGATGTGTGTTCCTATTTATTAACTTCAGATTAGGGCAAGTGGCCTACTTTAGTGAACCTGTGGCACAAGACATATGAGCCCAAAAGGCAGGTGCTTAAAGGATTGTTTTGTGGTTCTAAGAAATATCCAGGGATGGATAGACTATGGTTGGACTAGGAGAGGACCAGTTCTGCTTGCTGAGGATGCCAAAGACTAAAGGGAGAGAGAACAAGCTAGGCTGCATTTCTTGTAGACTCAAGAGACTAAATGATTGTTCAGTGTGTCAGAGCCAAGGAATACCTACACAGGCACAAATGTGGCCTCTTCCAAGCTCTGTCATTTGTGAGTAGAATGATATTCTTATGTGTACCAAAAAAAGCATGAGGATGGCTAAGAGGTTACTGACCTTCATGGTGATATAGAAAAAGATGTCGCTATGGCAGAGGATCCTGTGCAAATCCACAGGTGAAGCCCCAGGCAGATTGGATGCAGGCAGCGGCTGTCAGTTGGCTCTATGATGGCCAGGCCTAGGGCCCCAATGTTCTCCTCTCAAACTGATGGCCCCTGCAAGCTACTCAGGTTTATAAATAATGATGCAGACAGGTATAATTTGATTGTATGATGACCATTCAGCCAGCAGAAAGGAGATGGATTGAAAAAGAGAGTAGCTCCTCCATGTTCTTGGCTCCCTTGGCTGTTAAGTCAGACTTATGTCAACAGCCACTTCTTATCTTCAAGGTCTTCTTCATCTATCTGTCTTTGATTGGCACTTCTAAGGTTTTGGTGGCTCTGGGCAGAGTCCAGCTAGGAAGACAAGTTTCATTGGCATCAAGCTAGATTAGAAGACATTAGATGTCTACTAAGATGTTTAAATGCTGACTGTCACTAAAGCAACCACAGAAACACCTCCCAAAGGTGTTGGTAGAACTGGAGACCACAGAGGGATTGTCAAGGTAAGGCATGGAGACAGTGCCGATCAAAGGGGACAAGGTGGGAAGGATTCGGAGGGGAAGATGGATCTCCCCGGGCCAGAAACCATAGCCCTAGTAGAAGCCGAAATCTTGGAAGGGTTTTGTTGGTGGGAACTAGATATACTGGAGGGGCAAGATCTGGTGTAAGGAGAAGGGTGGGAGAAAGAGAAGAAGAAAATTGATGATGAGGAGGAGAGAGAAAAGAAGAGATGTGGAGAAGGGCAGGAGAAAGGAAAAAGGAAATGGGGAGAGAGATATACCCTGGCACAGCTTTAGTCTCTCTCTCAAAGTTCTTATGCTCCCCCCGCCCCCACACACACTGGCTATGTCTTCCCAGATGCCGAGGAACAAGAAACCCCAAGGGGAGTTTAGAGTGATCCAGTCCCTGTGAGTTAGAGCTTACTGGCGGAGGAGGATGGAGAAGGGTGGTATGGTGGTGTTTCTGTATCCTGCAGGGAAGCTGGTATAGGCACTCTGTACCAGCTAGTGATGTGTGATAGCCTAACATTGAGGGAGCAGTGGATAGTTCTCCTGGTGTAATAATTGTAACAACCCTGGGAGACGTCACTTGCCAAGGCATGCAAAACAAGCTAAAGGGGGGATCTTTCTCCCTCTACCCTGTCATATGTAGACCAACATGGAATGGGTCCCAGGGATGCTCAGTCTTAAAGCCCAGGACAAACATGAACATACACTTCCCTACTAGCAAATGTTTGAATCATACCAAGTTCACAGAAACATGCTTGGACAAGAGGCCAGAGCAGGATCTGCAAAGAGGTTAAAACCACCACTTATGTGACACCATGTCCCTCCAGTATTAAGCCTTGGCTTCTCCTACCAGGCATCTGTTGTCATTGACCCTGTCATCATCCATCCCCAGGATGGAGACAAGCAGGGCCCTAGCTACTTGGGGAATTGGGGGTGCTAAACCCATAGACATTCCCCTAGCTGAAGGGAGCCTCCCTCCCAGGGCTGTGCTTCCTCATCCAAGGCTGGGCAGTGCGCTGCTGAGACCTAGTGCCTCATAGCAGAGGAGTAAGGGACACCTGGGATCTAAGGCTCTCCAGTGTCAACCCAGCCTCTGTTGAAACCACACAAGCCCCAGCTTCTCCTCTGTCCTCTGCTACGTATTTCCCATGCTGCTCCTCAGGGTGGGATCCTAAAGCCTCCTCTATACGCATTTCCATCAATCCACAGAGTAGCTTCCTGGGGAGCCCTCCCCAAAGGTGAGGATGCCAGTTCCTAATGAGATTCCCAAGGTGACCTGACTCTGTCTGGGCTCACCTCAAGGTCTGAACCATCTGTAGGACCCACCGAACCATTCAATCTTGTTCTGATATCATTAAAAACTGCTTTATATGCATTTTTAATCTAATGATAAATATGAGATCAAGCCGTGTGGTGAGCGATGATGACTCACGTCAAGGATTCCACACTCAAGGGTGTCTGGGACGCCACTCATTGCCAAACCTCCTCAGTGCCCTGCCCATCCTCACCCCAAATCTGACCCCCCCCCCCACCATGTTCTCCTCTTAATCTTTTCTTCCCACCCTCCCTTAGCTGGTTTTCGCCCTTCTCTCCCAAGCAGATGGAAGTTGTAATTTCCTAAGTGTACGTACATCCCTCAGGGTTCCTGCGTATGACCGCCAGCTGCCCCTGGAGGGTCAGCCTCCTTCTACCCTACGCCTTCTTCCTTAAACCAGAGAAGAGTCCCCAATGCAGCCTGGCCACAGACAAGCTTCCCATTCTTTGTCCACTATGACAGCTTGCAATTATATCATGTGACCCCAGTGATCTTAATCAGAATGTCTATAATTTCAAAAATATTTGAATGAACTCTGGCAATTTTATGTAATGTGTTTTGAGCATATTCAGCCCCACCTCCACACAATCCCTTCCACCTCTCCCTCCCTATCCCCCCACCCCGTTCCATGGCCCTTAAAAATTTGAGTAAGCTACTCTAGTGCCCTGCCCTGCTCCCATATCCTCACGGGTGTGGGGACATCCACTGGAGCATGGCGCATCTGCTGGGATCTCCATCCTTTGAAAAACAGATTCTTCCTCCCCAGAAGCCATCAACTGTCCATAGCCCCTTGGTTAGGGTGGGGGCTTGTGAACCCCTTCCTACTCCAAGCTGGGATGTTGCCTGGCTCGATCTGGGGCAGGCAGCCACAGCTGCTGGGAATTCAAGAGTACAGTGGCCTGTCACGTCCCCGAGATACGCTTTCGCTCTGATCTTCCCTGACGGCTGACCCTTAGTCACCCCCTCTTTCTCTAAGGTCCATGATATTCAGGGTGTGACATAAATGTCCTCGATTGTAGCTGAGCGCTCCAATGACTGAGTCCCTGCACTCTGACCAGCTGGGTGTTTCTGCCTTAACCACTGCCCACTGTGCACAGAAACGTCGCGGATGAAGTCTGACAACTGCACTGTCCTAGGAGTCTACAGATGTGAGTTTAGCAGACCACTTGATACTGTGTCCATTTGGCAGAATAACTGTAGCAGGGTCGTCCTGGGGCCTGTGAGCCCCCCCCCCCACTATGCGTTCTTGGCCAGATTACAGCACCAGGCAAGCGTGATGGGTCTCATATTCATTCTGTCAGAAAGTGGTTGGTTACCACCACATCACCCTTGTGCTGCAAATGGCGTGAGCCAGTGTCAGTGGGACTTCTGGGCAGACTTTGAAGGAGGATGTTTTCAGCATAAACTTTTCATTGTTTGCCTCCTCCCTCTTTCCCAGATGCCTGTTGACATCAGGAAGTTCCCACATCCAGTCTGGAGAAACTTTCTCCAGATTCCTTCTTACTGCACATGCCTATAAATGGAAAGGTGTGTGACCTACCCTTGTCCCTTACACACACACACACACACATGGAGAGAGAAAGAGAGAGAGAGAGAGAGAGAGAGAGAGAGAGAGAGAGAGAAATGAAGCTGCCTCTGATCCATCTCTCACACTTAGCAAGGCTGAACATCTCTACAACACACTGATAATATAGATTTTACCCTATTCCACTCCAGTGCCCCATAGAACCCTACATCAGGTCTTCCTTGCTGAGTCCTACACAGAAACAGGTCTGGAAATTTTATAGTATTTATTGAGAATATGATACCCCAGACCTAGTGGGAAAACTGTATAGAAAACAGGCAAGATCCATGCCCTGTGGGTTCATGAAGCCCTTCAACCAGCATGCCACAATTCCATTTTTACTCACTGACACCCCACACTATTGCACACACACACACACACACACACACACACACACACACACACACACACACACACACACCCCTCACACCTCTCCTCTGCAGAGCTCAGCGCTCCAGCCACCTGAGTGATGACACAGAATGAAAACAGCCACAGCTAGATAGCATCTCGGGTCAGAGAGAAGGCAAGAGCAGCAGAAAGCTGATTTAAAATGGAAAATTAAATGCCACCGCTAATGATACAGTTGAGGCTTCTGTGTTTCACAATTTCTTCTGTTACTTGAAGGAGGGCAGATGCCATGGTGGAGATTTCTTACCGGGAGCAGCAGTTGTGCCAGCCAAGTTTTAATCAACTTGCCTGGCTGTGAGACTCAGCTGGCACCCACTGTCTTGGGGAAGTTAAGTGCCCGGGCTACTGAGCTATGGTTAGCGAGAGTGAGTCTCCAAGGAAACAGCATTCAGCGTCTTTTATCTACCACCAGGTCCAGGGTGGGCTGCTCTCACCCTCGTATTGGCTGGCACCCTACAAGCACAAAGCACCTATTCTTTCCCTCCTTACCCCTCTTCCTCTGAGGCCATCAAAGTGTGCAAAGTGTGCATAGTCACAGGCTAAGAGGGCATAGGATTAGGGATGCGGCTCAGTGAGTTGAGTTTCTTGCCTATCATGCATGAAGCCCTAGAGGTTCAATCCCCACTATCACATGGACCAGGAGTGTTGCTGTATGCCCATACTCCCAGCACTCAGGGGGTGGAGGCGCAAGGATGAGGAGTTCAAGGTCATCCTCAGCTAGTTAGAGAGTTTGAGGCCAGTATGGGCTAGGCTACATGGGATCCTGTCTCTACAAAACAAAAACAAAACCAACAAAAAATAAATTAAAAAAAAAAACCGCAAAAAAAGCACTAGTGTCTTTATTGAGTAGTATTTTGTTTATATTTGAGACATTTCCATCTCAGACACTAGGGTCCAAAGCGTCTTTCTCGGTCCTCTAACAGCCTTCTTCAGCTCAAGATACCAGCTCTATTATGAAACGCCACACTGATTAAACATACTTTCTTTCTTTCCTTAAATACGGCATTTTGAAAGGAAGTTTTATTACCCGGCTGTCGAGCGCAAACTGGTACCACTTGCTATCACCAGAAGGCAGCAGTAAACATGCAGGAGGAGAAGGAAGCCACGCTGCTGATCCCATCCGCACCCCGTTGCCTGCCAAAGGGTCTGTGTCTCGGCTTGCTCTCTGATGCGCAGAACTGGCATGAGCAGACAATGCTGTTTGAAGACACCCTGGCATGAGTGACCTTTCTCCCTGAGCTAAGACTATAATAGAAGAACAAAACAAAACTTCCTTTGTAGAGGTTTGCCATTGCAGGCTGGGAAGATAGTTCAGTGGTTAAAGAACTTGCTGTGTGAACCTAAGGACTGGAGTTCAAATCCCCAGAACCAACATCAGTTATAACGGAGTGTGACACCTGACCCCTGTGAAGACAGAGATAGGGAATCCCTAGAGCAAGCGGGCTAGCAAGACTAGCCATATGGGTGAGCTCTGGGTTTGATTGAGAGACCCTGACTCAATGAATAAAGTGGGAGAACAATGGAGAAAGATCTCTGACATCAGTCTCGGGTCTCCTCATGAATGTGCATACATGTGTAAAAATATGCATACACTCACACATGTATACCACATGTATGCACACATCCACATGTACATTGTTACAAAATGTAAAAAGAAAAATAGAGAGAGATGGAATTGTATGATTGTGTATTTGCACATGCTGGCTTGCTGCCTTTTGGGCCACTGGGCTAAACAGATTTTCCTGGATACAATACATAATACAATAATGCATGGGCAGTCCCCAACTGAAGCAGTCCTATTTGTCTTTGTGTGTGTGTGTGTGTGTGTGTGTGTGTGTGTGTGTGTATGTTTGTGTGTGTTTCTGTGTACAGATGTGTGGGTACCAGGACCTATGCGTTGGGGTCTGAAGACAACCTGGGGTACTGGTCCTCACCTTCCACTGTATTTGAGACAGGATATCTGCTTTGCTATGTATCAGTGTTTCTGGCAGTCTAGCCTGTCCCTGAGCTTCCAGAGAACCTCTGTCCTGTCTGTCTCCCATCCTGCCATTAGAGTTCTGCACTCTATTGATCCAGTTTTGCATGGACTCTGGAGATTCAAGCTAGGATCCTCACACTTGTATAGCAAATGTCTTGCTCACTGGGCCATCTCCCTGCTCCCTCTTTTTTTTTTTTTTTTTTTTTTACAAAAAAAAGTGCTAATTGAGGAAAGCCCGATACTCAGCACACTGACAGAGCAGCGGCCACATAACCGGGATGTGTGGGCAGGTCTGAGCCATTGGTACTCCTCAGAGCACTGGCATTGCCTCCAGATGTGAACTGCAGCAATTAGAAGTTACCAGAATTCTTTCTAGGCTCCTTCTGAGTGCTGGAAAAACTTGTGCTCACTTGCTTCTGATGCCCTGAACCTCACAAGGAGCTTTATGCACTGGCACCTTTTAAAGGGCTCCCTTCAAAGGCCTCCCACAGCAAGGCTGAAGTATCTGAAGTATCCCCCAGGCAGCCCTTGGTATTCTGATGCTGGGGAGAAGGTTTCCATACACACCCACCAGAAAAGCCTGCCAGAACAGACAACCATCAACCACCACTCTTGTAAGCAGTGGTCGTCACTGTAGAAGCACTGCTAAAACTCAGACCCACTAAGGTCAGACCCACTTGGCAGATCTGAACCCACTTAAGCATCTCATGTGAACTTTTGGTCACCAATCTGGTGTGGACTGAGGGACAGTGACAGATATTGTGTGTTTGGAGGACATCAGTATCAGGTTGCAAGCTTGCTAAAACAAATCATGTCAATGATTGACGTGTCATGAAGCAGGCTGACCAGCATACGGAGAGTGAGCAAGACTCCTATACTTGACTACATTAAGTGCGGCTGATTAAAGTGTCACAGTCAGAAGCCTGTCCGCAGAGTCATGTGCAGAGTGGATCATGCTTTGTGGAAGCAGGGATCCAGAGAAAGCTCCTACAGGCCAAGTGTTGTGACTTCCTGATGCTGATGGGCAACCAGGAAAGAAGAGGCAAAGCATGGAAAATCGATGCTGGTAACAATCTCTTAGAATGACCATCTAGAAAGTCCCACCTGCACCATAAGACCTGGTAATGCTGTTACTGCAGCACAAAGGTGGCTGAGGGGTGACCTGGAATGTTGCTGGCTCAAAGTGCTAGAATGGTCAGGAGGAACGATGGCGATTAGAGAGGTACACAGCCCCCTTGTGTCCGGCCTCCAAGGTCAGGCTAGGGAGGTAGAGTGCAGTCTCTGATACACCACGCATTTGTACAGGTCCCTCCTTTCCTTCCAGACTCTATTGGAGAAGCATGATGGATGATCCCTCTTTCTCATCCCACTTGGTCCACTTTCCAGATCTGTGCAGATAATTATTAGATTCTGCCTGAGACAGGAACACTGCATCTAATGGTGCTTGCCTTGCGGGAAACTATAAATAAATACCATGCCAAATGTCAGGATAAAGGTGTGCCCCTGTTGATGGTGATGGGAGCAGTAACGAAACCTGGCTTCAGCAGATTGAGAGCCAGACCATCAAACTTGCTATGGGATGGGTCAGTTACACTCCGAGGCCATTTCTAGGGAGGCAGGAGCGGCATTCCTCTGCAATGTTGATGAAGTGATGCTGCTTGCACCCACTGCTCTTGCTTTTAGCGAATACTGCCTTGAGTTTTCTGCACATCTTAACCTCATCCTCCAGCATATATGGCTGTTGGCTGCAGCATGCCTTCTTGGGGACTTCATGGCTGTTGATCTTCCTCCAGTGAAGAACGATTAAATGTGAGGGCAAGAAACCCATGACACTGAGGATTGTTCAGATAGCCAAGGGGTTGCCATACAAGCATGAGAACCTGAGTTTGATCCCCCAAAACTACACACAAAAGCCAGGCATGGTGGCGTGCACTTGTAATTCCATCACTGGGGAGGCAATGACAGGCAGATATACTGGAGCTCACTAGTCAGCCAATCTATCCCTACTTGAAATGCCTAGACCAGTGATAGAACCTGACGTTTAAAAAGGTAAACAGCCCATGAGTAATGACATCCAAGGTGGTCTACTTTTAGCTAATGACACCCCTCCAGTTCCCATTACAAAGAATTTGATGACAACATATAAAAAGTTGAAAGAACATGAAAAGAGAAAATGAATCGTTTTGCAGGGTTGGAGGACCCATGAGAGCACCAATGTCACCAGTGTTGAAACTACCATGAATTCCCAATGGAGAGGAAAGTGAGCCAGGAGTAGGAAATGGAGACAGAAGCCATATATATAAAGCACATGGATTAAGAAAACATTGTGCATTCTGGAAGCTTAGTGGAGAGTGGGGCTTGGGCAGCATGGAGGAGCATCAGTAGACAGGGCTGTAGCCCAGACATAAAGGACATTGCCCAGTCTGAACAACAGACAGAACTATTCAAGGAGCCAAGAGCCAGCAACTTCAACACAGGTATACACTGACTTGTTATGTTTTAAAGGACGCTCTTCCTCTTCCTGTGTAGGATGAACCCGCGAGGAGGAACAGTGGAGGGAGGGAGATTCTTTACCAGGCTACTACAATAATCCAGATAAGAGCTGATGTCGGGAGAGCAGAAGTCAGCAGGCTAAACACCGGATGAGCAGACGGAACAGCTCATGATTGAAATCAAAGAGGATAACATAGAAATTGAAAGCAAACGCTTTGGCCTGAAAGACCCCATATCAGATCTCAACGCTGCGCCACTTCCTAACACCGCATTTCCCTGTCATCAGGCTCGCCAGCACTGCTTTCTCACTGCAAACTGGAGATGATTTAAATGGCTTTCTTGGGGCCGTCATGAGGGCTAGATAAAAGAGCACGCAATGACTCACGAGCAGAGTCCTGAACACATACTGACCACTCAGCAAGCAACTCCTGTGGCTTCCCTGATATGACTGCTGTTGTCTTTAGGTTACAGGACCCTCAGTCCTCCACCCCAAGGACTTCACAGATTTTTCTGGCTGAAGGTGAACCAAGTCTAACCTCATACTTTGTTCTTTCTTTCCCATCTTGACATCTAGTGCCTTCCAGATTCTTCCAACAGAAAGGGACCTGGCTTTCTACATGGCTTTCTTGTCATGGCTGCAATTTTCTTTATGAAATTAGAAACCTGTTTGTTCCTGAGGTATGATAAGGATGAGCCACCAAATACTCCCTTTTGTTTAAAAAGATTTATTTACTTACGTTTCACTTACGTGTGTGTGTGTGTGTGTGTGTGTGTGTGTGTGTGTGTGTGTATGTGCCTGCATGATGTGCACAAGCAAGGTGCCTTTGGGAGCAAATAAAGGACACTGGATTCCCTGGAACTGTTACTGGTGGCTATGAGCTACCATGTAGGCGCTGGGAACTGAACCCAGGTCCTCTGCAAGAACTATATGTGCTATTAACCACTGAGTCATCTCTCCAGCTCTACATCCTTTTTTATGTTAGTTAATAGAGCCCTCATTATCTTCTTTCTTTAACAGGAAATGACCCAAGGATTTGGTTCTGAATGTCCTTCCTGCCCCCATCCAATGACTATCCCAAATCAACTCTTTCTTTCATAAACCATATCTTCAGGGGGAGAGGGCTTATTTCTTTTCTGGATTGGCTAGAGGTCAAGGGAAGTACCCACTGCATGAGGAGGGTAGAGAAAGGAAGGAGGCATGCAAGTTCTCTTTCTCCCTGATCACCATACCTGACATGAGTTGTGTAGATGTCGTGTTTAGAGATCCTGTCCACACACCTTTCTGCAGGCGCACGGTGCTCAAAGGATATAGGATGCTGTTCATTTTTCTCCGTGTCCTTTCAGATCTGGAGAGACGGTACCTGCAGCCTCTGTGGCCTCCTACTCACAACTCTACAAACAGCCCCTTTCTGACATTGCTTCTGTCCTTCCGTTTCCAGCTTGTTCCATGGACATCATAGCAAGGCCTGGGGGCAGAATCCCAGCCAGGCTGCTGACCTTTGACCCATCATATTTCTTTTCACAGCGGTGGATAAGAAAAAGGGAAAGAAAAGAAAGACGGTGTTGGTTGTAGGTGGAACTAGTGTTTGCCTGCATCTGAATGGGCAGAGTTTTGTTAGATGAAGTTGGTGCCTGGTGATAATGAGTGTGACATGAGACGCAAGAGAAACCATTACAATTGGCAGTATTTTCTGTGAAAAGAGGCTCTGAAATGGTTTAATCAGAGGCATCTGATAAGGATAATGACATAGTAAGATTCCAGGAATCATGCAGAGGGAGAGAAGTAGACCCAAGGCAGCTGCTAACCTTCCAGCCAGGAGTGAGCAAGGGCAGGGAAACTGGGAGGGGATACACAGCAGGGCTCTGAGGGGGTGCCTTGCAGGTGCTAATGGCATCTCCAGGCAGGCTGGCACTACCCTTGCATTCAGGAGATGCCATGGAGGGAAGGAATCTGTTTTCTGATTCTTTGATTCTATTGTATGTGTATGGGTATTCAACCTGGGCATAGGTCTGTGCACCACCCATGTGCAGTCAGTGTCTGTGGAGCCCAGGAAAGGGGATCAGATCCCCTGGAACTGGAGTTCAAGCTAGGTGATCGTGGTGGTTGTGAGCTGCCGTGTGGGTGCTGGGAAATTGAACCTGGGTCCTCTGCAAGAGCAACAAGTGCTCTGAACCACAGAGCCATCTCTCCAGTCCCTGATCTCAACTTCTGCCATAGCTTCTCCAGGTAGAGCGGGAGAAAGAGGTCAGCCGTCTCAGAGGGGTATCTGAGATCTGCAGAATCTTGGTAGGACTGGAAGGAGCTCCACACATCTCAGAATCTACTTTCTCTGATGTACAGAAAGCTTTTTTTGTTCTCAGAAAGATCCCAAAGCTACTACCTGCTGACCTGGGTCTAGTTGTCATCTGCTTCCTGAATGAGCACACTGAGTTCGAGTGGGTGGGTTGTAATGGCAGCAGTAACACTCCCCACAAGCTCCCTGAAGGTCTCCTTGACTTTTTTATTGCCTTGGCTCACAGTGGGCCCCACTTAATGACAGTTCTGGGGCAGCAGAGCCGCAGGACACCCAGAAATGATGGCAGGCCAAGGCCTAGAAGCTCCCCCCACCTTTTTTAAAGGCTTCTTCCTGCAGCCCGAAATCAAGAAAGCTTCTGTGTTGTGAATAGCCATGCTCTGCTCAGTCTTAGCCTCCCTGCAATGCTGTCTTTGAAGGCTCTTAAGAATTCCTCCTTTAGGTCCAAGTCTCTTCCCAACCCTAAGATGGCTCCCTTAATTAAGATATGTGCTTCCCTGCTCCCCTATCCAACCTTCCTGTATCCCAATCATCCCGTTGCCCCAAGTTCTCCCCATCCTACCCTTCTCACTTTTTTCTCCCCATCTCCCCTTACCCCCCTCTCACCCCACCCTTAAGATCCCGAGTTTTTGCCTGGCAATCTTGTCTACTTCCCCTACCCAGGAGGATAGCTATATGTTTTTCTTTGGGTTCACCTTCTTATTTAGCTTCTTTAGGATATCAAAATATAGACTCACTGACCTTTATTTGTGGCTAGAAACCAATTATGAGTGAGTACATCCCATGTTCATCTTTTTGGGTCTGGGATACCTCACTCAGGATAGTGTTTTCTATTTCCATCCATTTGCATGCAAAATTTGAGAAGTCATTGTTTTTTACCGCTGAGTAGTACTCTAATGTGTATATATTCCACACTTTCTTCATCCATTCTTCCATTGAAGGACATCTAGGTAGTTTCCAGGTTCTGGCTAGAGGAGCTTCCAGGTGCTCAAGGCGAGGTCCCCAGGTAGTTCCTGGGGCAGCTGAGGATAGGGAACCTGAAATGATCCTATCCTATAGCCATACTGATGAATATTTTGCATATCACCATAGAACCTTCATCTGGCGATGGATGGAGATAGAGACAGAGACCCACACTGGAACACTGGACTGAGCTCCCAAAGTACCAATGAGGAACAGAAGGAGGGAGAAGATGAGCAAGGAAGTCAGGACCAAGAGGGGTGCACCCACCCACGGAGACAGTGGGGCTGATCTATTGGGAGCTCACCAAGGCCAGCTGGATTGTGACTGAAAAAGCAGGGGATAAACCCGGACTCTCTGAATATGGCGGACAATGAGGGTTGCTGAGAAGCCAAGGACAATGGCACTGGGTTTTGATCCTACTTCTTGTTCTGGCTTTGTGGGGGCCTAGCCAGTTTGGATGTTCACCTTCCTAGACCAGGATGGAGGGGGGAGGACTTTGGACTTTCCACAGGGCAGGGAACCCTGACTGCTCTTCAGACTTGAGAGGGAGGGGGAGAGGAGTGGGGGGAGGGTGGGAGGAGTGGGAGGCTGGGAGGAGGCGGAAATTTTTTTCTCAATAAAAAATAAAAAATAAAATAAAATAAAATAAAAAAAGAATTCCTCCTTGACTCTCGGTCATTTATCCTGTAGATGGCTATCTGGGTGGGAGAGTCACCAGGAGCTATCCAGGGTGCTGACCCTAGTGGGCAACTAGAGAACAGTGAGTGTCTCTCTTCTGAGAAGGCAGGTGGGGCACAAAAGCACCTGCACTGCAGATGGAAACCACACTTTACACAACAAGAGAAGGGACACCAAGTGTGTCCCAGGGAACTGCCACAGGTACAAACAGTCTTCCTGGATTGACTCTGAAAAGCAAAGATTTTCTGAAAATCATTCCACACCCCTCATATCTTTTTGCTTGGTGCGGTGGACAATATGTAAAGCTAATTAGAAAGTAAGAAATACCGGGTTTGGTTGTATCCACAAGTTATTGAGCATACGTGACACTCAAGTGTTGTCAATCCCCTGCAAGCATTACTGGTTAGATCTGTGGTAAAGTTCTATTAGGATTTTGTGTCAGCATGGGCAGAAGTGGATAAAGTGGGAATAAAAGAGCCAATGTAAGGGCTGAGATTGTTTCAGGGGTGTGTTATCATAAGAACACTCCTAGGACTTCTGTAGACTCTTATCATTGGAAATGACTCATGGTTGACAGGAGACTGGGCCACTAGCAAATGTCACAACACAGCCAGGCTGCAAGCAAGATGAGCTCATGGGAGCTCTGGCCGTGTATGCTGTGCCCATATCTTCAAATGCCTACTGGCCCCTCAATGCCCTTTGGTTATCTCTGCTTTCATTACTCCTGAGATTGGGGGATCCAGTTTTTTTCTTTTGAGTATCTTATATTAATTCTTTGAGATTTCATAAAGGCATACAATGTATCTTGGCCACCCCCACCCCCACCTTCCTCCTCTTACTCCTCCCGGCATTTTTCCAACACACCCCCTTTCACCTTCATGCCCTCTTCTTTCTTGTTTTGTAACCCACTGAGTCCGATTAGTGCTGCCTGCTGGAATATTGACTGATCTTGTTGACTTGATCCTGTGCAGACGACCGTGACTGCATTGAGTTCATGAGTGCACTGGCCATGTCGTGTCCAGAAAACAGCATTTCACTGCTCTCTTCCCCCTCCACCAGCTCTTGCATTCTTTCCACCACAATGTTCCCTGCGCCTTTGTTGGGGAGGGGTGATAAAGACATCCCACTGAGGGTTGAGTACTCCATGGTTAGCTATTCTTGGCATTTTGACCAATTATGAGTCTCTCCAATGGGCAAGCTTTTCCTGTGCACAAAGCATTATTGTTCTCATAGAAATTGTACTATTTTATTCATTTATTCATTCATTCATTCATTTTTAGACAAGGCTTCACTATAAAACCTTGACTGTCCTTGAACTTTTTATGACAACTAGGCTAGCCTCTAACTCATATAGATCTGTCTGTCTCTGCCTTACAAGGGCTCGGATTAAAGGCATGTGCCTCCATGCCCAAGAGAGCCCACTGAGTACTTTTGTTCTGGTTTCTTCACTGTTTATTTTTTCACCTCCACATTGGAGATAACAAAAGTAGGGGAAACTCATGATAAATGCCAGGGAGGAATCCTTCCCTGGGGACAGGAACTCACACTGCACAGGTGTGAATGGCAACCATGGATGTGATTGGCTACTTGACGATGATGCTAACAGTAACTGTCTTGTGAGCCTGGGTGAGGTGCCTAACTGCTACACTACACCGTTTGGAAAGCAACCCCAAAATTGAAATTATAACCTGTGGTTAACTGATGTGAACTTCCCCTCTGTATGCTGTGAATACCATTGGTTAATAAAGTAACTGTCTTGAACCCATGACAGGTAGAACAGAGCTAGGCAGGGAAATCTAAACTGAATTCTGGGAGGAAGTAGGGGGAGTCAAGAGAAGCCATGGCGCCACCACCAGAGACAGATACGTTGAAACTTTGCTGGTAGGCCACAATCTCGTGGTGATGTTAGATTAATGGAGATGGGTTAAATGAAGAGTTAGCAAATAAGAAGCTACAGCTAATGAGCCAAACAGTACTTTAAATAATACAGTTTCTGTGTGTTTATTTCGAGTCTGAGCTGCCAAGCAGCCAGGAACCAACAAGCGACCCTCCACCAACAGCTAAGTAGCAGCTGTAGATTCTGAGTTCATACATAGCAGGTTCTAGGAGCTGGAGAGCTGGCTCAGAAGTTACGGGCATGCACTGCTCTTGCAGAGGACTAAAGTCAAGTTTCCAGAATCCAGACTGAAAAGCTAACCAGTGCCTGTCACTTCAGTTCCAGAGGATATGATACCTGTGGCCTCCAAAGGCACCTGCACTCTAATGCACATGCCCACAAAATGACAGATACACATGCACATACACACGCAAATGCGCACACACACACATTTTGAAAGCTATTATTAAATTTTAACAGGGTCTGACTACATTCAGACATTCAGAAGATGCAAACTCTTTTGTTAATTTATATATATTTTTTGTTTCTTGGTTTTGGTTTGGTTTGGTTTTGCGATCTCCTGAAACTGGTATGTCTCTTGCCTCCATTTCCCAAGTCTGTGATTACAGACATGTACCACTATACCCAGAAAGACTAGGTCTTATAAAAAGTTGCCCTGGAGACATCTGAGTACCCACATCCAGTGGCTGGGCATGGAGTTCTGCACAGCACATGTGCTCTCTGAGCTGTCTGAGGTGTTTGTATGTGTGTGATCTGTCTCTGTGTGATCAAGTTAGCTTTGAAAAGAAAACAGAAAGGACCACCCTCTAAAAAGACACAGGGTCACAATGTAGTGCTAAACTATTTACCATGACTTAGAAATGACTAAGGGTAGATGCAGTGATATTTCATTTGATTCTAATAAATAAAACTTGCCTGAAGTTCAGAGAGTAAAAAAGCTGCACTGATCAGCCTTACAGATCAGGCAGTTGTGACACACACCTTTAATCCCAGTAGCCACACTACTTTGCCATAGAAACCAGATGGTAGTGGTGCACACCTTTAATCCCAGCAGTGGAGAGGAATATAAAATAGGAGGAGACAGCTCTCACACACAGTCTCATTCTGAGATTCCTGGAGGCAGGATCGCCATTTTGGTTTGAGGTAGAGGTAAGAGGCAGTGACTGGCTGTTTTGATTTTCAAACCTTCAGGTTGAATTCCAATATCTGTCTCTGGGTTTTTATTAATCGTGCTACAGGTATATAGGCAATCCATACTGCTGGAGATATAGACAAGGGAGAAACAGAGAAATTGAGGCAGAGTAAACCTCTATAGTGAAGCTGCGGTAAGAGTTTTTTGTCCTGAGCAGCATGCCGTTAATCACAGGCCAGGGAAGGAAGGAAGAAAGAAATGCTGGGCAGACAAACTCCCATGGAAGAGGGACACAGAGGAGGGGACAGACAGAAAGAGACACAGGGAGAAAACCCACTAGACAGACATCGAATGTGCCCCAAGAACAAGAGGGAAGTCTGTTCTCATCTCATGCTGCCTTTTCCCACTGCCACTGCACCACCAACCATGATTTTAAAAAGTGTCCTACTTCTGCATTTCCATACTTACAAGCTAGAAATAACACAGGGCTCTGGACAGTTTTATTACTGCCCTTGTAGAAGGAACTGTTTCAATAGTGCCGTGGTTAATAAACACCGCACGTGGGCCCACTCTCAGCCCTGTTACCACGGTGGGGCTCAGAGCATAACACACCCAATTAATTTTACAATGACACTAAATATTCTTCTTTGTTAAACAGAAATTGCCTGCATAAACAAGGCCTGGCAATTATATTTTGGCCACCCTTGGGATATGGTAATAAAGAGTTACTTTGTCCAATTAATGATTTCAAATTGATTGCAAGGGGGGGCCGTGCAAATGTGGGGTCAAGCCACCGGGGATTAACCCGTGAATTCCCAGCCTTCCACGCAGTGAGTCCAGATAGATTCCAAGACACAGTCTAAGGGATTGGACAGTGTTGGATAAAACTACACAGTGCCGGCAGCCAGCCTGAGATGGAACTCTGGTTTTCTCTCTTAATAGATTCAGCGAGAGGAAGTGTCTAACAGGAAGGAGATTGGGGAAGGCATGGGGCACTCTTAGCCTTAGACAGAGGATATGATGTCTACAATGGCTCAGTGAAGACCATGATACATTGCACTCACCGAAAACCACCACATTCGTATCCCTGTTGTTTTCTGCAGGCTAAACCTTTAAGTGACAGTGATTGACATGCACTTGCCTTGATAAAGAATTAAAAAAAAAAGTTGGTGTTATAGGTAGGAGTTGACCAAAGGTCAACTGGAATAGACCTTTCTTCTCTCCCCACTTCTTCAATTCTTCATCCCTTTCTTTCAACAGTCACCCACATAGCCCATGCTAGCCTCACTCTCACAAAGTAGCCAAGAATGGCGGTGAACTTCTGATCCTACCGCCTTCCCCTCCTAGGTGCTAGATTTACAATTACAATGCACCAACTTTGTAGCAGGCTTGGCAGAAATAAGGATACTTTAAAGAGACATTTGTCTCTCAAACTATTGAAACAATGGGCCCCAAGGAAATGAGAATTTCCCTAGGAGTCTTGACTGGGAGAAGGAAAAGGCACCAGACAGTGGTGGGTAACTTGTACTCCAGAAGAGATTTTACAGAGTTCTAACAAACTGTCAGAGACCTTGCAGGAAGGAACTGAAGAGAGTGATGGTCCACGGTGGGAGGGACCACACTTAGGGGGACTGCTTAGATGTGCACACCCTGGGCCCTGTATTTAAACTTCAGTCTCAGCAGAACCCCAAAGATGGACTTGGGGGATTGGCTGGATCTCTTTGTCCCGATTCCCAGTGTGGCCAAAATAAATTAATCTCCCTTTTCTACTGTTACTATGAATATGGTTTTTCATTGGCTCATTGAAGATAGATGGCAAGACCCGGCCTGGGACGACTGTGAGATGCAACTCAGGGAGTCACAGGTGCTAGGCAAGCATCTAGCAACTGAGCTATGACCCTAGTGGACTTCCTGTTCTGTCCCTGTCATTCTTTGTCACAACAGTGAGGAATCCTCTACTGCCTAGAATACCCACACCTTAGCACATTCACCAAACACCCTCAAGGTGTGTGCCCTCACAATGCCCTGTCCTGGACAGTAGACCCTGGACAGTCTTTCGGCTATGACAAAATTCTTGCCGCCATCTCAGACCCAGCGCTCACATGTCTCTTGTCCTTACACTTTATTTCCTGACTCTGTTTCCTCCTTCACTACCCAGCTCACACGCCACCAGCTCTGAGATGCCTGCTCAGATGGACCCAAGGCTGCAAGAGCACAGAAGGTTGTTCAAGGTGTGCACTGAGCTACTAATCTCCCCTCAGCATGGCAGGCACACACAGTGGGTGTTCAATGAATAAAGGCTTTAATAAATACTTAGGGATAAAATTTTAAACATGTACTTATAATTGCAAAAGGAAATATATACTGTTCTGTTTGGAAGAATAGAAAGGAGAAGAATTTTTGCACAGACTTTACAAATAATAATTCAATAGTTATCTTGACAGGGAAATTCAGTTGTTAGGTCTAAGTTCACCCATCTGCATCGGGGGAGGGGACTCTGTCTTTAGGACATATTCCTGGTCCTTCAACCAAATGTCAGTGTCTCAGCTTCTTCTCCTACAACTTCTCTAACTTCAACTCTCATGGACTCCTGTATATTAAGCCACTCCCAGGAAGCATCAGCCTCCTCATTCAGCACTCGGGAGGCAGAGGCAGGCGGATCTCTGTGAGTTCGAGGCCAGCCTGGTCTACCAAGGGAGTTCCAGGACAGGCTCCAAAGCTACAGAG
>NC_022010.1:18186722-18204884 GCF_000317375.1 Microtus ochrogaster
AAAAAAAAAAAAGACAAAAAAAGAAAAAAAAGACAAAAGCCAAATGGAAACTCATTGTTTGTGCTTGACTCAAATGACCATCCTCAGCCAAGCATGGCATCCCAGCAGGCTGCATATTCTTATGTGATAGACTGGGTTACATATATGCCTGTTATATACTTTTTACTGGGGCAGGATGGGGACAATGAAAGCAACTTTCGGTGTGCAGCTTTCAGTAGAGGAAGGAAGGGTATGGGGATGTATCCTAATAAATCCTTGTTACCCCTTTAAATGGGCTCTCATGGATTCATCTACATTTGGCACCCAACTGAGCTCAACCATCTGCAGCTAGTCTGCATGGTATCTGTCTCCAACCTCTACTGCTACTGGTGCACTTCCCACACCCCGCATTTGGTGGCCCCAACGTTGGAGAGAGACTGTAGGTGACTGTCCAGGTAGTTAGCTGTTTCTGTCATTTCTAGCATCTTTTGGAAGTTGCTTGCTTGCACGTTCTGCTTACTCAGATAGTATTTTCCTTCTCAGGTCTTTGATAGGGTTGAAGACTAGATGGTCCCAGTTACTGTCCTTTCGTATTTTCATTAAGAGCATATCAGATTCTTCAGGATAGGACAGCTATTGGAGTAATTTCTGTAGTTTGTCATTCACCTATGATCTGGACATTTAGCATGTGTTTCTTACTGTTGCTGTTCTTGTTGGCTGTAGTTCTATTTTTGTGTATGTCATTACCCTTTCTGTCTCCTGGACAATACATGATTGATCTTTTTTTTTTTTTTTTTTTTTTTTGGTTTTTCGAGACAGGGTTTCTCTGTGGTTTTGGAGCCTGTCCTGGAACTAGCTCTTGTAGACCAGGCTGGTCTCGAACTCACAGAGATCTGCCTGCCTCTGCCTCCCGAGTGCTGGGATTAAAGGTGTGCACCACCACTGTCCGGCTTGATGATTGTTCTTATTGTGTATAGTTTTATATTAGGTTTAGAACCTTCTTATTTAGACAAAGGGGGGAAAGTGCAGTGGATATTCACTCTGCTCATGACCTTGGGCTACCTGGCATGATAGAGGTGATGTTTCTTGTCTGCCTACTTGACCTCTTAAAAGGAAAGAGGGGGCAGTCACTCAGTCTCTCATGGGGTGGTTGGAGATTGGACTGCAGGTTCCATTCATCTCCAGGCTGAACCGAGAAGAACACAGAGGCTATTTTCATTGTTGTGTATATGTGAGTGTATCCTAACAAATCCTTTTTAGCCCTCTAAATGGGCCCTTGTGAATTTATCTACACTGGGATGATAGTACAAGAGTCCAACTTTAGAGCCCATGAGCAAAGTGAGGCTGCATCAGACACAAATGAGTGACAGAGCAGCCTGCAGGGTCAAGGTTCTTGGATTTGGTCTGGAAGCCACAAAAAATGGAGCTATGTGCTGGGGACTTAGAAAGATACGGGAGGCTGGCAAAGGGTCATCTATGCTAGAGTTGTTAGAGTGGGCTCAGTGTTTGGAAATATACTGCACTTCCAGGCTGCAGGAGCCAAGTTTGGCCAAGAAGGCAGAAGACCTCTGATGCTCTCTCGCTGGGATGAAGCAGGATAACAGTTGTGTTGCAGAAAGCCTGACCAGGAAGTCATGTGTCACCCACACAGGTCAGCAGTCCTGTTGTAGAAATCCCAACCAGGAAGCTGGATGTCACCCACTCTCGGTGCTA
The DNA here is from genome assembly GCF_000317375.1 of Microtus ochrogaster. Taxonomy (NCBI): domain Eukaryota; kingdom Metazoa; phylum Chordata; class Mammalia; order Rodentia; family Cricetidae; genus Microtus; species Microtus ochrogaster. Next base: position 18,188,415 of record NC_022010.1, read on the forward strand.
CAGAGAGAGCGACATTGTTGCTTAGCTGAAAGATGAGGACAGTTTGAGCATCCCAGGAAAGGAGAGCACACACAATTCAGGGAGAGTCTAGATTCAATCAGTGATTCCAAATATTTGTTGTCCCTCTGGGGAGGTCCTCTATTTCAGCCCCCTGCGCCTGCAGCTGCTATTTCTGAGATAAAGCAAAAGCATTTAAAAGTATTTTTCTTTAAAAAAATATTTTTGTTACACTTTTATGTATTTAGTGTGCATATGTGTGAGTGTGCATATGTGCGCATGTGCATGCACTTGCATACTCTGCTGTGTGCATATCATTGTGTATGTGGAGATGAGAGGACAGCTTGCAGAAGTTGGTTCTCTTTTTCCGCTGTGCAGGGCCCAGGGATCAAACTCAGGTCATCAGACAAGGCAGCAAGTGACTTTACCCACTGAGCCACCTCATTGGCCCCAGCAAAGAGGTTTTTAAGGTCTGTCATCACAAGCTACTGAGTTTCTCTTGCCTGGCTTCTGCCTTGGCTTGGCTTCTTCTCTTTTGTAGAAAGTAGGGCAGAAAGCATAGAAAGCAAGCCTTATGGCTCCCTGAGCATTGAGCTCCAGTGACGCCAACTGGTAGCCAATTCTTTTCGCAAGCCGTGGTGACTGCAGATAGTGAAGTCAGAAAAGCGCAGCCCTGGCTGCCTTGCCAGCACACACATAACCACATGGTACTTGTGGGTCGGGAGGCTTGGATGATACCCACGCCGATATCCATGCCAATGCCATTCAGCTGTCCACAGGTGAACAGTGAAACAGAAAGATCTAGTCCCCACATCTGGCCTTAGAGAGGCTCCGCCAGGCTTCTGGTCAGCAGAGAGCCCAGTCAAGGGGATTCCATTTGTTTCAACCTGTCTGTATTTTTAAATTGAAAAGCATCAGAGGTTAATCAAAACCACCAGTTGATCCATAAATAATTCTGCACATTTATCTCTGTGTTTATACTTCTGGACAACCACCCCAAGCGGCTGTCTCTCCTCTCACACTTCATAAAACAATACTTTCCATAAAATATTTCATAAACTACTTCTTCTCCCAGCAACCATGTATTTCTAATTACCCCAAGCCAAGGGCACTAGCTGCATTTTATTTTACTTGCTCTTGATGATAAGATAAATCAATTCTAATGTTTCCCTTTAAAGTCTGGCTGCTCCCAGATGGACGCAGCTGGCTCGCCCTCTGGATGGTGCCTGTTTCATCCGATGTGGTTTCTCTGAAGGAAGAAGTAGCAAGGACAGGTTGCTTCACAAATGCTCTCTCTTAGGCTGGGAACCAGACCTATGATCACCTGAGACAGGAGCAGCTGCCAGAAAAAAAAACAAAACTAACTCTCTCTCTCTCTCTCTCTCTCTCTCTCTCTCTCTCTCTCTCTCTCTCTCTCTCTCATTCAGTTTGATAAAGATAACTGGACCATAAACAAGTAAACTAACAGAATACCAAGGGGAGAGCCTAGCTCTGTATCCTAAAGGTGTCTCCAGGGTTCTTTCCTTCTTTGCCATGGTGCTTCAAAAAGACCAGGATGCTTTTCTGTTTTGGTTTCACTGCTGATTGGACTTCACTTTGAATTCTTCAGACCCCAGGCCAGCTATATAAGACTGTTGTCAGCATAAGCCCCATCAGCACCAGAAGCTTGCCCATCTCATGCAAGAGTTTTCTAGCTATACCCTTCCTCAGAGTATACCGGGAGGACTCTTAAGTTTACACACCATAGAAAGAGGCATTGACACATTTGTGTTTCCTGCAGCCCTTTTTGCAAGAATCCAGTTATAGAATCTACCCAGGTGCCCACTGACAGCCCACCGATGAAGAAAATGTGCTGTTTATATGTACAGTGGAGTTTTACCCAGATAAAATGAAAAACAAAATAATGAAATTTGTAAGAAAATGGGAAGAACTGGGAATTATCAAGTAAAATTAGTCAGAATCAGAAAAGCAAGTATTCTGGATTCTTCCTGTGGATGCAATAAACTCTGGCCAAAGGAGACTTAGAGAAGAAAAGGTGCGTTTAGCCCACATTGAGGGGAAGTCAAGCCAGGAACTCAAAGTAGGAACCTGATGGCAGCCCTGCTTGCTATGCCTTGGCCTTACCTCTGACTGAGGGACTCACTTCACAGCCAGGAAAGTACAGCAGGAGCCGTGGAGGAGGCTGCTTGCTGGCTCACAGGGTCATGCTCAGCTAGCTTCTCATACAGCCCAGGACCACCTGCTCAGGGAATGGTTCTGCCCACAGTGGGCTGGGCCCTGCCCCATCAATTAAACATCAAGGCAATCCACCAGAGACATTCCTACATGCCAGTCTAATCCAGACAGTTTCTCAAGAGAGGATCTCTTCACTGGTGACTTAAGGCTGTGTCAAGCTGACAATTACAAACCAACCAGGCTACCAGGTAGCCTGTTTTCTCCTATATATGGATCAGAGATTACACACAACACACACACACACACACACACACACATATACACACACAACTTGAAAGTTGGAGGGGGACCTTTTTGGAGGAAGAAAACTAGTAAATGGGGTGGAAAAGTGGAAAAGAGACAGGAAAGAGTAGTAGGGTAGCATGGTTAAAGTGCATGATGCATTTGAGTGACAATGTTATTATGGTAACCATCACTTTGTACAATAAGTATGTACTAATAATTATTTTTGATTTCCCAGGGGTGCCAGCAATCTGTGTTTCAACCTGTTTTCCAGATGTCTGAAGGCAATGTCAACCCCTAAGAGCCACCGATGCAGGAATGTGGAAATGTAAAATCTGGAAGTCACTAAGAGAACAGAATGTTCCTTCTAGCCATGACTCAAACGACCACTGTGTCCCTGCTCTGTCTGTCCCAAACATTGCATCCATCTGTCCCAAGAGTGAAGGCACTATTCAGCATGCCTGCCCTGGTATAGCTCTCCTTGTCTGTAACTCCAGAGCAGTCCTGGCATGCCTCTAAAATGTAACACAAAGCTTTCGATTACAAAGAGCCAAAGGCTTGGCTTCCCACCTGGGCAATCAGGTGTAAGGAGGAAATAAGGTTTTAGAAAGCACAGTGGCAAACTCTGGCCAGCACGTCCACATCATTTCAACGCTATCATTTGTTGTCTCTGTGAATGATCAAAGCTGCAGGTGCACCGCCAAAGTGGAGTCATGGGAAACATTTCACATTGTGCTACCCAGAAGCTTGGAACTGTAACCCCAGGGTGTCTACTGGATACAAAGCCAACCTCTGTGAATTGCTTGCCCCCTGACAGTATTTTGAGCAGGGTCATGTTCCCTTTCCTGCCTTTTATAAGACACCTTGAGCAGAAAGGGTATTGACTATGCAGTTTGGAAGAGAGATGGAGTATGGCCGTCCAGCTTGAGTCTAGTATGTGACTCAAGCCGGATCTAAATGTGGACTGATATTAAAAAATCAATTGTTATTCGTAGGCAATCAAACAAGGTGCCTTCTCCAGTCTCTCTATTGGCAGTTCATAAGGAAGGGCTATTGATCAAGGGACCAAATTTTTAGTTTTGACTATAAAAGCAATTTGTTTGTGGGTTGGGATTCTCACCCCATGAGTGGAAGCCAACATCTCTCACTAATGGACTGTGTGTGTGTGTGTGTGTGTGTGTGTGTGTGTGTGTGTGTGTGTGTGTGTGTGTGCCATGTCCAAGGAACCCATAAGAGGGCATCATATCCTCTGGAGGTGGAGTTACAAAGGTTGTTATCTGTCTGATGTGGGTGCTGGGAATCAAACTCAGGTCCCATGAAAGAGCAGGAAGTGCTCTTAATTGCTGAGCCACCTCTCCAGCCATTATCAGGATCTTTATGACATAAGAAAGGAGAGGTGACTTTATCCAGCTCATGGTAGAGATGGAGCCCTGGTCAGTGAGCACAGAGAGGCTGTGGCTAGTTACTGCTCATTCAGCACTGCTTCAGCCTGTCCATTACAAAGCAGAGACTAAATAGAACTGTGACCCTGAGTGGGCCAGCCCCTCAGATACATGGCAATGCTCCTGAGTGGGTAAGGCCCTCAGATACATGACTGTGGCCCTGAGTGGGCCAAGCCCTCAGATACATGACTGTGGCCCTGAGTGAGTCAAGCCCTCTGATACATGACTGTGGCCCTGAGTGGGCCAAGCCCTCAGATACATGACAGTGACCCTTAATGAGTCAATTCCTCAGATACATGACAGTGATTCTGAGTGAGTCACCCCTCAGATACATGACTGTGATGTTGAAAGCCCTCAGATACACAACTGTGATGTTGAGAGGGTCAAATCCCTCGGATACATGACCACGACCCTGAGTGGGTCAACCTGTTAGATAAACAGCTCTAACCCTGAGTGAGTCAACCCCTTAGATAAACATCTATAACCCTCAGTGGTCAATCCATTAGATACACACGATTGTGATGCTAAGTGATTCAATTCAAAAATCCATGACTACAGTGTTGACCGGGTCAATACATCAGATGCCTGTTGAATCACACATCTGCACAAACGACCACTGAGCCAATGCTGGCCCATGAATTCTGCTTGTTTGGAGGAACTCTGGGTAATCCAACAGTGGCATCTAGGTTTTAAAATGCATTGCTTGATGAAGTAAATCATCCTGTCTTACTTTCTTCTCTTAAAACTATTCTCCTTTAATATGTCTATACTAATTCACCAGTGTATGGCTTAGGCGTTTCTTAGATGTCAACTACTCTTTAAAATGGTATACATTTACTTAATTTGTACACACATGCCAGCACATATACAGGGGTTAGAGGACAGCTCTTCTTTTTTTTAAAGGATTTTATTATTGTTTTTATTGAGCTATACATTTTTTGGCTCCCCTTCTTTACTCCCCCTCCCCTTCTACTCTCTTCCGTGACCCCCCATGCTCCCAATTTACTCAGGAGATCTTGTCTTTTTCTTCTTCCTATGTAGATCCATGTAGTCTCTCTTAGGGTCCTCATTGTTGTCTAGGTTCTCTGGGGTTCTGGACGATAGATTGTTTTTTTCTTAGCTTTATGTCTATAAGCCACTTATGAGTGAGTACATATTATAATTGTCTTTCTGGGTTTGGGTTACCTTATTTCTAGATGTTATTATTTTTACCACTGTGTAGTGCTCCATTATGTAAATCTTTTCTTTATCCATTCTTTGGTTGAGGGTCTTCTAGGTTGTTTCCAGGTTCTGGCTATTACAAACAATGCTGCTCTGAGCATAGTTGAGCACATGCCCTTGTGGCATGATTGAGCATCTTTTGGGTATATACCCAAAAGTGGTATTGCTGGGTCTTAAGGTAGATTGTTTCTTAATTTTCTGAGAAATCACCATAATGATTTCCAAAGTGGCTGTACAAGTTTACACACCCCCATCAATGGAGGAGTGTTCCCATTGCTCCACATCCTCTTCAACATAAGCTGTCATCAGTGTTTTTGATCTTGGATTCTGACAGGTGTAAGATGGAATCTCAGTTGTTTTGATTTGCATTTTTCTGATGGTTAAGGATGTTGAACATTTTCTTAACAACCTTTCAGTCATTGGATATTTGTCTGTTCACAGTTCTCTGTTTAGATATGTAGCTCATTTTTAAATTAGATTATTTGTTCTTTTGATGTCAAGTTTCTAGAGTTTTTTGTATACTCTGAAGATCAATTCTCTGTCAGGTATGGGGTTGGTGAAGATCTTTTCCCATCTGTAGGCTCTCATTTTGTCTTGTTGACTGTGTAACAAGTGTCCTTCACTTTACAGAAGCTTCAGGAGGTCCTATTTATTAATTGTTGCTCTCAGTGTCTGCACTACTGGGGTTGTATTTAGGAAATGATCTCACTTTCTCTTCTATAATGTTCAGTGTGGTTGGTTTTATGTTGAGGTCTTTGATCCATTTGAACTTGAGTTTTGTGCATGGGGATAGATATGGATCTATTTGCATTCTTCTACATGTTGATATCCAGTATGCAAGCACCATTTGTAGAATATGCTTTCTCTTTTCCATTTAATGTTTTTAGCTTCTTTGTCAAAAATCAGGTGTTTGTAGGTGTGTGGATGGATATCCAGATCTTTGATTCTATTGGTCCTTATGTCTGTTTCTATGCCAATACCAGGCTGGTTTCAATACTATAGCTCTACAGTAGAGTTTGAAGTTAGGGATTGTGATGCCTCCAGAAATTCCTTTGTTGTACTGATTGTTTTGGCTATCCTGGGTTTTTTGATTTGCCATACAAAATTAAGTATTGTTCATTTGAGGTCTGTGAAGAATTTTGCTGGGCATTGCACTGAATCTGCAGATTGCTTTTAGTAAAATTGTCAATTGTACTATATTAATTCTACCTACTCAAGAACATGGGAGATCTTCCCATTTTCTGTTGTCTTCTTCAATTTCTTTCTGCAAAGTTTTAAAGTTCTTGTCATACAGGTCTTTTACTTGTTTGGCCAGAGTTACAACAAAATATTTTATGTTATTTGTGACTCTTTTGAAGGGTTCTGTTTCTCTGATTTTTTTCTCAGTCTGTTTATCATCTATATATAGGAGGTCTACTGATTTTTCTTAGTTAATTGTGTGTTCTGCTACATTACTGAAGGTGTTTATGAATTGTAGAGTTCCCTTGCTAGAATTTTTGGGGTCACTTAATGTATACTATCATATCGTCAGCAAATAGTGAGAGTTTGATTTCTTCTTTCCCGATATATATCCCCTTGATCTCCTCTCGTTGTCTTATTGCTCTAGCTAGAACCTCAAGTACTCTATTGAATAGATGTGGAGAGAGTGGACAACCTTGTCCTGTTCCTGATTGAGATCATCTCTTCTTTTTCCCCTGTTTCCCCCAAACATACACACTAAGAAACAAGATCGACCAGTTGTCTATGCTAACTAGTCTCTATGCACGCTGGGCAGGTAGTGAAGTCAACCATTTGTTTGTCTTCCTAACTTGGGCACCAATTAGACTCCTCATTCCTCTCCCTCCTCTCTCCTCCTCTCTCCTTCCACCCTGTGGGTTTATGAGAGAAAACTAAGGTCATCAGACTTGGCATCAAGAACCTTTACTGGTTGAGCCTTCTTGTTGTCTCCTGAATAATGCTTTCTAAAAGTATCTGCATTGTAACTGTGTGCTTTGGGACAAACAGTGTCCAGATGTGTAGTAACACTGTCACACTTTGACAGATGCCTGAATGCTTATAGCTCTTAAGACAGTGAATATATCAGCTGTGCGGTACTTGCTCTGGGCCATGAACCATAACACTGTGTGCATGCCCAATACTTCAGATAGTTTATTTCCCTTAATTCTTTCATCAGCCCATCTGTGGGGTGATGTGACTGTAATCACTTACTGCTTAGGGTTGCACACAGTCAAACTCAGAGATAAATATTATTCGCAGACCAACAGAGAAACTGATGGCATCAAATAAGGTCCCTGACATTGACGTCTGTAGACCTGACTGTTAGTAGGGGCTCAATCTGAGGTCTCTTGACCACTGACTGTCAGGATCCAGAGCTTGGTCTGGCCTCTCATAATGTCCACTCAGATGTCCATGGCAATAACAATGGCCTGTAGAACACAGGTCAGGAAAGTTGACCTTCCTCGATGCATAAGGTGGGTGACTAAGGGTGAGTCTTAAGATCAACCTCAGCCTCCAAACACATATGCGCACACACTTCCACACATGCGTGTGTCCACACACATGCAAAAACATACTTTACACACATATGAACAGTCAAAAACTGGAAACAGGAAAAGAGTTTCTTTGCACAAATTATGTTCTCATTTTTCAGAAGATATGAAGGACATTTCTAAAGGAGAGAAAAGGGAGATAATGTGGTCAGAGCTTGAAGACAGTTGTTGATTTTTATCTCAAACTAATTGGGCCCAGTGTCACCCTTCTATAACAAAGATGTTGTGTTGACCTCTTTCATCTCTAAGACAAAACTCGTAGATGACACAATTATCTGCATGCATAATGTAAAGGAAATACAATAACTTCTCATATTAAAGAGGAAAAACAGGAGGAAAGCTTCATAATAAGACAGGATAGATTTTGATATGCAAATGAGCGTGTAACCACTCTGAAAGGCACAGCAAGGCAATCAAGGACTTCTACCATTCCCAGAGCCAGGAGTGTGACTGTGTGTGAACTGGCAGGACTTTTCTGGAATATTGGACATTTGTTAACATATCCAGAAAAGACCAAATGCAAACTGTTTTTTATTTAAAATAAATTATATTTAATTACATTTATGGTGCATCTATGTGTGAAAATGTTCACATTAGTGTGGGTTCTCACAGAGACCAAAAGAGAATGTAAGATCTTCTAGAGTTACAGAATTACAGGCAATTGTGAGCCACTTGACATAGACGCTGGGAATCAAATGTGGTTCCTCTGAAAAAAGCAGAAAGTGGTCCTAACTGCTGAGCCACTTCTGCCTTTCCCTTTCCTTGATTTAACCATTGGCTGGAATCCTCACAATTTTTCATCTGTAGTAAAGCTATGTGGACATACTTCTGACTTATGGATAAAAAGAAGTTGAGTTTGAGAAGCAGCTATCTGTAGGTAGCTATTCATCCTTTGCCAGTTTCCTGTGAGGCCATTTGGAGAATGTGTGGGGCGAATGACTGCTTTCTCTGTTGACTGAATCTGCCATCCACATCACGGGGCATCTAATATCCCTGTTCTCCAACCCACGAACACCAACTGACATGTCTCAGTAAATGTGGGAAGCAAAGAGAATGACCTTGTGCCAATAAATAGAAGGTGACTAGATTTGCATATCTACATGCATGCAAGTCTGCATATGTACATGTCCACATGTATGCAGAGCACCTTTGGAAATGTGTGCCAACTCCTTTTTGTCAGGAATCATCATGGTGAGAAGCAATGGTGGTAGCAATGAAAATGAAGAAGGACACATGGGAGTCCATGGTTTGATCAATGAAGTGACCGAGGCTATACTTAAATATAATCATGGGTCCCTTACACAAATCCCACACAACTCCTCACAGGCTATATCTCCTCAATCACTTGGGTGTAGTGCTTGTGAGTTTTAAACATCAACTTGCTACAATTCAGAATCACCTAAGAAGACAATCAACAATTGTCTTGATCAGTTTGGCCATTGGGTACATCTGTGGGGGGGGCTGTCTTATTGCTAGTTGGTATAATAAGAGACAGCAAGGCCCATTTTGGGAGGCTCCATTCCCCAGGCAAGAGGGTCCTGATCTACATAAGGCAGGAGAATACTGTGTGAGAGCAAGCGAGATCTGTTTATTTCTCTCTGCTCTTGACTGTGGATGTAATGTGACTGGCTGCTTGTGTCCCTGCCTTCATCCACTCTCAATTATGGATAGTAGCCTGGAATTCTAAGCCAAACAATCCTTTTCCTCACTAGGTTGCTTTTGGTCAGTGTGTTTTATCCCAGCAATAGAAATAAAAATGGAAGAAGTGAGTGGGACCCTGAGCTGGGCCACTCTGACTTGATCTTGCCAGCATGGCTTAGGACAAATGAAGGACCTACGCTATGGTTAGCACTCTCCCAATTAGGAATAGCACATGTCTAACTTTGTTGAATTAATATCCCAAGAGGCAGTTTTCAAGTTGGACCTTCTAAATGACTGTAGATATTTCAATACAATCAAAAAGAGACTAGACTTGAGAAACTCAGGAAAATATCATCATTTAAGATGGCATTAAAATTAAAATTTAACCCATCTTATTTCTCAGGTGCAAGGGAAACAAATTTGGCATTCTTCTTAAAAGCATGATGACCATAAACAAAACTTAAGCCACTTTTTAAAGCCAGTATGAGCTGAGTCTTCTAAACTAACTATCTTATCTAAAATACCTAATTGCAACTATCTAAAATACCTAATTGCAACAACCAATCACTGTTAAGGATAAACAACTGCATTTGTGGTCAGTGCTGCTGGGGACCATTCCCTTTTTATCAAGAAGGACAGAATGGGAAGGTTGAGTCTGTCTTAAAAATGTTTACATCCATTCTAAGGCCATTAGCTACTATAGAAGTATCTTGATTTCAGAATGCCAGAGAAAAGGACTCTTGCTGGCTGAACATCTAGGAGCCAAGACCAGAATCTAGAGTTCCAGGGAGGTGGGGTCAGGTGGAATTTGTTTATGTCATTAACCTGAATACTAACTGGGTTCCTGGCAATATTCACTACAATGGGTACTGAAGATGCTGGAGTGTTTAGGATGTATTAATGAACAACATAGAAAACATGTACATGTGGACATATTTAACAATAATAATCAAAGAAGAAGTCATGAATTGGGAGGAGTGGGAGACACGGGGGGGGGGTTGCCTGGTGCAGGGGGTGATGTAAATACTCAATGTAGATTTCTCGAAAGAATAAAAAAATGAAATTAAAAAAGAAACACCAGGGCATTAATAAGGCACATTTGGTATGTACCTATGAGAGCTTTTCCTGCTAGGATTAAGTGAAGGGAGAGATCTGCCTTGAATGTGGGTGGCAGAGTCTCAAGGGCTAGGGATCCAGACTGAATTAAAAAGGGAAACGAGAATGTGACTGTGTGGAAGAATGCATCCTGGAGCAGGACTGAGATGAAGGCAGCGCCTAGTACACTGGATTTGAGACTGATCCTGAAAGTCCTCGCTCTGTGCTCTGACAAGAAGCAGAAGGCTAAGCCAAGAGGGGATGAGAGAGCCCACAAAAGGGAGAAGAGTAAGAGGGTAAGGGAGAAACCACACTGAGGAGGCATCATAGTTTAACAAGTTGGGGAGGTACAGAGACATTGCTATTTCTCGGGTGAGGTGAGGGGCCACCAGGGTTCGCAAGCACAGATGGGATAGGATTTTGCAGAGTCCTTCTGCTGCTGCACAGAGACTCCACTGAGGAGGAGCATGGATAGGAAGGAGACTGGCTGTCCAGCCACCCAGGTCGGGGATGCTCTATAGACACCTGAACACACCCCAGCGAAGAGCCTTGCTGCAGGGAAGGGACTGTTGCATGAGGCATGGCCATCTGGTTCTGATTCACACCTTCCTGGAAAAACCCACAGTCAGTCATCTCCTGAGGGGCAATGGAAGAACATGGAATCCCAGGGGCTGTGTATACTAAGCTGAGAAAAGAGAACAATACAGCAAGACAGCCAGCGCATGCAGAAGACAGTGCCCCTGAGGATGCTGCAGCAATCAAGAGTTGCTCACATCAAGGCTGCAAATCTCCTATGGTCCCCACAATCACTTCTGAGATGCCTTCCAGAAGTGTTCTCATGAAAGAACACAGAGAAAGGTGGGTAGGGGCTGACCTTGTGTCATGGTTTATGTAGCAGGGTGCTGGGGGACCCAGTGGGGTGTGGGAACACTACAGGAATCACGATACAGCCAGAAGCAGCCAGGCAGTGACACCCTGAAACACAGGTCAGTCTAAAATTGACATGAGCAGATAAAGAGAAGAGGGAGCTGACCAAAGTGCAGGCCACATCCCAAGTCTAGAATCCCAGAACAGGCAATGTATATTGAAGCAGAAGTTAGAAACAATTCACTATACAGAGACACTGGCAAACTGCAATGAGCTTGCCTCCAGACAGAAAAAAAATAATTAAAACAATATTGAAAGAAAAAGAATCAGAGCCAGGGCTGATGAGAGGTCTGTCATCCCAGCTAACTGGGAAGCTGAGGCAGGAGGATTGTAAAGCCAGGCTGCGCTACAGTTGAGTTCAAGGGAGCTTGGTGAGACCGTGTCTCAAAATAAAAAGCACAAAGGGAGTTGGATGTGTAGGTCAGCAGTAGACATTTGCCTGGCAAATGTAAGATGCTGGGTTCATCCCAATACTGAAAAAAATGAAGAAGATGAATTATGATTTAGCAAATGGATATAAGAAAGGATTTTTTTACTCTTACTAGTGACGAAGAAAATGAGGATTTAAAAGACAGTTTCAGCCATAATATTGTCAAGTTTATAAAATTAACATTTACTATGGCATTGATTTGGGATATGAGGTTTAGAATTTGTTAGCAGGGATAATGTTAATTGCTGCAGTTTTCAGGGAAATTAAATGGTGTTGCCTCTAAAAGTCAGAGCTTCACCTAGCCTTCCAACAACAGGTGAGCATTCTCTTTGGAGGCCCCTGTGAAATACAACCCACTCTTGCATCTGTCTCCATCACACAGAAGAGCTGAACTTGGCCATGTGGTATTCTCTAGTCAATAGGATGCTAGAAGAATGCGGAATACCAGTTTTCCCCTTGACCTTCATGACCCAGTGACCTTAGCCACTTGGGGAAACTGAGAGACCCTAGGGGTATCAAGAATGAAGTCCCAGACAGGTGACTCTGGCTCAGTTGCTTTGGTCAGCTCCCAGTTGTGCAAGCATCTCACCTGGGCTCCCTTCCGTCGTGGAGACATCTCTAGTGATAGTCTGTCATTGTGTGTGGAATGAAAGCGCTAGAAGCAGCTGGAATGTCCACCCACTGAGAAATAATGGAATTAATAGTACTGGATTCATAGTAGGGATGCGATGTGAGGAATGCCATAAGGGGAGTCTTCTCCACCCATCTGGAAGAGCGAGCACACGGCAGGTAGGGGAAGAGCATTCAGAAGCATCATGTAGGCTCCAAGTTCACAGAAACTGTTAAATACAGGCATGTGTGCAATGTACCGAACTAAGCATCTCTCAGAAACAAGAAGACTATGATTGTCTTCAGGGGTTGGGGGCAGTTGAGCTGATGGCAGTGGTTGGTGCAGATCACTAAATTTTTATATGCACTTTGAAGAGAGTTCACTCAGTGCATGCAACACTGCATGAAAACTAGATGCAGTGAATGCATGGCTTGGCTATGTCAAGAGAGATCAGTCTGGGGAGCTCATCCACCTGTTTCTGAGAACTCTGTGGTGCACCAAGGTTCTCTGATTGACTTTAAAATGCAGCATCAGTTTTGCTGTGTTAGACCTGGTTAGTTCTGGGGAAAGTTTCAGGGGCCTTTGCCACCTTCACGTCTAGGACTTTGAATCCAGCTATGTGGCTCCTTCTCAGGCACATTTTACTAAGAGGACAGACATCCAATCTCATCTCTGAGACTAAATATGCTGTACACATGTGTATATATGTGTATGTATGTGCCTGAGTGTGTGTATGGGTATAAATAAGAATGTATGCATATGTGTAGGAGCATACATGTTATGTATGTGTGTATGCATATATCTGAGTGTATCTGAGTGTAAGAGCGCATGTATGCATGTATGTGCAAACACATGGACATGTGCAAGCATGCATATACCTGGGAGCACACTTAGATATGCACACACATGTACATATGTGTGTGCACATGAGTACACATGTGTGTGAGCACAAGTGAGTATGTGAGTGGATTTATACATGTGTATGTTGTATGTGTGTTTATACATGTGTGTTTATACATGTGTGTACATATGTACTTATATGAGTGAATACCATACGGGGTGCCTCATCTGCTCAAATTTCCAGAAATTCCCTTCACTCTGAAGTTCAAATAACCTGAAGGCTTTAAAATGGATCCTCTCTTCATCCTCATTAAACAAAGCACCCCTCAAAATGTTTTCGGGCGCATGTCATGACATTTCCTCTTTAAAGGACAAATTCATCCGAGCGTGCTCAGCATCCTCTCTTACCTTATGCTGGGGTTGGCTGAAAAACTAACCAGATGCCTGGGTCTCACCCTGAGAATTGTGTTTAATCTATACGGAGCCTGGACATAAGGACGGGGAACCTGCTTGGATACGAAATACTGATCTCTGATGAGCAAAGCTAATTGGAATTCTCAATGAACGCTTACAATTCTCTGATCTTGTGACATCTGAATCAGTGACAAATTAAATTTCCCATCATCTGAATGTGATCCGCACTTTACTGAAGTCGAAACACTCGAAAATTGGTTTTAAAAATGCCAGTTCATCTCCACACTCAGCAGAGGATGTCACTTCAGATGAGCATAAACACGAGAACCGGGCGGCTCTGTATGGAAGCCGACATGTCTGTTTCCTGCCAAAACACCATGTCAACACTCACGTCATGTTGACGAGGAACACGGGTATAGGGCTGGGGCTCGTGGGGGCTGGTGCTCCATGGCCAGGCTGGAAGACTTCAGGGGGTTTACAGAGGCCTGTGGAAAAGTGCCCTTCCCTGGAGAAATCTCCCTGAAGGCATCTTCATTTCTCCATGCCTAAGCTCTAACTTGGCTTGCACATGCATGACTCATGCATGTTTGTGCACGAGCTTTTCTAAAACCTGCAACAGGGCTCCTCCCAGGAGTTTTCTGTATCCTTCTTTGATTCAAATTCTTGCTCTGAATTTGTTAGCTATATCCTGCTGTTTACACACACACACACACACACACACACACACACACACACACACACGCTTCAGAAAGTCCACAAATTCAACGTGTCTGAGGAGGCTCTGCCTTGTACTCCAGGAATTTGAACAGAGTCTCTACTGGGTCCCGGACAAAGCTAATTCCACGTGCTGCTTTTCTAAGAGCATCCACTATGCTTTCTCCCAGTTCTGGGCTTGGAGAAAGAACATGGACATCCCTCTGTTATCTCCTTCCTTCTCTGCTGCATCTCTTGGCAAGTCAGAAACAGTCTGGGGTTCACACCTCATCTCTAATCATGTCTAAGCACTGATTACTTTTGTTTTTTTAAAAAACCAGTTGCCCCACACAAGAAAGAATAATATAATAATAAGTGAAAATTCAAAATAATCTAACTTCTTATGACACTGATTCCAGGTATTATTTATGTGGCTCTTGCTGAGTGGCAGGAGGTGCTGTCCTAGGCTGGGCCCCACCGTTTAGAGGACTGGCCTCGTTTCTACTCCCACAGGACAATGCATCCAGTCTGCCACACAGGTACTTGTCATTAGGGTGAAGCTTGTCACCTTTATGGACAGCACTCCAGGCATTTCATGGGAACCACCAGACAAGACACGGCATGGAGACAGGCAGGGAGATATGGGTAAGTGGTACCTGGGTGAGCATGTAAGCCAACGTGGACAGATGGGGTTTTCTTCCTTTAGAGACCTCAGGAAACCGTGGAGAAGTTCTAGAAAACCCAACACAAGCTTAAACGGCTATCATGGCATTACCCGCTCATCCCTGTAAGGCATGCAGCTCTTTAGCAGGCTTGAACTCTGAGATTCCAATGACCAAACCCCAGGAAAGGCCACCCATTCTTGCCTTTGCTCATGGGAGGCCTCCCAGTGCACTATGGGTACTGTGGGGGTGCATTGGGGGTTATCAATATCTGTTGCAGCCGAATCCCAAAGCAGGCAAAGTAGATGGGGCAAACCCACCTCAGGTCTATGTACCTCCATCCCTTTTCCATTTCTGAGGATGTCCTGCCCTGGAACAGGTGAGGCCAGAGCAGCTGCAGAACACCCAGGGAACCACCACCCCAAGGGTCCTTCTCCCCAGTGGCATATGCAGTATCATGGTTGGGAGGAGTTGGGGGCCAAAAGAGACCAGGAAAGAAATTTTGGCCAAAGTTGGTTCTCACTGAGGTGGCAGATGTCAAAGCCAAGTCTTGGGTGGAGTGTGATAATTCGGCACCCTTGCCTGACATTCCAGGTGCTTCGGAAGGTGTATTTGTCACCATGGGAGATCAGAACACTGTTTATTTATCAGCTGTGAACTTTATTTATAACTCTGGAATGTTCAGATACAGGTCAGATGGAGCAATGCTGCTGGCATCCATCTCATGGTCCTTGGGGTCACCCTCCTAAGCCCCTTCTATCCCCCACTGCAATTCCCACACTTCTCAGACTCCGGCTTCTGGCTTCACCTGGCTACACTTTCACTTTGCATCTGGTGTGTACAGAGCCTGAGTATCTCAGTTTAGGGTGGTGTACACACACACACACACACACACACCACACATACACACACCACACACACACACCACATACATACACATACACCACACACACATACACACACACCACACACACACCACATACATACACATACACACACCATGTATATACACACCACATACATATACAAACACACACACCATACACACACATAGGGTGGGGTGGAGATCATTGAAAGGGCGCTTGCCTGACAGATGAAAAGCCCCGTGTTCAATCTCAGGACGGCAAATAAATGTCAAAGAATGCTTGCAGATGTGCAGTGACACAGTTACTGGGGCCCTGTGGCACTGACGGTCGCAGCTTTAAGTGTTTCTTGGCCTTGGCCTTTCAGATAATGCTGAATTTTATGTTCCTTATTCTTGGAAGGCCATTTTTTCCTTTTGGAATTTTATAGAGATCCTAAACAGTAGATCAGTTTGTAAATATAGGGAGTAAGTCAGATTGAAAAATTACCGTACACACAGTTCCACCAAGGATAATTACAGTGACAGGTGATAAAAATCCTTCTGTGGAGAATGTAATGGTTCAGGGAGGGAGGGAGAGAGGGAGGGAGGGAGGGAGGGAGGGAGAGGGAGAGGGAGAGGGAGAGGGAG
>NC_022010.1:18204984-18220017 GCF_000317375.1 Microtus ochrogaster
AGAGAGAGAGAGAGAGAGAGAGAGAGAGTGCGTGTAGGTGTGTGTGTGTAAATCCAGGCATCAGGTCCTCTTGGGGACAGTCACTAAATCCTTTTACCTCATGAAACAGTAATTATCATGATGTCTTAAAATGTTTAGGTTTGACTATATATCCAGGGTGTCTTTCCTAAATTATGCCATAATTTCTGATGGCCACGTGGCAGTCTGTTAAATATGACTACTATAAGTTCATGTACTTAATTCCCTGTTAGTAGATATTTGAGTGTTTCCAGTCCCAAACTACAAATATGAAACTCTCAAAATAAATACCTTTCTACACACCTGAGTGCATTCAATGTACTTTGATAAACCAACCGATTTAGACCTGTGCATTGTGGTGATATTTTGTTTGTGATCTAACAAATAATGCTTGCCTGAAGTTCAGAGTGCAGAGCTAGCCACACTAGTTAGTCATAGAGGCCAGGCAGTGGTGGCACACACCTTTAATCCCAGCACTTGGGGGATACAGGCAGACGGATCTCTGTGAGCTCAAGACTACCCAGGGTCATATGAGATTGAATCAGTCTAAAAGAGAAACAGAGATCACACCTTTGATCCCAGCCCTTGGGATCCCATGCCTTTAATCCCAGCACTAAGGAGGTAGAGACAGGAGTGATGTGGCAGGGCAGAAAGAGGAATATAAGGCGGGAAGAAACAGGAGCTCAGGGCATTCAGTCTGAGGATTCGTAGACAGGATCTTGCCCACTTTGGTCTGAGGATTCAGTAGAGGAGAAAGGTCTCTCTAGGGGCTAGCTGCTTCTCTGATCTTTCAGCTCCCCCACCCCCAATATCTGACTCCAAGACCATTTAGAATTTGTGCTGCAGTTCATATCCGCTTGAGTTTCTTTTTTTAAATTTATTTATTTATTAAAGATTTCTGTCTCTTCCCCGCCACCAACTCCCATATCCTTCCCCCTCCCCCAATCAACTCCCCCTCTCTCATCAGCCCAAAGAGCAGACCCGGTTCCCTGCCCTGTGGGGAGTCCAAGAACCTTCTACCTCCATCCAGGTCTAGAAAGGTGAGCATCCAAACTGCCTAGGCTCCCACAAAACCAGTACGTGCAGTAGGATCAAAACATTGTTCTTGACTTCTCAGCAGTCCTCATTGTCCGCTATGTTCAGTGAGTCTGGTTTTATCCCATGCTTTTTCAGACCCACTCCAGCTGGCCTTGGTGAGTTCCCAAAAGAACATCCCCATTGTCTCAGTGTGTGGGTGCACCCCTCATGGCCCTGAGTTCCTTGCTCATGCTCTCTCTCCTTCTGCTCCTGATTTGGACCTTGGGGTTGTAGTCTGGTGGAGTTTCTTAACACACACCAAGAATCAGTCACTCAAACACTGAGCTGGAGTTAGCAAATGCATAAATAACAGGTGTGCCTGCTTTGATGCTTTAAATATTTGTGGTACTGTGAGTATAGCTCAGTGGTAAGAACATTGGCCAAGTATCCATGAAGGTCTCTGCCTTTGATCCCATGACAACAACAAAAACAAATCGATAAAATTAATCAATAGCTGCTTGAACATTTTGTCTGTGTATCTGAATTTCTTCCTTCCAGTTAAAGAACTGTGATAACCCCAGCTGGACCCACATTTCCAAATAGCAACCATCGGTGGGATCTGAGATTCAGTTCACATTTTGTTGGCACCACAGTTTGCCCTGGTCTTTCTTGCAACCCCCCATGGGCTCAATTCTGAGCTCCTATTCAACCTCTGCCTGTCCCACCCGGGCATCTCTTTGTGGAAGCCTTGCTGGTTTCTATGGATGCTTCCATCAATCAGTGACTGACATGTCAATTTTTGTCCACTAGGACTGGAGCCAAAATATGGCGTTCCCGCTCTGAGTTTAGTAGAAGTGGAACTTCATGAAATGGAGTTTATTTGAAACTGAATTTTCTAGTCTAGTGCCATCACCTGCAGTTTGTAAATATCAAATGCAATAATTCATGTTACAAGTTCTATGAAAACTGAAAAACCTCCATCTGTGATTCATCAGTCATTCATCAATACCCATTTCTTTCTATTCACAGCATAGAGCCAGACCAAACATCCTGGATGTCCAGCAGCAGAGGGGATCCTCTGCCCAATCCAGATAATGGATTTGAATAAAATGATCCATGTCCCCTCCAGGTCTATCAGCAAATGTTTTGTGCCCATCACTGCTCTCCTGTTCCCTCACTGGGTGCCCAGTGACTTTTATTTCCTGGTGAATTATGCATTTGTTTCAGATAAGGGAATTGGGGGCCAAAGCCTTCAAGGAATGGGCAATTATTGAGAGCAAAACCTTTGGAGTTAATCTGTAAAGAGGAACTTACAATAGCGCAGAGCTGCGGCCAAGCTGGGACCCATCAATGCATGAAGCGTCCTTTGCACTAAGAGTTTATAACATGTAAGAGAACATCAGACTAAAACACTTCCTGGGTTTATCTTGAGATTCTCTTTCTTTGTGTTAAAATTAGTGAGGAAAAGTACTGGGTGTCACTTTTGAGCCAATTAAGACGTCAGGTTACCAGTGTGGCACTGGGAAACAGGGCAACTATGAGATGCTCCCCGGGAGATGGTACCCACTTGCTCACAGGGTTTGTGGAAAAGCACTTAATTCTTATTTTAAGGAAATAAGAGGGAGCTTTTCCATATGGAGCAAGGGGGAGCTTTTCTGTATAGAGCAAAGACATCAAGGAAGAGTTTTGTCTGCATAGCGTGGGAACATGAGTACTGTTAAACGGGGTAGAGAACATCTAAATAGACAACCCTCCACTAAATATACCAGGAGCTAATGGCGGCAGCGAGACCTGGGGACATAAAGCCTACATACTACATACAGGCGTGGCCTTATCACACCTCATATTCTGATTTTTCTGTTTTGCAGGTTAGCAATTCTGCTTTCTCTGATGCCCAGAGAAAACACAGTGAGTATATACTCAACATTGACTTACAGTTTTCACAGATGCTTCCATACTGAATTCTGCAGCAGCTGGATTAAATCATACCACACCAACTATTTCTGAGTGTTCCCTCTGTCCACGTCCTTCCCAGTATTTGTTGCTACTTGTTTTGTTTTGTTTTTTCGGACTGCCATTCTGCCATATGACCTGGCTAATCACAAAAAGACTCCATGCTTGGTTAGTTTTATATCAATTTGACAAAAACTAGAGTCATTTGGGAAGAGGCAACCTCCATTGAGGAAATGTTTCCATCAAATTGGCCTATGCAGGAGATGGTGAGGCTTTTTCTTGATTGATGATTAATGTAAGAGAACCCAGTTCACAACCCCTGGGCAGGTGGCCCTGGGTTCTATAAGAAATCAGGTTTAAAAAAATAAAATACAGAAATCATGTTGAGCAAGCCATTAAGCAGTGACCATGGCCTCTGCTTCAGTTCCTGCCTCCAGGTTCCTGCCTTAAGTTCCTTCCTCACTGACTTCCCTGGGTGCTGGCCTACAAGTTGCATGATGAAATAAACCCTTTCCCCCCCATGTTTCTCTTGGTCACGATGTTTCATTATATCAATAAAACCCCAAGACAGACTTCAAGTGAATGCATCCGAGAGACACCTGCATGTCCATGTTCATTCCGATTCTATTCACTGTAGTTGAGTTGTGGACCCAACCCAGGGGTCAATCCACAGAGGAATGAATGGGAAAAATGTGGGGTGTAGGGTGTGTGTGTGTGTGTCTGTGTGTGTAAAATGGAATTCAGCCATAAAAAACGTAATATCATCTTGTTCAGGAAAATGGATGCAACTGAAGATAACCATGTTAAGTGACCTCAACTTGACTCGGAAGGTCAAACACCCGATGTTCCTCTCAGATATGTATAGGCCATATGAGACTGGGAACCAGAAGAGAAACTGCCTTGGGGAGGGCAGGGGATATATGGGAGATATGGTCAACACACAGATAAACTAAGATGAACATGTACAAAATAAGCAACTTTCAAAAAGGAAAAAGTCGAGGAGCTGGTGAGAAGGCTCAGGGGGTAAAGGTCCTTGCTAAGCAAAATGGCTGACCTGAGTTTGATCTCCAGAACCCACATAAAGGTGGAAGACAACCAATCCACAAAGCCATTTCTCTAAGTTCCACATGAAAGCTATGACACAGACACCCACAACGAGAGAGAGAGAGAGAGAGAGAGAGAGAGAGAGAGAGAGAGAGAGAGAGAGAGAGAGAGGGATTTAGGTTGGACTTTGGTTAGTAGTGCCCTTTTTATCTAAAAACAGTCAATACCTTTTCCCATTTTGGCAATGCTACACCAAGTATTTTGGGGCCTATCTTTCCCCAA
This sequence comes from Microtus ochrogaster, assembly GCF_000317375.1. Lineage (NCBI taxonomy): Eukaryota > Metazoa > Chordata > Mammalia > Rodentia > Cricetidae > Microtus > Microtus ochrogaster. The sequence continues at coordinate 18,209,299 of NC_022010.1, forward strand.
GGTTTACGTAAAGCTGCCCCACTCTCAAGCAGAACTCCTCCCAGCAAAGCTTAAAGGATCGGCATTGCCCATGCTCCCAGGCTCAGAGGACTCACGTGCTGATCCAGAGAACAGAATGGGAACTTCCAGGTAGCTGTGCAGTGCAATCTGCACCCCCTTCCCCCAGCTGTGCCCTTCAGCTGGACTCAGAAGCCAAATGTCCCCATGGACTTTCTGAGCCAATCAATTCATTTTCTCCATTTCACTGTATTCCTCTCCAAGTCTTGTCTAATCTTGTTTGATTCTGTATCCAGCAACCAGGGTCCAGACTAATCCATCACTAAATGGGGAAATCTTTGCTTATAGAAATCTCTGTCCAATCTCCCACCACACACATACCACTCACAGTGAAGCAATTTAATGTGACCAGATTTACTATCGAAAATAGCATTGGGGATGAAAATAACATTTATTGGGTGGTTATTATAGATGAGGCTTTGATTAAGCAATTTGTATGGTAATAATACATATGTATTATAACAAATACTCAAGCAGTATAAACTGGCGTAAAATTAAAAGTCTCTGTTATTCTATACCTCATTTCCATCACTGATTAATGTGTTATTTTGAAAATAGTCTGCCTATACAAACAGGCATTATTAAATGTGAAAATTCACACATTTGAGTATGGGTTTTTTTAATGATGTGCCTTGTGTGGGTGTGTTTGTGTTTGGGTATGTATGCCTGTGTATGAGTGTGTCTATGTATGGGTGTGTCTGTTATAGGTATGTCTGTGTATGGGTGTACCTGTGTATGAATGTGCCCATGTTTGGGTATGTCTGTGTATGGGTATGTTTGTGTATAGGTATGTCTGTGTATGGGTGTGTCTGTGTATAGGTATGTCTGTGTGTAAGTATGTCTGTGTATGAGTGTGCCTGTGTGTGTGTATGGCTGTGTGTGGCTGTGTCTGTGTATGGGTGTGCCTGTGTGTGTGTGTGTGTGTGTATGTCTGTGTATGGGTGTGTATGGGTATATCTGTGTATCAGTATGTGTGTGTACTGGAATGTCTGTGTATGGGTATATCTGTGAATAGGTATGTGCCCTTGAGTGAAGATCCTATAGAGGTCTGAAGAGGGCATCAGATCTTCTAGAGCAGGAGTCACAGGTACTCGTAAGCCATCTGAAATGGGAGCTTGGAACTGAACTTAGGTCCTCTGGAAAAGCAGTATGCGCTTTTAACTGCTGCACTATCTCTCCAGCCCCACAGAGTGTTTATTTTACACAAAGGCCAGGAGGCATGGGTCAGCCAGTTATCTTACACATGGCATGATTCCACCCAATGCCTCTGCTGCCTTCTGGGGTCTTCACTACACTCATGAGGTAGATGGCCCTCTGAGGAAGCAGGGTGGAACACATGATCAAACTAAAACTCAAACCAGACAGCTGCCTTCAGAGCACACAACCTTAATAGCCACTCTGCTCCACTGATACACTGAGCAGGAATAGGCAATATCTCAACTCCCTGCTTGGGTTTGTATGAAACTGAGAAGCTGATATAAGAGCCAGAAAGTTAAAACTCAAAATGTGTTATTAAAGAAACTGCGGAGATGGCTCATTGCTTAAAGCACTGGCTGCTCTTACAGAAGACCCAGGCTCAGTTCCCAGCACCCACATGGTGGCTCACAATTGTCTTCAATTCCAGTTCCAGAGGATCTGATGCTCTCTTCTGGCCTCTGTGGACACTGCATGCATGTGCCGCACAAACATGCAGGAAAATACTCCGAGTCTACTACAAAGATGCCCTTGCTTTCAGTGGCAATCACCCCATGTTTGCAAACGTTCTGGGAACCAAGCACATGTTTAACAAAATGCAGCCCCAAATCAAGATGGGCTAGAGTGGGAAGGATGTCCAGCCAGCAGCGGCAGGCTTTAGGAGTGAACCCAGGCAACCTGGGGAGGGAATACCAGCCAGAGGCTCTGCCCAATACCACCACCTCAGCTGCCTGGTTAGGAGGAAAAGGAGGAGCAGTCAGGAGAGGCAGGCTGGAGTCCTGTCTAGAAAACCTCATATCTTCAGAACTCTCAGGTAATAAAGCCATGGGGATGGCCCACTCAGATTCACTCAGGTACGAAGGCTGCAGTAGTAATTTCAAGGTTTGAAGGATCAATAGCCTGACTATTTCAGCACTGCCGGGCAGGAATCCAAGACTTCTCTGCTAATCTCGCATAGCCCCGGACCAGGCTTCACCCACAGTGCACAGGGCTGGGAAGGGAGCTGTCACAGCCATCAACAACTCCATTTTCTAGTCAGGTGCTAACAGAGCCAATCTGCTTTTCCTGGGTACCAGACCTTCAAAAGCATGCACTATGTACAGGCTTATTTACCAAGGCTATCTCCATCAACCAGGTACAACCTGCTGGATGAAATGACTAAGGCAGGGCACTCGGCCAACAGACACCCGAGGTGAGTGAGAGACCAAGTCACCCTGGGATGGCGCCTCTTCATATTCCTTGGATAGCATGTGCAGTCCTTCTTTTGTTAATCTAATTGTGACAGAATGGAGGACTTTGAAAGGGAGTGCCATGGGCTGGTAGCAATGCCAGTGATGCTCGTAGAGACTGCATGAGAAAGGGAGATGCTGTGGCTCTGCGGGCCGAGGGCCATGTCTGGGTATCTTTCAGTCCCACTCAGCCCAAGTCTCCCAGGAGCATCTGTGAGAGCAACCATGAAGCTCGAGGTTCCATTTCCACTGTTACAAGTTCATTATAGAATGAATTAGGCAGCAAAGCTCAGCAGGATTCAGGGACCAGAAACCTAAGGTGAACACAAACAGAAGAAGATATTTGTACACACATGGAGACAGGCCACCTGAACACACGCATGCACACATACACACGCACAAGAATACTAACACATACATGCACACACACACGCATGCATGCACAGACCTGCACCCATGTTTGAGGTGAAAGCAACAGAGTCCAGTGTCTCACAGCTGCTAGGCAATGTCCTACCACTGAGCTGCATTCCAACCCCAGAAATTTCCAGTTGGGGTCCAATTGGAAGCTGGCTCATGAAGATGTCACTTTGCTTCATTAACCACAGTCTGACATGGTCTGTGTGAATAATTATATTTTGTTGAATAAATCCACTACTGAGTGAATGTCTGTAAGTTTAAAAAAAGCCTGGGACCCTGGCTCGAAAGAGATGGATACCAATCCTAAAGATGACACCTGAGGTTGTCCTCTGACTTCCAAGCTCATCTCCTTTCATTCCTTCTATTTACACCTGCTCAGTCCAAACTTGAAGCTGCTGAAGTGCACATGGGTGTGAAAGCCATCTTCTGCAACACGGTTAACCTGCCGGAGGACCACACTACGGAAGAAAATGGACTCTCCCTCCTCTACCAGCCATCTGATGACAATGGCTCTTGAGAGGTGGTGCTCAGAAGCCCCGCCTTCATTTAAGCTGGATGCTGATTGGCTTGATCTTGTGCAGGCAACACCAGCTGCAGTGAACTCATGACTATAGTGCCCTTGTCCTTTCCAGAAGATACTCTATTATCACAGCCCTCCCTGACTCTGGCCATTATAATCTTCCCAGCCTCCTCTTCTGTGAAGTCCCTTCCCTAAGCCTTGGAGAGAGGGGTGTGATATAAAAAGCCCCTTTAGGCCTGAGAACTCCACAGATACTTATTCTCTGAAGTGTGACCAATTGCGAGCCTGTGTATTAGTCACCATCTACTGACCAGAAAAGCTTTTCTGGTAAGGACTGAGAGGCAGTCTTATCAGGACGGAGTTTCCTGTAGCTCAGGCTAGCCTAGATGTACTGTGTAGCCATGAATGGCCATGAACTCTGATACTCCTTGCCTCTCCCTAGTGTGCACCCCCAGGCCTGCCTCTCCAGCCCCTTGGCATATTGCGATAACCCTTGAGGATGACCGCTTCCATGTTCTCTTCCCTAGAGTCACATGTGATGGGGACCTGCCAAATGTCTAACCAGGACTAAAAAGAGAAAACGGTTATTCACTGACTTCTAGTGAATGTAGCAGAACAATCCTCTTACTTGAGTCTCTCTCTTTTAACGTAACTACAGAACAAGGACAAATCCCCAGTTTCAGTTACTTCTCTCACTTTGAGCACTAAAAAATCAAAGATAAAAATAAGCTTCATCAATACCATTTGCCTGCGGCTCACCTTCCCACATGCCCAGGGAGCAAGCAGCCTAGAGAAATGATAATAGAATGTTTCAATGACTTCTGGGGGATAAGCATCTCCAGGCACGGTCAGAATGAATAATGGCGGGGCTGCGCTACACGCTTGGAGAAGAGGCGTAGCTGTCCAAAATCTCAATGAATACAAGCAAAGCTAATTGCAGCTCTCCATGTCTTTCGCCAAGGCTCTGCTGGCAGAGACGGGTCAGAACGCAGAGCTTCCGATTCATCCGTGTAATGCAGACGAACAAGGAAGGAAACAAAATGCTCAACTCCCCTCAGCTGGGGTTGCTGGATCCAGACCCTCCTGTGTACGTCAGCCAGCTAAAAATCAGGAGAGGCGAGTAAGAGAATGCTCTTCAAAGTTGCTCAAGGAAAACAAAGTTCAAAAAGGGAATTCAGGTCTAACCTAAGGAATTGAAGGAGGGCATGTTAGGAGGTGCTAGGAAGAGCTAAAATTATCAGTCCCAAATGCCTAGGGCTCTTATTTTCTTCACCTCTGCATCCCCCATGAATTGCCTCCAGCCCTTATGGTTTCTCTACCAACCCCTCCTGTTCCTGAACCTTTAGACAATCTGCCTGTGGATATTGAAAAGTGGAAGCTTGCTGCTAATTCTTCATCCATTCCAAAATCTGCAGGAATTCTCTGTGGGAATGTGGAGGTCAGAGGGCTACTAGTGGAAGCCCATTCTTTCTTTCCACCATGGGGGACCCAGGCAAAAATCTCAGGTCCTTGGACTTGGGAGCAAGTGTCCTTACTTCCTGCATCATCTCACTGGCCCCATGCTTCAAACTGCCCTTCATTTGCCATCATATATGTAGACAGAGCAATAAAGTCTCAGGGGGGTGTTGCAGTGCATGCTTTGTAAAAGTCCTTCAGAAAGAGGGGCTGGGGCTGGAACTGAACAGGAGTAGTAATTAGCATATGAAACGAGACTATATAAAGAGGTGACTACCTCTGTTCCCAGATCTACCTGTTGATTTGGGTCAGCCAAGTAGGTGACTGAGGAAGGAAAACACAGTTTCCCACTCGCTGTAGCTCAGAGACTACTGTCTCTGACTGTAGTCATGTGCACATGGACTGAGCACAGCCAGGTAGGGGGAGAGTCTGAGGTCAGGTTTCCCACCCAATGTTAGATATTTACTGGGCTGCTGCCCCAGACTGATGGCCTCACAAGGAACAGGAAATGAAGCTAAGGAACAGCCAGGTGACACTGGATATGTGGATTGGAGGGTTCCACTTCAGGCAAACCATGAGGGCAAGCATGAGGAAGGGGTTTGAGTTGAAAATAAAGAACAAAGGAAAGAACCCAGTCGTGGCTGTGGCAGTGTGGCCGGATGTTCCTCCTTTGGGATGCCATGGCAGTATGTAGCTAGCTAGAACACAATTCACAGACCTGCGTTGACCCTCTATCCTCTGTGCGGAGTGGAGGTGCCCCCCTGCATCCAATGGAGAGCTCTGTCTCTGATTAGGTTTCGGAGCTGCCTTGACAGCCTGCATTTGCAAACACCTTCAGTTGCAAAGACAAGGGGGCAAAACCTGCCAGAGGGAACAGGTTAAGGGGTCTTCCTTGGACACATTGAAATATGTCTGTGAACACCTGTCGGGTGTGTCTGGGCTTCATAATAATGACTCATCACCTAATTGTCCCTCTTTTTCCAACCAGAGGGATTATCTTTTTTACAGGTCATTAAGAATGTACCCTCTTCCTTCCTGACAAAGACAGGGAAGAAAAAAACGTTTGAATCTACAGACTGTCCACAGTAGAAATGGCATGTATGCTTAATTAATTGCATTTAATTACGCTGTCTCGTATTTCATTTCCTGTCCCCAAGACCCCATCTTTTGCGTGCATTTGCTAAACACCACCCAGAGTTACAACAAACTTGTTTTCAGGATCGGTGCCCGAGATAAGAAGGGGGGGGGGCGACAAGAGGCATGGGTGGGTAAGATTGCCACGTCAGGGGCAGCAGTGTCTGCATCTCTCCCATCTCGTGTCTGTTCTCTACTCTGTAAGCAGGGTTACTGTTTGAGTGCCTTTGTCTACCTCAAAGCCAATACCATCCATAAAGAACGGAACCTAGAAATAGCGGTATCAAGCCCAAATTAAATTCCCAGGCTATCTCAGAAGGTGAAAATGCAATAAAGCTGCCAGGATTAGAGGGGAATGTGTACTTAAAATGACAAACCAAGTGAGAAGCCTTTCACAGAGATGGAGGGACTCAAGATGGATGCACTCTGATTAGAAGGAACAGGCGGCGGGCAGGGATGGGGGAGCTCGAAGCTAACACGGGCAACCCTGAAATATCATCTCACACCACACGGTCTCCAAGGCTGTTAAGAAAAGTAGCTTAGGGAGACACCCAGCAATTTTTCTTATTCGGAAAAAAAAAATCCAATTGTATCAGAAAGTCAAACTTATTTCTCATCTAAAGTATTTCAGGTTTCTCAAAAATTGTCACAGAATACATAAAAAGCATGGTAAAACCCAGAGGCAGTTTCTATGCTATAAGTCTTTTTTATTTTCATTGATTTATGATGATTGTGCTCATTAATGAAGCAGAATAAAGATTCAGACACCACCCCTGACCTCTTCATGGTCACTTGCGTATCCACCACAAATATCAATCACATCTCTACGCTGAGATGCTGAGATCATTTGCGTTCACATCTTAAGCACCGTGAAATATGCTAAGCCACGGTCAACTGGAGTCTTCCTCTTGTGCTGCAGAGCTGCAAAGCTTGGACCCAAGATACAAAGCCATCGCAGACCAACCCAATGAATCAAGACAATGTGGTACGTCTATGCTGTGAAATACTATTCAGTCATGAAAAACGCCAAATTCGGCATTTGACGGAAACATGGTTGAACCTGAAGGACAATGACTAAAATGTGTCTGGCACAGGAAGGGAATGCACTGTCTCACAAGTCTGTGGAATCTGGAGAAGTGGATCTCATAAGTAGAGTGTAATTAGTAGTGCCCAGAGGCTAGCTGCAAACTCAACAAAAATCGACTGACACCCATGCGGGTACAGGTGATCATTCCCACCTTGGCTGTCCCACGTCCTACCTCCCACAATCATGCTCAAAGAAAAATGCTCCACAGGTCACAGATTCATCATTATTTCCAACTAGAATAATCTGCACTGCATCTTAGACTTTGCAAGTGTGTCTCTCTCTTTTCGGGATTTGTGATTTTTCTAAACACATCTCACAGACACATAGGCCATCAAGGGCAGAGCTGGGGAGGTGGCTCAGTCAGCCAAGTGCTTGCTGAATCATCAAGAGTGACCTGCAGTTGGCTCCCCACCCCGGCATACAAAATGCAGCAGTTCAAGCCTGGAGCTTCAGTACAAAAAAAGCAGAGAGAGAAGATCCCTGGGTGCTAGCCAGCCCAGCTCAAGAAGCCAGCCCCAGGTTCACTGAGAGAGTCTCTTTCAAAAAACAAAGTGGAAAGGTTGGAGAGATGGCTCAGTGGTTCAGAGCACTGGCTAATCTTGGAGAGTACCTGAGATTAGTTCACAGCACGAACATTTGCAGTTCACAACTATCTGCCACTCCACTTCCAAAGGCTCTAATGATTTCTTTTGGCCTTCTAGGCACCAGGCGCGCATGTAGTCCACATACATAGACATGCAGATAAATGTTCACATAAACATAAAAGAAAAATAAAGATTTTAAAAATGAAAACAGTGATGAGCGGTTAAGAAAGATATCTAGAGTTGACCTCTGACCCCCATAGGCACATGTACACACACATAGGAATACACAGGCACACATAAATCACACACAGTAAAAAGGAAAAAAAAATTAACGTCGAAATAGAATGGAGAAATATAACCTCACTTGAAGACCTGGGTCAAGAGAAGAGACATCCAGAGAGAGGCCTTCAAAACACTTACAAACCCATCCCCAGAGACATAAGGAACCATCAACACTCAGGGCCTAGATAGCCCAAGTTCTATTCACTTACTGTTTCAGTGGATGAAACCAGAGCCTCTATTGGCTGCATGAAGTCTGCAATATTGTAATATGGATTCTGAAGTAAAACTGGAATTTTTATGCTATTTGCCCAGTCCAGAGTCAGAAGTGTCTCCCGGAGATTACAGCAGGTACGCAAACAGAAGCAGCCCAGACACAGCTGTCTTAAACAAACAGATACTATTAGCTCACAGAGGGCAAAATCTTGACTCCAGATTTAGCTGGATCTGATGTACACACTGCTACATGGCCGCACCTGCTGGACTCTGTCTGGCGTGAAGCACACTCAAGTGGAGCCATGCTGCTTTCCACAGCCAAGCCAAGTTCACATGTGCAGAAAGAAACAGCATCTCTGGGCACAAGTCCTGGTATGCACACTCATCAGACCTCCATGCCTCACGTGCTGGTCCTGGTCCATACGCTGGTCTGTGTGGCCAGGAGGGCTAGCTAGCTTGGGGTCCTCCTTCCCCTTCCCATGACCTAGCAGGTAGGGTGAGTGCCAATTTAAGCAAGGGTGGTGGAACAGTGGCTCGCAAGTTTCTCATATAACAGCCAGTCTGATAAGGAATATACCACTCTAGAGGGCAGGGGCCTTGCTCAATTCCTTATAATTGACCTTGTAAAGTCAATTGACCTGACCAAGAGCAGGGACTGGTAATTCCTTGCTCAATCCCTGATTCCTACAATTCTGAACCCCACATTACTGCTGCCCAGTAAATCTGTAGCGAGTGAGAGAAAGGGGAAGTTGGCAGCAGTCATCCGAAGCAATAGGGCCTGGCTCTCTGGGACATTCATGGTACAACTTCAAAGGTCTGCATGCATTCCATGGACACACAACCCCCCTCTCCATCAACAAAAGCTACATTAAGTGGGGTTTTATATGGTGACTGCTTCCTGGCTGCCTTTATTATTTACGTGTCAAATGTAAAAAGAAAAACCTCAAGAGAGCCCAGGAACAGAGAGAGTGAGGAACAAAACAAAACAAAGAATAACAAACAACGGAAACCAGAGATAAGACAGTGCAGGGAAGAGAACAGAACTCTTTGCTTGCTGAGGGTCGTGGGGGGAGATTTCCAGATACAAGGGCATTTACACTAATTAATAAAATAATGGATGTATTGTGTGAGGGAAACCAGGAAGAGAAGGGCCCCACAGAAGGGTATCTTATTTGCATATGTAAATACAGAGGAACTTTGTAGCAACAATTGTCTTAGTTAAGAGTTCTATTGCTAGGACAAGACACCATGACCAAGGCAATTTATAAAAGAAAGCATTTAACTGGGGACTTGCTTACTGTTGTAGAGGGTTATTTTATAACCATCATGGCAGGAAACAGGCATGGTGCTGAAGCGGTGGCCAAGAGTCTTACATCCTGATCTGCAGGCAACAAGCAGAAAAAGAGACAGTGGGCATGGTGAGGCCTTTGAAGCCTCCATGCAGTGCTTACGGAGGCCAGAAGAGGGCATCAGATACCGTGGAGATGAAGTTATAGTGTAAGCAGATATGTGGATGATGGGAACTGAATTGAGGCTTTCTGCAAGAACAGCCAGTGCTTTTAACTGCTGGGCCATCTCTCCAGCCCCAATACTAATTTTTTTATCACTTAACTTGGTAATGAAATAGTACACACAGGGATGGTGGGATGGCTCGGTGAGTAAAATGTTAATAACACAAGCATCTGGACCTAGGTTCAGCTCCCCAGCATTCATTTGTAAACTGCCAGGCATGCTGGCACAAACCTTCAATTCAAGTGCTGGGAGGCAGGCAGGCAGATCCTGGTAGCTCACTGGCTAGCCAACCTAGCCTAATTGGGGAGCCGCCGGTTCAAATAGAGCTTGTCTCAAAAGCTAAGGTAAAAAGTTAAAGAAGAAGACACCCAACATCGACCTCTGGCCTCTGCACATGAATACACAGGGGCACACACATGCACACACATACAAAATATAGCAGAATATAATGCATTGACAATGTAATACTTTGAACTCCCCCACTCACACACCCCTCCCCCATATATCATGGAGAGAATATTTGATTTTTTTTTTTTAAGGAACAGATAATGTTTGAGGACAGAATATACTTGGTTCAATAGCAACACCAACTAGGCAGTAACCCTGCCAGCTGAATCGCTGGAAAAATCCAAGGTTCAGGAGAACAAAGGGGCCAGACAATGACAATCAGCCTGCCTTCTTCAGTATAACAGCTCTTCTCTCCCTCTATCCTCTCTTCTTTGCTCTCCTCCTCTCTTGTCCCTTCTTCCCTTGGTTCCCATCCCCTCTCCTCTTCCTCCTTCTCTTCACCATTAGGAAGAACTGCATAAGAAACGACTTGAATTCCTTGAGTAGGTTGCTTCCTTCCTTTACTTTACATTCCTTTCCCTGGGAAAAGGAAATAAAGGTATTTGTGTTGCCAAACTGTCATTAAAAAAAAAATTAAAGAGGGATGGCTTTGAGTTTTTCTCAGTTTAATTTAATGTTAGCTGTCGGCTTGCTGTAAATAGCTTTTATTATATTTAGGTATGACCCTTGTATCCCTAATCTCTCCAA
>NC_022010.1:18222157-18321828 GCF_000317375.1 Microtus ochrogaster
TATCCTGAGTGAGGTAAGCCAGACCCAAAAAGAGGAACATGGGATGTACTCACTCATATTTGGTTTGTAGCCATAAATAAAGGACATTGAGCTTAAAAAAAATTAAAGAGATGTTGCATAGGGGGTTGAAGAGATGGGTCTGTGGTTAAGAGCACTTATTGCATGAAACCTTGAAAAAATAAAAGGTTTGGTTACCTGCACTCACATGGTGGCTCATAGCCACCCATGACACCAGTTTAAGGAAATCTGACATCCCCTTCTGACCTCCATGGGAATCAGGCATGCACCTGATGAACATACATGCATGCAAGTAAAACATTGACTTTGTTTTCTACTTCTATGATAAAAATACCCCAAACAGGGCAACTTACAATAGAAAGCAAATTAATTTGAAGGCCCATGAATCTGATGGTCAGTGATCATCATGGTGGGGAGCTGTTGTCTCGGGTTTCTGTCTTGCCCAGTCCCCAGAGTTGTTAAGTCCCAAAGAAATCACACAGAGGTCTACATTAGTTATAAACTGATTGGCCTAGTAGCTCAGACTTCTTATTAACTCTTATGACTTATATTAACCCAGTATTCTTATCTATGCCAGCTACGTGGCTCAGTACCTTATTCAGCAAGGCAGTCACATCTTGCTTCTTCTGTGGTTGGGTCACAACTGCAGACTAGGACTTCCTTCTTCCCAGAATTCTCATTGCCCCACCTCTACTTCCTGCCTGGTCACCCCACCTTTACTTCCTGCCTGGCTACTGGCCAATCAGCATTTATTTAAAGTAAAATTGACTGGGTACACACCATTGTCCCGCACCAGGGAGCATGGCAGCAAGCAGACAGGCATAGCACTGGATCAGTAACTGAAAATGTTTATCCTGATGCTCAAGTTGGAAGCAGAAAAAGAGAACTAACTGAAACCACAAAGCCTTCCTCCAGTGACACACCTCCTCCAACGAGGTCATACCCCCTAATCCTTCCCAAAAAGTTCCACCAACTGGGGATCAACTATTCAAATATATGAGCATATGAGGGTCATTCTCATTCAAGCCATCACAAACACTCAGACCCATAAAATAAAATAAAATAACCTAGAAGAAAATTTTTAAAGAGATGCTGCATAGATCAAAACGCCTGTAAATATTTTCCCCCAAAGACACTCACTCAAAGAACAGAGGGTTGAGGAGGAATGATACAGATTGGAGATGTGGCTTAGTACTTGTCAAGCATGCCTGAAGCAATGGATTTGATTTCCAACATCATGGCCCATGCCTGTAATCCCAAAATTCAGGAAGTTGAAGCAGGAAGACCAGAGATTCAAGGTCACCCCTGGCTGTATAAGAAGTTGAGGCCAGCATGGGCTACACGAGATCCTGAATTCAAAAGAAAATGCGTGGCAGACGCTAGATGAAAGATGCAGACTAAAGTGTAGCTCTCCCACATAAAGGGCATCTATGGCACTCCATGACCACTACCAGCCTGGCAGACCCAGGCCTGCAGACCTCATCATTTTATGTGAGAACCCAGACATCAACACTGGGATGCAAAATGTCCCGATTTCAAACACAGTGTGGGGGAAATAAATCCTATGCCGTCCACATCAGGACTGCAGCTTGCCATCCCACAAGCCCTGATTACACTCATTATTTAGGAACCAGCACTTTGAGCAATCAAGCCAATTGATGATTCAGAACGTCTGAGCTCGCTGTCTATAAAGGCATAGTGCCGTGCCAGCTGGAAAGTTCTGAGGCCACTTTTAGAAGAACTCAGCCTCTTTCACCTCCTCCAAAGTGTCACTCTAAGTCCTTGGAAGGTCAATGTGGTTGTAAACACTCATTTGAGGGGACAGTGAGATGGAGTGGCTGCTCTGAATGAAGACTGGGTTTAGTCCCCAGCACCTACATGGCAGCTTACAATCTTTAGGAACTCCAGCTTGATGGGATACTATGCCCTCTTCTGGCCTCTACAGATAATGCAAGCACATGGTGCACCAACACACAAGCATGCACACACATGAATAAAAATAAAAATAAGTTAAATTTATTTATACATAAAATATGTTGAATTGTAATTCACCCAGTCACACAGTTGAATGACTTTTCATAAATGTCTACAGTTGTATAAAAACAATCACAATCAAAATATAGAATATTAGAGTCACGCACCCTAATACTATGACCCTTAGGCATCTGCATACTTAGATCTCAGCCCTCAGCTGCCTGAGTTTGCTTTGTATATACTGTCACTATAGGTTACATTTGTCTTCTATAGAATTTCATCTGAATACAATTTGGCAGTACAAATATTCTCTGTGCTAAACTCCCTTGGCCCAGCATTTTCCCTTCATCGGCTGATTATTTGTGTGGATGTGGTAGGGTTGCTTATACACATATACATGTGTGTGAAGGTGCATGTGTGTGCATCTACACACTTAAACATGGGGGTCAGAGGCCAGTCTCGGGTGTCATTCCCTAGGAGCTGCCCACATTGGTTTTGTTTTGGTTTTGTTATGGATGGGGCCGACAGTGCTCTGATTTGGCAGCTTTACCATCTGAGCCATCTCCCGCCAGCGCCTTCTCTTTCATGGCTCTGTGATTCAGCTCTGCATGTTAACACTTCACTCCTTTTGTACGTTTGAGTCTTTCTCATTTAGTATGGACATGTGGGGAAGTATGACAAAAACTGCTGTAACTTGGGCTGAAGAGATGGCTCAGCAGGCAAGAGCACTGGCTGCTCTTCCAGAGGATCCAGGTTTGGTTCACGGTACCCACATAGAGACGCACAACCATCTATGACTCTGGTTCCACGGAATTCGAGGCCCTTGGCTGACCTCTGTGGGACTGCATGCATGTGATGCAAATACATACATGCAAGGAAACACTCTACACATGGGAGGAAGGAAGGAAGGACAGACTTCTGTGATCATATTGAGACTGTTCATTTACTTTTGCTTGTTTGTTAGCTTGTTTGCTAGTTTTGAATCTTACTAAGTAGTTCTGGCTGTCTGGTCCTCACTATGCAATCCAGGCTGGCCTCAGACGGCATACGATTATCTACCTCAGTCTCTTGAGTCCTGAGGCTACAGGTGCATGCCAACATGCCTGGCTTATGTCTGTTTTACACTCAACCCTGCTCCAGGTTGGTGCCTGGCATCTTCTATTGAAATTTATGTTTCTCTGACAGCTCGCTGTGCCAAGTGCCTGTCATGTCATTTACCATCTGCATATCTTCTTTTGGGAAATCTCTGTTCAAACACGCAGCCCATTCTTCTCTAAACTGGGTCATTTGTCTTCAGTTCGGAGCATCAACCCTCTGTCAGCATGATGATTTGCACGTATTTCCTCTCGGTTTTAAGACTGAAAACAATAATATTGTGTAGTTTATGCACCATTCACACATCAATCACCCCATTTTATCTGTGGGGGGGGGGTAGAAACTTTCTAAAGAGAAAGAAGATATTTCATATCTTAATTTCTCAGATGAGAGAAATAAGAGTTAGAAGAAAGTGTCCCAGTTAATGCCAGAGATGTTGGATGAGCAGGGTACAATTGCCAGCTGGGCTCCTAGTGTTTGGGTTTTGTTTCTTTTTCACCTTTTTTTTTTTTTTTTTTTTTTTGGTTTTTCGAGACAGGGTTTCTCTGTGGCTTTGGAGCCTGTCCTGGAACTAGCTCTGTAGACCAGGCTGTCTTTTTCACCTTTTTATTTCACTTTGAGACAGGGTCTTCTGGAGCTCAAGCTGGACCCGAACTCTCTATGCTGCTGAGGCTGACCTCACGCTCCCAGCCGTCTTGAATCTTCTAGCAGGCACCATCTTGAATCTTCTAGCACCATCACAGCTGGCTGTATGCAGTGTCGCGTGCAAGCATTCTGCAAGCTAAGTGACATCCCAGCACTGGCCTCACCGTGTTTTCACCATCTGAGTTCACTCACTGGGATCTAAACCCTGGAAAGTGTCAGTTTTGGAACTCAGGCTGTTTCATTCCTGAAACCTTTAGGGTTCAGGTCTCAAGAGTAAAACTGAAGTCACTGTACCGTTATAAAGGGTTTAGGTCAGTGGTTCTCAACCTTCCTAATAATGCCACCCTTTAATATAGCTCCTCACGTTGTGGTGTCCCCAACCATAAAACTGTTTCACTGTGACTTTTTAAGTGTAATTTTGTTATAATTTATGAATCGTAATGTAAATACCTGCTATGTAGGATATCTGATGTGTGATCCTCAAGGGGTTGCAACCCACAGATTGAGAATAACTGGTTTAGGGTTTGGAAAAACCCACTTGTTGACTGTCCCCCATGTCTCTGAAGACCCAGAATTTGGGAGAAGCTGGGGGAAATGGGTAAGAGGCTTAGGCTCAGGGAATCCTTCTGATTGATCAAGTCTGTAGGCACCAGTCACTTAACACACACACTGACCATAGGATAGTCTCCTGCAGGAACATCTGAGTCACAACGTCATTGTGAACAGTTTCCGATTTGGGATTCAAGGGGAAAACTGAGGCAGATTGTCCTTTGGCATAAGAGATTTATCAGAAGAAACACTAGGGACAGATATGTGAGGCTCCCATAGTCAAATGGGGCCCCCTTTTTTACAGGAGTTAGAGGCAGGTTGGGTTCTCTGTCGTGTGCTTGGCAAACTGTCCATAATTGCTCACAGTCAGTCTCTGACCCACGACTGGCAGAAGGATGGAGGGAGCCTGGTAGCCTGCAGAATCAGCTCTGAGGATGGAGAGGGACACAGTTCAGGACTGGCATGACCCGAGAAGCCACTGGTCCAGGATTTGACAGGTCCCTGCTACAAACCCACAGCTTACAACCATACCTGACAGAAAGCTGTGACTCAGCTAATATCTCACTAAATGTCTCTCTCCTTGCACGAGCCTTGTAAAAAAGGAATGTGCCTCTTGCAAAACTCTTCCTATGCCTTAGTGACCCTGACCTTACCCCTGCATCTCCAGCACTGTACTCCACCTTGGCCGTGGGCTTGCTTCAGCAGCAAAGCTAGGGGAGAGTCCAGTAGTCCTGTGATTCTAGAGGGACCATAGGAGACAGGTTCTTCTGGGTGTTTTCTATTGCGCTCTAGAATGGGATGGGCTGACTCTGGGATTGTTGCTGTCCATTCATCACAGGGGGACCTGGGCATTTCTGAGAACATAGTCAGCAGACGGAGGAGGCAAGCCAGACAAACAGCAAATGTAGCCTATGTTGGAGCTGTAAGTCCAACCTTATCTGGTAGAATAAAACCAGTCTGTTAGCTGTCTCTGTACCTCTGTAGTTATAAGACTTAGGAGCAGCTGGGGTTGGTAACTTGAGCTCAGAATCTCCCTTCTAATTGGTCAGGACTGCAGGCATCTCAGCATCTGTAGGCATAGGCTGTAGGAAGGTCTCCAAGGAGCCTTCTTACTAGTCTGCTAAGGCTTATTACTGCAGGGGGTCTCAGTGTGTCCCCCGAATGGCCACGTGTCAAAGTGACCACTAACTCCAGTGTTAGTCTTGAGAGAGATGAGGGCAAGCGTGGACGTGGACCTTAGGAGTTATTTCCAGGGGCTATGCATTTTCTGCTCTGTCCCATTCACTTCAGGCAAGCAACCAATTCTGTCACATCTCATAGAAGTTTATTAGACTCTACCTGTCAATGGCAAGTGTTCAAAGAATCCACGAAGACATTTAAACCACTGCCAATCACTCACAAGGGGCTAGTTTTCTTTCATGAACCGATAACTTGAACACCACCGCATCTCAATCAAACCTTTTCATTCGCTTCTCCTCTTTCTCCTTGAATGAACAAGGTGAAGGCTTTCTATCATTTTTTAATAGACAGAACTGTGAATGATACAGAAATACAAAGCGAGACTTTCCACGGAGAACATCATGTTCCTAGTACATGCCTCTGCTGTCAAACTGTGATTGCTTTTTTTCTTGACCCTGAAAGCCAAGCTTGCTATGTTCTATGTAAAATGTTGAAATGCCTCAGAAAATCCATAGCAAGCACTCACCTCTCTCATCATACACATCTCAGAGCCATGAAACAGCTTCTCTCTGTGTGAGAGCTGCGTGGACACGCAGGACCTGCTGTATCTATCTCTGCATCTTCAGCAAGAAACCAAGCACCCAGTGTTGGTTAGTCACCTCCTGTCCTTAGCCAAGTGGGGCAGATCTGGCGGATTCCTCCCCTTGAAAGGATGGCTGGTGTTTGAGATTATGAGAAATTTTGCTTTTATGACACTTTCTTTTGATAATTTTGATTTGTTTGAACCTGGGGCCACTGACAGACAGGAGTGTGACACACACCCCCAGCACAATGCTGACCCTGACATTCCAGAATGCTTAGTGACAGAGCGTACAAACCTTGGTTATGTGGTGTACAGCCACCTAATTACTCTGCTGTAGTGTGGGTCAGCACTTCACTCAAACAGGTGCTAAAGTCAGACTATGCCAGAGCTGGAACGCTGGACTGTCCTCCTGGGGCATGAAACCCATGTCTCCCAGGACAGCAGAAGGAGGAGTTGGGAAAGAGAGCTGCCTTCTTCTGGCTGCTAAAATACATTGCCATAAATACAGGCACCTAGAAGCTCACATTGTCCTGAGTTCTGGATGTGCAAAAGGGTGAAATCCATTGCTACAAAGACTCTGCAGACTTCAAGGGCAAACCCACTACTTTGCTTCTTGCACCCCAAGCAGCTGCCCTGGGATTAAGGTGGCTACCCAGGGTCATCTAAGTGTGCTCGTTCATTCATTCACCCACTCTTTCATTCACCACCAAGGTCGGGCAGAACTTGTTCATTTGGGCGAAGCCCTCTTGAAGAGTAAAGAACAGGCTCCCGTTGTATGGTCAAGGGCAGAGGTCAAGGAGACAGCGGGATAGGGGATATTACCTACCCTTCCACAGGAGCGATTTTGGCCTCCTGAATTTAATGATGCCTTTATCCAATGTTAAAATTAGGAGACTTCAATGAGTTAAATCCAAAAGAAGAAGTGGACTAGGGGGGGTGGGGGAGAGCTCAGTTGGTAAAGTGCTAACCACACAAGCATGAGGACCTGAGTTCGAACTCTAAACCCCACATAGAAAAGTTGGGCATAGCAGTTTGCTTCTGTAATCCCGCACTGGAGAGCTGGGATCTAGAAAGATCCTCGGCCCTGCCGGCCAGCAAGACTAACTGAAAAGGTGAGTGCCTGGTTCAGTGAGAGATCCTACCTCAAAGAATGAAGTGTCAAGTTACCAAGAAAGACATATAGCATCAATCTTTGACCTCCAGACTGCACACAAGTGCTTGTATACCTATGTAATACATGAATGAACATATGTGATAAATATAATTAATTAATTAGTTAATTAATTAATTAATTAAAATAGAAGAATAAGGAGAAGACTTTGAAGAGGCTGCTGTGTGCCTTGGTCACTCTCTGGGTATCTGGATATAATAGTATCTAACATTAGCAGATGTTACATCCTGAGGAAAAGGTAGCATTTGAAGATAGAAGAAAGGAAGAAGTCCTGGCCAGCAGGTGTGAAGTTTTGTAGCTTTTTCTTCCCCTGGAATAGTAGCAGACCCTCTGGAGGAAGTGGCAGGGGGACAGCAGTGTCAACAGTGTTTGGACATCTCATCTTTGGTGTTAAAATAGCACTTGATAATAAATGCTAAATAACATTTCCCTTCCTCATGCAAAATCCAATCTGAGTCATCTCATAAATTCTTCCTGAGGCCTCTACTGCAATTGCTTAGGCTCATAACCCCATCACAAGGTCACGCTGAGATTAGTTTGCAGTCTGTAACATGAGGGACCAGGCCTGCTTGTTTGGGTTTCTGTCCTGCCCAGTACCCCACAGTGTTTAGCCCCAAAGAAAATCACACATAGGTCTCCATAAATTATAAGTTGATTGGCCCATTAGCTCTAGCCTCTCACTGGCTAACTCTCACATCTTGATTCACCCATTTTTCTGATCTATGTTAGCCATGTGGCTCAGTACCTTTTTTTTGTGGGGCAGACCACATTCTGCTGCTTCGGTGGTCTGGGCAGGAGTTGCAGGAATCAACTTCCTCCTTCCCAGAATTCTCCTGTGCTCATTACATTATTTCTAATTCCTGTCTGGTTTTCCCGCCTATATTTCCTGCCTGGCCAATCAGCATTTATTTATAACATGTTTGACAGAGCACAGACAATTCTCCCACACCAGCAGTCCATCTGCAGCACCAATCCACAGTTGACTAAGGGGCAGAAGAGCCCACACTCGCTTCTTTCTCACGGTTCCTTTAAAGAAAACTCAACTTCTAAGCAAGTTTGCTGCCTTAGAATGTAGTGATTTTCATTTTCCTTTTTTTTTTTTGTATGATCCTAACACATCTGCTCAGATGACTGAACATTAGACTTGAGCCATCCTAATTTACCCTCCAGGCTGCTGTCCCTAGCCACGACACCCACCTTAAGCTTGGTGGACATGTCTCGCTCTTCACTCAGCGAGAAGTTGATCCCGTGTTCCCAAATGTTTTATGTCTGTCATTGCAAGATCACCAGCCTGCAAGAGCTCTCAAAGAAAGTGCTTCATCTATAGAAAGCAAACGATTTCTGCCTCAATAGCTGGACGGCTCCCTGTCCATCAACCAGCAAGCCCAATTTCATACTTGAAAGAAAGGCTTGCATCTTTCCATGGTAAATTTGTAGTAACAGAGAATTAAAACCCCTGCATGTGGTTTTTTTTGTTTTGTTTTTTGTTTTTGTTTTTTGTACTCAATAAAGCTGGCCTGTGTTTATAACAGAATGTGTCACGTGACAGCTCATGAAAGAACAAGGTTCTACAATGACAAGTGTGCTCAGGCCTTCTGTTTTTGCTTTAATTTTTTTCATGCACAGTACAAAACCTGGTACCTTGCAGGGTCTCAAGAGTCCTCGAGGCTTGAATTGAGGAGAAAATATGTATTACTCTCTACTCTCTCCGTCACTAACATTGTGTTATAGCTCACCTTCACTTACTTAACTATGCTGGGTGTGTACACATGTTTGTTTATATACTTTACAGTCATTCAGAAATGAACTTGCTAATCTATATATTTTACTCTATGATATTGTAATATGCTAGTGAATGAAGCACATATTTCTTTTCTTTTTTGTTGAAGTTTTAGTTTTTATATTTTTTTAATAAAAATATTTTTTTCATACAATACATTCTGATCAATTTTAGCCTCTCTAACTCCTCCCAGGTCCTTCCCACTTCCCCACTCACCCAAACCCATACCCTCCTCCGCTCTTTCCCTCTCATTAGAATACAAACACGAATCTAAAAGCATATTAAAAATAAAATTAAAACAAACAAGCTATATAGAACACCACAAACAGGAAAAAAAAATAGACCCAAAGTAAAAGAATGAGAAAAACGTACAAACACTGAGATGCTCATTCACACATATAGGAAACCGTAAAAACAAAATCAGAGGCCATAACATATATATACAAAAGAGCTGTCAGGTCAAACCAAACAAAGATGCCTAAACAAAGCATTCTGTGGAAAGAAAAAACTTCAAAAATCCTATAGAGCTTGGTTTGCTTTGGCTATCTATTGCTGAGTATAGGGTCTGCCCTTAAGTGTGGCTCCTATACCCAGTGAGACCTCCCTTGGAGAAACTAAATTTTCCTTTGCAAGTGAGCGTTGATCAATTAAAGATGGCGTCTGGGTCTGTGGTGGAGGTTTGTGTTTATTTTCCCTCTCAGCACTGGGAACCCATCTGACTCAGACGGTGCAGGCCCCGCGCGTGCAGCCGCAGTTTCTGAGCTCATTTGTGTTTCTGCTCTGTTGTGTCTAGAAGGCCTTGTTTCCTTGCTGTCCTCCATCCCCACTGGCTCTGAGAATCTTCCTGCCTTCTCTTCCCATAGCTCTGAGCCCTGAGGGGAGGGGTTTGATGGAGACATTTCATTTGGGATGAAGTGGCTCAAGATCTTAGAGAGCATTTTTCTTTGTGTGCCAGTAATTATTCTTTATTTCAAAGGTGTATTTGTTTTATTTAATGTGTTTGGGTGTTTGCCTGTATTAATATGTATCTGCCGCTCACATGTACTGCCTGCAGAAGTCAGAAGAGGGCATCATATCCTCTGGAATTGGAGTTGCAGGTTGTGAGCCACCACATGGGTGATGCGAATAGAAACCAGGCCCTCTGCAAGAGCATCCAGTGCTTTAAACCACTGAGCCATCTCTGCAGCCCTCAGGCCAGTAATTCTTGGAAACAGTTTTATTAACCCTGTTATACTTTTCCATGCCAATATGTTGATTATATTCAATCAGTCCTCAACCCCATGGGGCCAGGAGTCCTCAGATGGTGTCAGTACCATGGACAGCGTGAAAACCACACTCGTGTAATATTCATGTTTTGAAGACTAGACTAGAA
Source organism: Microtus ochrogaster (assembly GCF_000317375.1). NCBI lineage: Eukaryota > Metazoa > Chordata > Mammalia > Rodentia > Cricetidae > Microtus > Microtus ochrogaster. Next base: position 18,232,524 of record NC_022010.1, read on the forward strand.
CCCTAGACTAGAGAGAATGTATTCCTTACTGTATCATTGCTGTGATAAAATACGAGGTAAAAGTAGCTGGGGGAAAGGAAGTTTTGATTTGGTGCATCGCTTCAGAGATGGTTCAGCCCATCGCGATGAGGAAAGCATGGCAGGATTCACATAGCACGAATTTCTTCTGTCACAGTCTCAGACCAGAAGGGAGCAGAAATGCGCACAGGTGTCACCTTCAAGGTCATCCCCTATACACTCCGTCACCTTCAAGGTCATCCCCTATACACTCCTGCTAGCTAGACCCTGCACCCCCAAGATCCCCCAATACTTGCTCAGAAACCACCAGTAGCTGGAGAGCAGGTGTTTAGACACATGACCTGGGGGAAGGGCAGTTCAGATCATAATAAGGACTAAATGGTTACTGAACAGTTTAACGAGTTTAACGATGCTTCCCCTGTTGCCACATGGTTCTTCTATCTAGAAAGTTTCCTGAAGGTTTTCTGTTGTTTAGAATTACCCTCGGATGAAGATAACACAGTCTGACAGCCCTGCGCCCCCAGTCACAAAGTAAAGCTCACTGGGGCTTTTTGGCTTTAGGACACTCTTGCCCTTTGAATAGGTCATGTCCCATTACAAGAGCCCTGAGTCACCTTTAATGCAAGGGTTATCAGTCTTATGCTTATGAACTCAGAGTTCAGGAGCAGAAATCCATCCCTCAGCTTCCTAGCCTCAAACTAAAATTTTAGCACAGCCTCCTAGGGAAGAGTGGCTGAGATAGCCCCTTCTCACCAGTTCTTATGCCATACTGATCAGCAGCCGAAAAGAAGCCTGCACCCAACACACTGTCAGTTACAAGGCTGTTGGTTAGCAGAGAGCCTATGAGGCTTACTTCTTATGTTGTTATTAAAGGACACATTTCATTAAAGGGCACATAAGTGTCACTATAATTGCATTCCTCAGTCTATGAATTTTATTCTGAGGAAATTAAGAATATCAATCTGAGGAGACATTCAGAAGTATCACAGAACTGCCAAGTACCCATGACACTCAACCCATACGCAATGGCAGGTCTTTAGGAGCCGTAACCAGAGGGTGCATGTTTCCCAGGTTAAAAAAAAAAACACTTTGCAAACTGTCAGAAATTCTAGAATTACAAGACATATGTATTATGAATAAATAATAAAAAGCTGGGCTCAGTGGTGCATACTTGTAATCCCAGTGTAAACCCAGCAGAGACAGCTGGATCCCTGGTGCACTTTCAACAGCCAACCAGGTAGCAAATTCAGCGAGTGTCTGACCCGTGAGACACCCTGTCTAAATAAACAAGGCAGGTGGTGTCATGAGGAAGAAATCCTAAGTTGGTTCTGACCTCCATACATAGACAACACAAGTACACACATATATGCTTGTATATATGGTTACATGGGTCTATCCTTTATGTATCTATATGTATATGCATATATTTTTATTTTTCTTTGTTAATGTTTTGTTAGCACAAACTATTGCCATAGTCACTAAGCAAGACGTGGGTAGTACCTAATGAGCTTTTATGGAGTCCAAAGGAGCAGAGATTCATTAATGAAGTCCCTGGTTCCCTGTTTTCATCCTTCGTCTTGGCTGAGGAAATGGTGGCTTTCCCATTCTGCGACCGACTGGGTTGGCTGTGTGTTTTCCCTGCAAGCTTGGAGCCAAGCCAGGGAAGGGAAGGCACCAGGGAACTTTTCACACAGTGATGAAGCTGTTTAGGTTGTTGTCCAAAATGCTGACAAATCAAACATGCTAAAACTGCAAAAACTCACCTTGGCCCTGGGCCACATTCTGTAAACCCTCCCTGTGACTATCCAGGGCAGCAGTACCTGCCTGCTTTCCTGTATTGCATATTGGGCAATGCTGTGCCGTGGAATGAACCCCTGGGCTTCCTGCTTCTGTCTCTGGGGCCCAACCTGTCCCATCTCAGGGCAGCACCTCATGAGAACTCCCATGATGTCATTTTCAGGGGACTCCAACAGCAGTTTTGCACGGAACCAACGGCACATAGCAAAACACTTCATCCCGGCCGCCATGCTTTCTGTCCTCTGACTTCCTGAGAAAGCATGAAGCTCAGGCCTGAACACACAGTCGCCTGCGGTCTGGAGTGTCAGCTGTCTCTGCTGCTGTGGCACAAATACATAACACAACTTAACGGAGAAAGGGAACCATAGGGTTCTGTCCAACGATGCTTGGCCTCAATACTTGGGAAGAACCTCGGGAGTGAGAGGACAGAGAGTGAGGCGCTCGCTCACAGTGGACAGGAAGCAGAGACAGAAAAGCTTGAGGTAATATACCTCAAGGAACTCACCCCAGTGACCTGCTTTCTCCATTTAGGCTTTGCTTTCTAAAGTTTCTGGAACCTTTCAAATTAGTGCCGCAAGCTGGCAACCAAGTGCCAATATGTAAACTTGTGGCGGGAACGGGGATTTCAGATCCAAGCCATTGCAGTCCTGAGAGGCTTGCTGACCATCTGCTGCCAGACAGCACAGCCCTCAGAACATGCTACAGCCACAGCCTCTTGGGATTCAATCATGCTGATGCTTTTATTGCTTGATTTTTTTTTTTACAACTAACTTCTGACTTCAGGGGACCCCAGTTCTTCTGTTTAGTGGTAAAATAAACTCTTTGAACTTAAATTCAAATAAAAAAATAATTAGAGGAATAAGGGATCTCACAGGCTGAGATGCTGAAAATGACCTTTATCTCTTGGTCCTCATGCTTCTGCCTCCCAAGAGCTGGGATGACAGACATGATCCACCATGGAAGACTGTGACGGTGCCAGGGACCAGACTCAGTGTTTCATGTACGCCAGGCAAGCACTTTATCAATCAAGCGACATCCTTAGACTTCCATCTGGCTTTGCTCCTTGTTGTAAGAACGACCCACAAATCACACACAATGTTCCTTGATCCAGTGCTATGTGTGTCTGTGTGAGGGATCAGCTGACCCGCATTCAGTGGGTACCCGGTCAGGAGCTGTGCAACCACAATACTAAGTGACTATAGAGAAAGTAATCTTAGAGACCATGCCTGATGCCAACTGACCCCACAAGGTGGCTTCTGACACAGAAGAAGTCCCCATCGATTTCCTCTGCGCATTTTGAAATTGAACCTGATGTGATTGTATTTCATGTTGGTATTCTGCACACAAATGAGAAACCCAGTTTGCTCTGAAGCGTTTTAGAAATTCAGACTACTGGAAAGGAAGTCCTTCACCTTGCAACGGAGACTGAGGTCATCTGGCATCTTATTACCATGGTAGGACAATTGGCCTTACCTTTCAGACAAAGATTAAGTGCCCAGCAGCCACCAGCATTTATTTTGACCAAAGTTTAATTTAAAGGAAACAAGCCTCATCGAAACAGTGGGATGAGAAAACTCCCGGCGTTACTGCAGTTATGGTGGCAGACTAGAGCAGGTGATCTTCCACCTTTGCTCTCACAGCATTTAAACTGCGGCCAGGATGGAGCTCAGTTGGTAGCATGCTTGCTTAGCATGCAGGAGGTGCCGGGTTTAACACTTAGCACCCATAAACTGACCCATAAAATAGAGGGTTCATGCCTCTATTAATCCTCACACTCAGATGATGGGGGTGGTCAGGAGTTCAAGGTCATCCTTGGATAAATAGGAAGTTTGAAGTCACGTGGTCATGAGTCTCCGCTTCAACAATAGCAACTCAATACTTGGTGACTCAATGGGTCCAAATGAGAAATGAACATCTGTTCGTTTAAAATGAGATCTAGAAGTTGAATCTAACTATCACCATGAGCTGTGTCTGCTCATGGAACTGCTTTCTTTTGGCACACACTGAAGCTGACAACTGCTTTTTAATAAATTACTAGTTTGTTCCTCTTTTGGGTGGTCACAATTTGTTTATCCACTCACCATTGCTGGACTTGGGTTACCTCCACTGAAGCACTATTAAGGAAAAGGAAATTTATAGAAAGAGGCCCCTGGTTGCCTAGAATTGGGGTAAACACAGGGACTCAGCACAGACAGACAGAAGGGGATTTCTTCAGTGAAATGTTATATAAAACTGTGGCCATGCCAGGGATACTGATGCAGGACTGTAAGCCCCAATGTCTGGGCGGCAGAGACAGAAGAACCAGAGTTCAAGGTCAGCCTGGGCTACATAGTGAGTTCCAGGTTAGCCTGAACTATGTAATGAGATCTTATCTTGAAAGAAAAAAAGAAAAATGGAAGAAAGGCTCTCCGTTTTTCTCTGTCTCTCTCTGTTTCTTTCTCTCTCCCTCTTAGTTAAATAGAACAATCAACTATGCTTCCCCACACTGACTCATGTCTGTAGCCTTGAAGAAGGCCAGTGTCATAGCACATGATTTATAAGCAGAGGATTGAAAGTAACAATCTCAGCATGTAGTCTCATGCCCTCAGTGCCAACTTCTCCCCACACGAGCACAGATGTCACCGAGAGCATCCTTGGACCAGCTGGTACCCATTAGGAAAAGAAGAGTCCTAAACAAACAATTCCTCAGACCCCATCCAAGCCAGCAGTAAAGGAAGCCAGGCAGGAGATTGCCACCAGCATGAGGTTTACAGAATGCTGGGACAAGGTGGTGCTTTCCATAGTGGGACTTTGTACCAAGTCCCTCTCAATGGATCACATAACCTTTCTTCTGCTTTACTTCTCAATATCCCTTTGAACCACTGCTATCTTCTAAATTGATTCTCCAGGTCTTCTAGAGGCAAAACACCCAATTGTGTCATTCGCTCCATTCAATTGAGCTTACTAGAATCCTGGATCATGGGATGTGTGAGGGGATGCTCACAAGTGTGTGAGGGGATGCTCACAAGTGTGTGAGGGGATGATCACAAGTGTGTGAGGGGATGATCACAAGTGTGTGAGGGGATGCTCACAAGTGTGTGAGGGGATGCTCACAGTGCAGGCTGCTGAGGAACAAAATGCACTGAGTACTGAGGGACCCGAAGGCAGCTGGGCCTGACTGTGATGAATACCACCCCTTCTCTGAGAGAGAGCTGTGCTTCTCAGAAGGAATGCAGAATACGCTCTTATCCATAAAAAAATGCATTTGAGGATTAATACAAGCAGAACAGCACACATCAGGACTGCAAGCATCAGGACCAACACATATTAGGACAGTACACATCAGAACCAATAGACATCAGGCCCAATGTGATCGCAAACAATCACAATTGTCGGCAAACAAAGAAAGTATCCTCTTCGATTTTGCAGTGAGCTCATACAAACAGACTGCACAATAACTATAGATAAGAAGCCAATATGAGAATAGAGTCATAGCTATATAGAAACATAGACACAGGGAGAGACATAGACAGGGGTAGGGGGAAGGACCCAGAATCCCAGATCTCAGAAGGCTATGGCAGGAAGACTCTCTGCTCATACCCATACTGGGCAACAGGATGAGAACTTGTTTCAAAAACCCAAAGAGGAGATTACTCAGCCAGTCAAGTGCTTGGTGTACAAACACAAGAACCTGTTTCGAGCCCCAGGATCGAAACAAGCCAGGCATGATAGTGTGTGCTTACAATCCCAGAGCTAGGAAGGAAGAAAAGGGCAGATCTCAGCATTTTCCTAGGTGGTCAGCTTTAGCTTACTTGGTGAGCTCCAGGCCACTGAAAGACTATCTCACAGAAGTGAGGTGGACAGTGCCTTAGGATGCCCAAGGCTCATTTATGGCCTCCACACAACTGTTCATATACATGTACCCTCTAGCCCCTGCTCTTCACAACAACTTTCTGAAAATCTGAAGAGGAAAATAGAAGGGAAAATGAGAAAAGAGAAGAAATAACATAGGAATAAATCCAGGCATCGACCACTTTTCTTACAGGACAAGGTTGTGCACACTTTTCAACAGAAGCATCAAGTTCAAAACCTCACAGGAAGACAAACAGCAAAATCCAGTTTCCTATGTGTCACAGTGACTGTAACCGAGACCGCAGGAGATTCTTCTAAGTCAGACACTGAAGACTGGCGTCGTCCCCCAGTACAAGAGCTAGTTGTCTGGGTTCTGTGAAATCCTCACTCCAGAACAACCAATGCCAGCCATGATCCACGGCATAGAAATGTCCACGAAACATCTGATAAGCTACATCATATAATTATGGTTGATGTTAGGTTATCATTTATGCTCTAGGTTATCATGTTATAGCTCTAGGGGAAAAAATGACATTTTCTGCCTAGGGCTCCCTGGAGATGCTGCGAACCCAAAAATGGTAGCTTCTGCCTCAACAAAATAACTCACCACCATTACTCACCGAAAAATGATATTAAATAATTTAACTCTAAATATAGTTCCCTGCCTGGAAATGGGAGATATTAAACACCAAATATATGGATGTAATAAAAGGGCAATGCATGGGTAAATTAAGGCAAGGCATGCGTTCCCTCATGAGATGCAGAATGAGACTGAGTGAATGTCAGGGAGTGGTAACTGCAGCGGCCCGAGGCATAACTTTATAGAGCGCTGGGCTTACAACTCCCCTTCACTGTGGAAGCATGTGCGTGAGTTCCTGATGGCTCCTCACCTAGTCTGTTTCTCGGAGGCCAGTGCATAAACGCTTGTGTCTGCAGGGCCAAAAGAAAGGGCTGTGATAACCAAATCTGAGACCCTGTCTTTTACCGCATGCCAAATATCCCCCACCTGAAGGTGCATCTACTGAACACGGGTCTTTCCCGGAGTGGTGTGGCCTCATCCCATCCCTTCTCACAGACATGGTATCTCCTGCCCTCAAAAGGCATCTGCGTAGGGAGCTCTGCTCACAGGTGATAGTACGGGATGAGGTAAGGGCTAGGGAAACCGCTCACTCAGGAAAGTGCTTGTCCTCAGAACATGAGAACCTGAGGTTGATCTTTGAACCTATGCAAAAGGTGTGAGGTGCATGCTGGGAGCTAGAGACAAGAGTCTCCCTGGGACTCACTGGCTAGCCAACCTAGCCTACTGGGTGAGTCAGGTTCCCATGAGAGATTGTATCTCAAAAAATAAGACAGATGGAAACGGAGAAGTGGCTCAGACAGCATTTGCTATTCTTGCAGAGGACAGGAATGGATTCCTAGCACTATTTGGCAGCTCACAACTGTCTATAACTCCAGTTTCAGAGGATCCTGCCCCCTATTCTGGCCTTTGAAGACATTGAACACACACACACATACACGAAGGAAACACCCACAGACGTAATTTAAAAATAAGGCAATTGGCCCCTAAGGAATGATAGATACCTAAGGTTAGGTACTGACCCTTACCCACATACATGTGTACATGCACCTGACATACATGAACAGGGACATACATGCTGGTCTATACACAGAAGCAAAGAGGTGATGTTTTATATGACTGTGCTGGCTAGCTTTATATCAAGTTGAGTCAGACTTTCAATTGAGAAAATGTCTCCATCAGATTGGGGGCATTTTCTTGGTTGACAAGTGATGTGGGCTAGCCCAGCCTGGGCTGGTGGTCCTAGGTGCTATAAGAAAGCAGGTTGAGCAAGCCATGAGGAGCAAGCCAGTGTGCAACATTGGTCCATGGCCTCTGAATCAGCTCATGCTTCTGGTTCCTGCCTTGAGTTCCTGCCTTGGCTTCCCTGGTTAGTGGACAATATACTATATGCTGAAATAAGTATCTTCTCAGGTTGCTTTTGGACCTGATGTTTTGTGTGTGTGCGTGTGTATGTGTATGCATGTATATGTATATATATTTTTTTATATACATAAAAATAAAACAAATTAAGATAATGCCATTATTCAAGATTTCTCCGCCTTAAAATCTTACATTCAGATATTTCCTGGTGTTGAACAGGATGGGGCCACCTCTCACCACTGACAACAGACACACTTCTTAACTCAACTGTTCTTTGATGAACATGTCACTAATCTTTAGCTTTAACTTTCTGCTATTTTCAAAGGACACTCTTGTGACCATGGCCCCCATGTATCCCACCTACATCTGCAACCGAAACGGTCCAGTGCTACCACTGCAGGCTGTGTGACTTTGAGTCACAGGCTTCTGCAACAGTATCCCCACGCAAACATCTCCAGCAATGTATCAGATATCACCCTCACGCTCATCCCAGGAAAACTCTTTTATTGTTTCCATATCTGCTCTGCCGACATGCACAGGGCTCATGCCATTCAGGAGCATGGGAAACGACTGTGATGTGCTAGGTTCCTAAAGCAGGATTTACTACAAATACATTTGGCTGGGAAAGCTCCTGGTGGGCTCTGAGTCAAAATAGGTAGAGATGGCACCATGCATCCTCAACACAGACTTTGTACATGATTGAAGGGCTTCAGTGTTCATGCCGGAGAATTCCAACTCAGAGTAAAGAGAAATGATCTAGCTTAAAGGATCTGAGTATAAGGTCTGCACTCTGCTTTAAGGCATGCTCACGTGACAACGTGGGAACTAATCTCTATATTACTATGTTATATTACCTTACTCCAATACTTCATATATCCCTCGCCCTCTCTTTCTCTCCCATCAAGTCCAATCTGTGCTGCTCATATACTCCTGGGCGTGGGATCATCTATTAGAGCATGGTCAACCTACGAGGACTCAAACCCTTTAAAGTAAACTGACTCTCCCTGCACCCCATCAGCCATCAAGACCAAATAGCTCCTCAGCAGGGGATGGGGGAGTCATGACCCCTTTCCCACACCACGCAGGAATGTTGACTGGCTCAATTGTGTGAATACAGCCACAGCCACTGCAAGTTCATGAGAGTAGCTTTGGTCCCATCTAAAGGTCAGTTTCTCTCTGGTCCTCCCTGACTTTTGGCTCTTAGATCATAGTCCTCTTCCATGAAGGTCCTGAGCTTTGGGGTAAAGAGATGGTACCAAATGTGGGTGAGCATTCCATGGACACATATTCTCTGCACTTTGACCAGTTGCCAGTTTCCCCATTAAGCACCTTCCTCTGCACAAACAAGCTTCTCTGGTGGGGACGGAGAGCGTCACTGATCTATAGGTAGAAGATAAGAACTTAGAGGGAAGTTTGGTACTAGGTACGTTGAGCAGAATAAATGTAGTAGCTTCATCACTGGGGCCTTGAGCTCCACAAATGCCAGCATTTTAAAATTCACATTCAAAGATTTTTTTATATTGTATTCACAGAGCTCCAGGGTCATCTCTAATACCCAAACTGTAGAATATTCTTCTCCTAGGCATCTTTTATAGTCACTCAACTCATGTAGCAGTGTTTCCAAGACCTGACCGACAGTATCACATCCTGATCCTGGCTTTTCTCTACTGAATAACTACTTTACCTTCTGGATATAGTACATTCTATTTATCTCACCTTTGGGTTTTCGGTTACTGTGTGATTTCTAGCTTTTGGTTAGCATAGTGCCTGGCTCTAGAAACCTGAATACACACGCATTTCTTGTGGGTGCTGGTTTTCTGTTCTGGGCATCAGTTTAATAGAGGAGTGTTGACCCTAATTGTCACTCTGTATCCACCACATCATAATATGGTTGTCATTCTTCTTTTTCTTTTTTTATACTAATGTGTGATTGGTTTCCAGCACTTTTGCTTTCTTATTTTTAATATTTCTTATCCCAGTTCTTAAAGTTCCTATCTCCTGGTACTCTTTCTTCCCCTGCAATGGGGTTGCTTCCTGTACAAGTGACTCTAGTAAGTGGTGATTTATCTTTTAACACCCTCCTGACCCCCAGAAGTTTCTTCTTCCTACAGGTTTGACTTGTCTTTGTGACGTGGTGCACAGGCTCTGAGCTGTTTTATGTGAGAAAATCTTATTTGTTGGGGGTCTGACCTTATTTCTTTCTGACCATTATTACTCTATTTGCATGTGTACATGCCCCTGAGACGTTTCATGTTCTCACCTATACAAACGTTCTGTTCCATTTTTTTAAAGGTACAACTGAAATTGGCTAACTCTCGTCTTCTCCAGGCTGTACTTTCAAGAGCATTCCCTGAGTTTCGAGCTGATGTTGATAAAGGTTTCCATGGGAATGTGACAAGGGATGATGAACGAGAGGCAAGCATGGTCCCCTCATCTAGTCATTCCCTGCAATCCCCACTATGTTACTTCTTTGTAAATTACTGAGACGTGTGCTGGTCTCCATGCCGCCCATGTTGCTCTTGTTCGCAGTGTCAGGCAGAACACTGACTCTGAACTAGCACATGGTCCGAAATAACTAGTGCCTGACTTTTCTCAGCTGCCTGGCATAGCCATGTCATTCTGTTCTGACAAGGGATGGAGGTTAGTAGAAGTTTCCAGAAAGGTCACTTAAAGAAAAAAAAAAGGGTTGTGATGGCTAAGAAGATCCTTTCCTGTCACTTATTTGACCTGCTTTGCTGACACAATGTTTGGCACTCCTGCAGCTATCTTAACCCATGAAAATATAAGCCAGGAGCTAACAGGGTGTGGAGCAGAGTAGGTACCTGGGAATCCAACGGGACCAGGAACTGCACCATCTGTCCTGGCAGGCCTTCTTCATTGCTTCTGTCACGTGACTAAGAAATGAATGTCTATCTTAGTCAAGCCATTTATTGCCAACTTGACACAAACATAGAGTCACCCAGGGTAGAGGGACCCTCAAGTGAAGAATTATATTAATCATATTGGCTGGTGGCATGCTTGGGACAGACTATATCAATTGATGGTGGATGGCGGTGCCACTGTGGGTGACACCATTCCCTAGGCAAGTGGATTCTGAGCTGTATGTGATAGCTAGGTGCACATGAGGCAGAGATAAGCCAGCTACCATCCTATCCTCCTCCATGGTTTGGTTTCTGTTTCAGGTTCCTGATTGAGGTCCTGCCCTGGCTTCCCTCAATGACGGACCGTGACCTGAGAAGTATAAGTCAAATGAATCTTTTCTTCCCCAAGTTGCTTTTGGTCATAGCATTTATCACAGAAAATGAGAAGATTAATCTTAAGAAATACAGTTTGATATGTTTCTGTCAGGCATGACTTTAGTGTAGCTTCATGAATTCAAATACGGCCATCTATAGCTAAAATACAAATTAAATATCAATTACCTCTTTTTGCAGCTCATTCTATTACTTAAAATGTATCTGTTTTAAAATGAAACACATTACCTACAGTAAGTGGAAAATCACCATTGCATGGACTATATAGAGGATCATTATGAGAAAGACTAATTTCTTGTGATGCATGCCTGCCAGTCTATAAAATGTTGTCAAGAAACCAAGGCTTTAAAGACACACAGTCTCCTTAGACAAAAAAGCTAACTGAGCATGAGCCAGAGAGAGAGCCAATATACAGCATTTCTCTCTTTTCTCTCTCTCTCTCTCTCTCTCTCTCTCTCTCTCTCTCTCTCTCTCTCTCCCCCTCCCTCCCTCTCTCTCACTCCTCTCTCTTCCCTCCCTCCCTTCCTCCCTCTCCTCCCTCTCTCTCTCTCTGAGATAAACACCTCTCCAGGCTGCAGCCATGCTAGGGAACTTAGATGTATGCAGGTGGGTATCCGTTCAAGTTTATTCAAACTTAACTCTGTGTGCCAAGAACATCATTTGCAGATTCGCCATTGGAGCCTCTGGGAAACCCCCGTCCAGGAGAGAATTTTACACATCAGGCTTTGTACATATTTACCTAAGTCAGGGCCATGGGCAGCGAGACTCTGAAACTGCAGAATGGGATCTGGGGGCAGAGAGCAATTAGTTATTCTGCTGTTGCTTTAGGATCTGTGCAGGCAAATCAAAGCAGATCTCGGATCGCCGAGATAACGGCATTGAGATGAGGCTCTCAGCAAACAAACTTCTTCAAACAAGGAAGATGAACTTGAGGGCGATAAGAGATCCTCACTAACTCCCGCTGAGCTCGTCGCTGATACGAAAGTGGCTCCTTACCCATGAAATTGCACCTGTCACAGCGACTTCACTTCATTAAGGCAGCTTCCTGATCCGAGCAAGATTATCGGCAACACACAATCTATGACTCTCCAGCTAATGAAGACTGCCTCTCCTGAGTTTCCAACAGCTGAGCTCCGAGTTCTGAGACAGCCGAGCATCGGCCAGAGGGAAGAAAGGATTTATAAAGCAAAATAGCCCCTCAAGCCAAACCCACCAACATTATCTAAGCGTCAACTCAATGAAACATTTTCCAATTATCCTCAAGAAAAAAAAAGACCTCGCCTCGCTTCAACGCCACCTGAAATAATGGCCCAAGGTTCCCTTGATTCCATTCTATGAAGACAGAAGTATAAAATGAAAGGGGATAGCTATCGAAGATGTTAATAAATATGTGGTACCTAATAAAAATATCTATTTTCATCTTGTATATTTTGCTAAATTGAAAACAGACACAGGATGGTGGTGGGGGAACCTCGGATCAAATGACTCACGGTAGAAATTAATTTATATTCAGCCTTTTCCAGCTCCCCAACTCTGTCTGCAGGAATCCCAGGTATCAATCTTCTCTGGAGTTTTTCTGGGACAGCATCTATGCAGATAAATATGCTTCTATGTTTTCCTTGAGTGGACTTCTTTGAACTCATAAACAAGAGATCACTTCATAAGTATGCATTTAGACTTGTATCCTAATGCATATGTTAACAGAGACAGACTCATTCCAGACTTTATTAGAATTTATCGAGCAATTATAGGCATCCTCCTGCATACCAAGCACTGCTCAGACGCTAGGGACATAGCTGCAAATGATACATGATTCTGACACCAAAGGAGATTCTGATCTAGACTTCTTCATGAAGTTCAGTCGGCAGACCTGTCATATCAGGAACCCACACTGTGTGTGTGTGTGTGTGTGTGTTGTCATTCTATAAAAGGTATACATTATCAGGTTGCAGAAGCACAACACCAGCATTGATAGATACATGCTTAATATACTGTGCCCTCACACTTACATAAGGTGCTTCATACACAGGCTCATGCATGTCTGCATTTCCATTATCTGTCCCCTAAATATGAACCAAGCCTTGAACAAGAAAAGCTCTCCAAATTGGTGGCATCATGATGCTATATTCTTCAGAAGGAAACACCTGGGTAGTATGTCCAGACACTTGTTTCTTAAAGGAGACATTGATAGAGGCACAGGACAACAGCTGACTGCTCCATACATTAGAGCACTTAGAAATGACTTATAGATGCAATGTACTAGAAGACCTGGGCTGTCAGAGTCAGAACCGCAGGAATTGTATGATGAGGTGAGGGGCCACCCTCAGAGTGCTCTGCTCTTCCCTTCTGTGCCCAAGATGAACTTGGTCAATTGTAATGAGAAAATACAAAGCATAAAGATAATAAAATAATAACTTATGGTGGTCCAAATCCCATTGTATCCATGGGCAACATTACTGCTACTATCAACAAGTATGGTAGATGGTGAACAATGGCATGAAAGAAAATGAAAGTACATTAGCTAGGACCCTTTCCCCCACTTGTCTCTCTTCCTGTGGTAGAGGATTAAAAACATTTATTTAGCAAAGCATCTAGCCATCAATTTCATCCATCATCCATTGTCCATCCATGATTTCACTCATTTATCCATTCATCTGTCCATTCATCCATCTATCTATCTATCTATCTATCTATCTATCTATCTATCTATCTATCTATCTATCTATCTGTCATCTATTCATCCATCTATCCATCCTTCACCCTTCCATCCATAATCTATTCATCTAAATAGGTATCATTTACTTTTCTTCTTGTTGTGGCCAAATACCTCATAAGGAGCAGCTTTAGCTGCTGTGGAATAATCCTTCTGTACACTGTGAATACGATTACTCTTATTGATTAATGAAGAAGCTGATCAGCCTATAACAAGGCAGGATAATGTTAGGCAAGACAATCAAACTGATGATACTGGAATGAAGAAGGAAGGAGTCAGAGGAGTGGCCAGCCAGATGCAGAGGGAACAGTAGATGAATGTGTTATGCTAACAAAGGTACCACCATGTGGCAGAGCATAAATAAGACATATGGGTTAATTTAAGTGTAAGAGTTAGCTAGTAATAAGCCTGAGCTAGCGACCAAGCATTTACAATTAATATAAGCCTCTGTGTGGTAATTTGGAAGCAGGTCTCAGGACGGGAAAACTCCGCCTACATTAAGGGATGAAGGGTTTCTTTTGACTCATAACTTATGTAGGGAAATGGTCCATCAGAGTAGAAAAGGCAAGAGTGTGAGGTGGACTGGGCATGGTGATGAATACCTTTAAGTCCAGAATTTGGGAGGCAGAGGGAGGCAGATCTCTGACTCTGAGGCCAGTCTGGTCTACAGAGTGAGTTCCAGGACAGCCAGCCAGTGCTACACAAAGAAACCCTGTCTTGAGAAAAACAAATAAACAAACAAGAGCGTGAGGCAGGTGGTCACATTGCATCTGCAGTCAGGAAGTGGAGAACAGACAGGAAACAGAGCCTCAAGGCCCACCCCTAGTTATCTACTTCCTTGAGAAGTTCTCACCACCTCCCAAACAGACCAGGAGCTGTGATGTTTAAACAAACGAGAGAGCCTATAGGGGACAGTTCACATTCAAACCACAATACCATCTATCCATTCATCCATCCATCAATCCCAGCTTCCACACCCACCAATCCCCTCTGTCCACTGCTCTCCATCATGACAGGCCTCTGCCTGTCTAGCCTCATAATGTCGGTTGGCTACGTGACACAAAGTCACTTTACATGAGGACGGTGCTCCCTTAGCAAACTGGATTTCTCTCATGGGCACACTGGGCCAAGATCATATGTAAGACCAACAAGTCCCTTTGTGTGACCCATTCCTATTTCAGGGCAGAGCTCAAACACCAACTTCCTCTTTTCCTCTCAATTTTTTTTTTTTTTACCAGTCATAAAAAAGGAGGAACACAGACAGGAGCTGCTGTAGGTGACCCAGATTCCCCCAATTAACATCAGGTAGTGGAGCACAGGGCGAGACTCAAGACAAAGTATCCCTGACTTAGTTTCAAGTGTTTTTGATAACGAATGGGTAGAAGACACCTCCATATCGTGGGAAATAAATGTATTTTCCAAATACTGAGTTTTGACATTTTAAACTGCGCTCCAGGAACAATGTAATACCTGCCTAGATTCATCCTTTGAATTTTTTTTTTTTTTGGCTCAGTTTATCAGTAATACGAAGATCCAGAAGAAACCTAAAAGTGACAAAGAAAATGAATGTGACTAGACTAGGAATTCTCCGAAGCCACAAATGAGGTTCCGGGAGAGAGGAATAAATCAAGAAGTCCTAAGTCGCCAAGCCGTTCTTTGCCCAGCTGCGAATTGCCGGTTTCTAATTTGGTGGCTATCAGAGGCAGATCCGGGTTTTAATTTCTCCCTAGAGTGATTCACGATTGCCTGTAATTCCACAGCAGGTGGCTCACTGTTCCATCAGAAAGTGCCTGTGCACAAATACAATCATATGCATTACGTTGACATCGGCCCCGGAAAGGTGGCTGCATACACCCTGCCTGCAAAAGAGGGAATGCTCCCGTGTTTAACACACGTGAAAATACTCACGTGGTAAGAGACAACATCACGATCTTGACACCTCTGATAGGAACTGAAAGAAGTGTCAACTTCAATTACTGTTAGATGCCACCGCATGAAGAGGCCCTGGCACATGGTAAAGTTTCTATGGCCCTATGTGGGTCCACTATGAACAAGACCCCTATGGCCCCCATCTGGAAGACTCCACCTATTTTACCTGGAGACAGTAATGACAGATTGCCCCCACCACATACAAATCACAATGGAGTCAGCTAGCCAACTTCGGAGCAATAGGAAGCCACCATGGCAGAGACTCCGAGCATAGCGCATGCCAGGTGGGACTCACCTCTTCTCTGCGCCAGCAGATTTCTTCTGACAGATGAGGACAGCTGGTGCATACTTCCCAGTATACTCCGAGCTCTGCTTGACATCCCAGATGGCAGGGCTGCTGGCTCTCACCCCAATGATGCTCACTCCTTTCTTAACCTTGGCCCTGTTGGAGACAGGAAGTACATGTTTGAGACAGTCCTGAGACACTCCAGGTCCAGGTCAGCAGTGGTACCAGGGATGTGGTACATTGTAGCTTTGCATGTATGAGCTCATGGGGAATTAGGTTTAAACACAAATTTGTAGCCATATTCCTATCTATCTGTCCTATCCCCCCACCCCCACCTCAGCCCTCAGTCATCCCTACTTTTACAGAAGGAGCTAGGAAAGTATGCTGGCCTTCAGCGAACAGCTGTTGCATATAGCAATGGAATGTCTCTATTAATTAAAAGACAACACACAAAACAACAGCACTAAAACCTACCTGGAATCGTTTATGGCGAGAAAACCAAATGAGAACTGGAAGTAAGCCAAATATAGAGAGGTAACATTCATAGGGGAGCACCTGCAGGGGGGAGGGTCCTGAGCAGCAGACCATATGAACACCAAGCACTACACCTGATTTTCCCAACAGTGTCTGAGTTCCACAGAGAAGCACTGAGGCTCAGACAGGTGAGGGGATGTTCATAGGCCCCTGCACATAGAGGTGCTGGGCTGAACAGGGCTAGCCAACCTCTATGTTTCCGCTCCTTCCTGACAGTCTTATCATCTTTGTTGCCATAGCCACACCCTCCATCATCATCATCATCAGAGCTGCAAGCCCCATCTTCATCATCACCGCTATGACCTCCATCACCACCATCACCATCATCACCTCAACCTCCATCAATATCACCACCAAAATTCTGGACATCATCATTATCATCTTTTCTTCTTCATCATCACCACCATCCCATCATCATGATTCTCATGACAAACCTCACTCCATCATCACTATCTTATGCTTTCATCATTATCATCATTACATTCCTAATCTTTATCATCACCACCACAACCTCTCTCTTCATCACCATTACCACAATGTCCATCTTGATCATCGCCACAGCCTCATCATCTTCACCACAATCCCCATCTTCTTCATCATCACCACCATGAACCCCTCAACATCAGCAACTCTACAATATCTCCATTACCAACACACCTCCTACCTTCATCACCACCATCACTACATCCATCTTTATCATCATCACCACAACTGCCATCTGGTTCATCACCACCACCACGTTCCTCATAATCCTCTGTACTCTGGATCACTTACCACCAACTGGATGCTATTTTAAATGTTATAGTTCTATAACATTTCATCCTCAAATACCCTACTAGGTCAGTCACCATGGGAAATTGTATCTCTCTCATGGCTCCAGAGTAGAGGAACAGGCCTTGAGCAGCAGGAATGACAACACTCTTGGCTCTCCCTGTATCACTGTGAACTCCTGCCATTAGAGCTGATAAAAGTGAATATATTCATTTTCTCTGCTACTCACACAGAGTTGGTTGGCTTGCATCGTGCTACCCAATATCTACTCGTGATTTAGCCAAGGACACACTCAACAAGGCAGTTCATCTTCCATCTGAGACCCCATTTATCATCTTCCCTCTTCCCTTCCTCCATCATAGAAGGGGCCACATGGTCCCCACAGGCTTTTCTGCAACGTACAAACACCCCTGCCCTTGCACTGAAGCTGGATCACGGAGGCCCTCTTCGCATGCAGGCCCTTGTTTCTTGCTAAGAAATTTCCAAAGAAAAAAGCCTACATGCGATGAGAAGAGGCAAAAGGACAACACAGTAATTTTCACAGTTTGATTTACAAACTGCCTTGTAGATTTGAAGAAAGCGTGTTTCCTATTGTGACTTCCCTTTCCGAATCCTCGGGGAGAATGAAAAGGGCTTAGAAGCTGAAGCACCAAGGGAGGCTTGGATGCTTCTAGTCTCCTGGGGAGACTGGCCGCAGTCTGGCACATGCTCTGATCAGAAGAGAAGCCCCCCAGTTCCTGTCTGCACCTCTGAAGTCCTCAAGGAATGGGGCATAGAAGACAGAGACATGCCTTTTCTTAAGTATTTCTACTTCTATTGGAGACAATTTTACACACAATCTGCAGGAGAGGACCTGAAGTCGCCATGCTCCTGGAAGGCCGTCAGAAACACTTCAGTGGCACTGGGAATAGGATCCCGGGAGAGTTCTCACCATTCCTCAGCTGAGAACAGTGGGACTCTGGGTTGACACTACACAGACAACACGATTCACATTCAGCACCTGGGTCTAGAAGGGCCAGGAATTTTGGCCACCTGCCGGACAGAGGGCACCATGGGACTCATCCCCAGTAGAATCCTGCACTTCTGGGCTGAGGTACACTCCTCTCAGTGTTCAGCGCTGCATACAACATTGCACAACCGTTTGTTTGGGGGAGCTAGAGTCGTGCTGTGTGGCTTCACAGGGCGAGGAGTCTAGGAAGTTGTACCTGGCTTCCTCTGGATATGGCCCATGTTCTTTTCCCCTCTGGTTACTATAGTTTGTGTGCTTTTCGAGACATAAAGCTGAGCAGCACACGTGACTACAGGGTAAGCCCTCTGAATCTGCCTAATGACATGTTGAACCAGTAGGTGGTCTTTGGGACAGGCCATTCCCTACTGGAAGACTATACTTCCCAGATCCTCATATGGTCTATGGGAATCATTTCCTTCCCTATAAAGGCTACAGCCAGATGCTTCCTGTGGGAAATTTTTCTCATCCATCCATGTAGGTGAGATCTGAGATGCCCCCTTACTTTTTTTTTTTTTTAGTCAATAAACATAGTTCCGCCTAGAGGTTAAATTTGAACGCCCCCCATTTGGCCCTTTCCAGCTCCTTTAATCCTAATAATATAATAGGGACAACCCCAGTACTCACAGTTAGTCTACAACAGGAGAAACGGACGACTTATGGTCAGCTCTGGGAGTTAACACGAGGAGTTTTAGAAACAGATTGTCATGGATAGCATTGCTTCCATGGGGGATACGAATGTGCTTTGTGGGGGTTTTATCTGGAGTCAGGATGGGACCCAAGGCCTTACGCACACTTGACGAGCACTCTATCACCAGGTGACACCCCCAGTCCGTGCTTTGCGTTTCAAATGACTATACTAGCAGCTGTTTTGGATGCATCCATTCATAAAGGTGAGGTTTTATGTACAAGTCTGTGTACTCAGGATACTCTCTGGCTAAGTAAGTTCTGACTTCTGCTTTGCGCAAACTTGACTAAATTACAGGCATTCGGGCATGCTGGTGAAGGGGCTGAGGAGATGGTTCAATGCAGAACGTACTTGCTGGGCAAGCATGAGTTTGATCCGTAGCGTTTACATAGAAGCTCGGCACAGAGGAAAGCACTTGGAATCCCAGTGTTGGGGAAGCGGAGATGGGAAGATCACTGGGGCTTGCTTGTCAGCCAGTCTGGCCAAATCAGTGAGCCCTGGGTACTGAGAGATCCTATTTCAAAAGCAAGGTGAAATAATTGAAAATAGTCGAGATCAGGGTGTGGTCTCCAGATGTATCTGTGAAGTGTTGCACACACAGAGGTCTACTGGTGTAAAACTTCATTCGCCGTGGACAGCTATTCTTTCGAGATATGTTAGTATGGATTACAGAGGCTGCCCCAATTACTGCGCACTGGAATTTTATTGAATCAAATTTGCTTTAAATAAATAGGTCATCAGCCTCTCTTTAGCAATCTTTTTATTATGTGGAAGGTATTGGTACCTAGGCCTTTGCTGACATATAATGGGCTCATATTTTGCTTAGATTTTATTCCTAAGTAGGTCATTTAGAATTTGGATGATGTTTCTCAGTGAGTGGTCTTTCGAATATCCAGGGTTATTTATTTAATCCATGAATGATCTCAAGTTTTCTATAGCTACAGTGGTTTTGAAGAAGAAATTCTTTCTAAGGTTTATAGCAGAACACTGGATTTGCCTCTCTCACAAACAGAAAGACTTTGCTGAGAAACCACACACACACACACACACACACACACACACACACACACACACACAGCCGGTGACTCTGACACAGAGTGGGAAAGAGATGTTTGTTTGCACGGTGGAGGCCTGCGCTGTGTGTGAGAATCACGTACAAATATATGCAAACTTGGCCACCTGCTCCTTGGAGATAGGTCCATAGTATTAGCAGAACATGATGTGCCTGCGTTAATCATTCTGAAACACTGCTTCCAGAGTTGTAGGTGGTGGCATGTGGAAGCTCATAGCAGGCAGTTCTTAGAACCCGTGGAGATTGGCATCACTGGTCTGAACCAAACGCTAGTTCCTTCTTTGTTTATGACAAGCGGGTTCGTTATAGTCATTAATGGAAGTTTATAACCCACTTGTGGTTCCATAAATACAGGTTATCCTGACAGCCTCATTACCAGCGATAAACACAGCACTTGATTTCTGAAGACACTTTACCGTAGATTTACATTTAATAACACATCCACCACAGTTGAGAGCGGGAAAGCCATAATTTTCCCCAGAGTATGCCCAGGCCAGTGAAGGCTGATACAGACAAACCTGCTTGGGCTTAGAGGATGGCATGCTTTTAAAACATAATAGAATAAGCTGTAAAGTCTAGACAGGTGCATATGTATGATGTAAGTATCATGTATATAGCATATGCACATGTATACCCACACTGCCTCAAACACAGGACTCAGGAACTTAACTGATAGAGCCAGGACTAGCTGGCAGCCTGGACACCAAACCGAGGGGCATAGTGGTTATGTTTTTACCTCCATTTGCCCCTCCACATCCCAGCCTCTGTCCTCCGTCAATGTTGGGCATGATCCTAGACCCTGCATTCAGGGTATCTGTCCACCACCTTATAAAAAAGGTTGACAGCTGACCCAAGTCAACCTACCCAAAGGCCCTCTTCTAGGAATTGACCAAGCACTGGGCCCTGATAACCCTCCTATTTCTCTGCCTCCTTGCCACCTTGCTTCTTTCTCTCTAGTCTATGACATTAACATATGCAAATGAGACTTTCATTATCATATGCAAATTATCATTTAGCCTCAACATCTGCAAGCAATCCATTCCATTGAGGTCAAGACATGCAAACAGTTCTCTAGTAGTAACATATGCAAACTGTTCCCTAATATTAACATATGCAGGTGTTCCTTGACATACCATATGCAACAAGCCTCAGGAATTAGCAAATGAGCCCTGAATTAATATGTGCAAATTATCTTCCAGCACTTGCATGTACAAATAGCCCCTGTCATTCGCATATGCAAATTCACCTGAGATTAACTTATGCAAATATCTCTAAATCTAGCACTCCCAGGCTGTTCTTTAGACTGTGAAATAGCCACCACTCTCTCACCAAGTGCCTTTCTGAACTGGACCAGAGGTGATTAGTTCATCTGCCGTAAGGCTGACTGAGGGGCTGTCATCTACCCCTAAAATAGGCTTGCTCTGAAAGAAGGCACTGCATTTCTCTACCATAGCTGAGAAATTCACAGCTGGCCTTCTTGGTGGTAGGTGCCTTTGATCCACTCCGATATTCAAGGATCAAAGCAGATCCTGGTCCTGCTGTTTCCAGCCCATGGTTTGCAGCACCTCTGTCACGAACACCCCAGCCATTGGGAGAAAGGCAAGTGGTAAATAACAGGGCAGGGCAAATGGACAGTGCAAACTCAGGTGCACTCACAGTCTACTGAAAGCATCTACCATCTTGGCCACATGCCGTTACAGATGCAAAGGCTTCTGGGAAGCCAGTTCCCAGCTGGCTACTGAACCTGCCTGCAGTGTTGCACAAGGAGAGCTAGGATTTCCAGCTCAGTTAAATGTGTCCTGTGTCCTAGAGACCACACGCAAAGCTAAATCCCCTTGCACCACTGCACACAGAGTCACTACTGCAGAGAAGCCCCAACTGAAAAGCCACCAGTGGGCACTCAATGCAGGCACATTTATGAATGGTTTGACATGTGGATTATTAAAAGTACCTGTGTACAGCTGGGCAGTGCTGCCATACACCTTTAATCCCAGCACTTGGGAGGCAGAGGCAGACGGATCTCTGTGAGTTCTAGGCCAGCCTGGTCTACAAGAGCTAGTTCCAGGACAGAAACCAAAGCTACACAGAGAAACCCTGTCTCGATGATAAACAACAACAACAACAACAAAAAAGGTCTGTGTGCTCAATAAAAGAATGGAAGTTAGAAGGGGGATGAAAAAGAAGTAAGTTGGGCTCAAAAGGAGAAATTTGAGTATTTTTGTTCCTTGTGAGATTTATTTAAAATTTGTGAGTGCATATATGTGTGATGGAGGAGGAAAAGAGAAGAAATGGAAGAAGAAAATTGAGACAAAGAGGCCTGGGGGGCAGGGTGAGACTCTGGCACAAGTTTAGTGCACACAGAGTTCAGAGCATTGAGAGGAAAACCTTGGGTGGCTTACAAGTACAGTACATGTGTCCAGAGGAATGTTCTGGAACTAGCAACTAATATTTTGCCAAGCAGGGATGAACACAACCTGCAATCCACAATCTGCTCTAGGATTCTCTGGAATCTGACAATGGGAGGAAGAAATGGGCCTCCAGGCTGCCTCCTGTTTAAGAGAGGCTTGCCAGAAGCAACCTTTCCAGAGATCCAAGGGATAAAAACCTTTCCAGAGCCTCATCTCCCAGGGCACCGAGTTCTGCTAACCACCAGCACCCAGCACCCAGAGCTGCATGAGGCTCTCCTGTCTGCAGACAGCACGGACACTGCTTATAGCTGGACACCAAACACAGGGAGAGATGCTGTACAGGCCTCCTGATCAATGTGGGAGAATACACTCCTCAGTTCAAAGACCAGTAGACACCCTGTTGAATTTCTGGAAATGTTTCCTGTCCCTTGTTTTCTCTCATTAATAGTGGCCAAGCATAAAATAAGTTCCATTTTCTGAGGGGTGGTAGCCAGGTACTTCATTGGTAATCAGTCTACTTCTAATTGCTGAGTGATCGACTACACTGGTCAACAGGCATGAGCCTTCCCAGGTACCACTATCCATCCTGTGAGAGTCACGCCCCCATGTTCCCATGTTCCCTTGGAGAGGCATAGAGCCAGACCTTAGACCACAGGGATAAAGCCTTTACTACACCTCTTCCATCTCTACTTGAAGATTGTGGGGGTTTGAATGAGAACTCTCCCCAACAGGCTCATGTAATTGACACTGTCTAAAATTAGCAGAATCATTTAGAAGGTAAAGCCTTGTTGGAGGAAATATTTCACTGGAGGTAGGTTTTGAGAACATATGGCCTTCCCGTTTGATCTCTGCTTTCTGTGTGATTGAAATTTTGATCTGTCAGCTTCCCGCTCTGGCTGCCACGCCATCCTCACCATCACGAAGATTCCCCCCACTGGAACCATAGCCAGTATAGTCTTTCTTCCATAAGTTGCTTTTAGTCATGGTGCCTTATTACAGAAACAGAAAACCTAACTAATACAAGGGCTATGCCAATTTATGCACGCAGCTAAGACAGACACAGACGGGAGAGCGGGACCAGAGTGATCAACACTAGCATGTTCTCCAGCAGGAGACATATTTGAATGTGCTGTGTTGACGTCGGCATATGTGTTTACGAAGCTGGCACTTGCACTATTGAAATACTGTGTGCTACACACAACACATCACAGGCAAAAATCAAAAGTGTTCAGATGAAAAGTAAATATGTTGAGTAGTAATGGCTATTCTCTCGTTCCTAAGAGCCCCCTGGAACATCCCCAGAATGCCCCCGCAGTAGAGGGATGTTCCGTTACCATATGGCACGTTGGTGCATGCTGAGATGGAGCCCAAAGCCCGCTGCAGGATCTATGTGTGCCAATCTCAGCAAGAGTGAAGGTGATATGGTAGTTTGAATGTAATTGGCCCCCATAAGCTCATAGGGAGTGGCACTATTAGGAGGTGTGGCTTTGTTGGAGTAGGCATGGCCTTGTTGGAAGAAGTATGTCACTGCAGAGGTAAACTTTGAGGTCTCATAGGTGTTCAAGCCATATCTAGTGTCTGAGTTCACTTCCTGTTGCCTACGGATTAAGATGTAGCGTCTTCTCCACTTTCACCTCCTTCCCCAGCTCCACGTCACACTATGATGATAATGGACTAAACCTCTGGAAATATAAGCCACGCCAATTGAATGTTTTTTCTTTATTTGAGTTGCTGTTGGTCATGGTGTCTCTTCACAGCAATGGGGGGAGGGCATCCAGAAACGCTCTGCAGCACCTGGCTGTCAGACAGTTGCTACCTATTAGGAAAACGCCAAAGGCCAAGAAGGATTTATTTGCCAGGAAGGAAAGACCCCGTGCCTGAGGGGGATGGAGCCAAGAAAAGAGGCAGGTGTGTCATCAGGAGAAGGTGTGGTCAGAAAAGGATTGTAGCTTCTGAAGGGAGTGTAGCTCCCAGAAAGAGATATAGCTTCACACTAGCTAAGTCCCATATTACACAATTTGTGGGAAAAGCGTGGATTAACTAAACCCAAAGAGGCCAATAAAGGTAGAACCCATGCTGTGAAATCCAGGGAGACATCCCAGGCTGGAGCCCACCCATGCCCATCCATGCCCACCCACGTCCACCCACGCCCTTATTCACAGGGCAGTTTTATTGACCTTCCAAGTTCAGGCTGCCACTAAACCTTTGCTGTGACCATCTTCCCATTATTTCAACTACTGTGTCACCTTCCCAGAATTCTGCCAGCTGGTCCTGGTGCACAAACATACTCATCCTGAAAGAATCAGCTTAATGCTAGCAGTCACTTCTGAGACTCCATTAGTCTATCAGTGTGTCGATGTATATGTGTGTGTGTGCGTGTGTGCATATATATGTGTGTGTGTGTGTATTTATGTATATATAGAGAGTGTGTGTATATATATATAGTGTGTGTATGTATGTGTGTGTGTATATATAGTGTGTGTATGTATATATAGAGAGAAATAGTGTGTGTGTATGTGTATGTATATGTGTATATGTATATATATATATATATGTATGTATGTCAGATGGGTGAATGAATGAGCCAGTTACAGTTAATGAGTGCACTGAGAGGTAAGAAAACAACTGAATGTCCATGTCGACACCCTCCCTAGTAACATTTTAGTGACCATTCTCCTACGTACCTCTTTATTTATGCACTATCTAAAATTCTATATAATTAGGACAAAACCCAGATTGGCCACACGAGCATCAACTGGAACACTCACCATCCAGGGAGGTTCTGGTCAAAAGTAGTATCGTATAAATAGGGCCTCTGTAAGTTAAGCCCCGCGCACCTTGGGCACCTGTATGTGATGGCTGTGAATGAGGCATGCTGCTGTGACCACAGATCGTTCAGGTTTCTTTATCAGCTCCAAAGGTAACTAAACAAGCCTGATGCAGAGAGCTGCCTGGCTGCCGACCAACCCAGGAAAGGAATACCCAGTGAAGGGAAAACCCAGCCACAGAGCACTGCAGCTGGGCCTCTGTGGTATGAAGTTCCCTCCCAGGCCAGCTGCCTGCTTGGAAGACCCCTGATGTCTCTTGGGTGTCAGAGCCTCTGCAGTCCCAGCATATGCCAAGTGGCTTCCTTTGCCAGTATAGTGATCACTGACTTGTTCAGGCTGCACCAGCGCTTAGAGCTTCCTACAGCCTTACAGCTCCCGGGCCCAGCTTTTTTCCTCACAACTCAAGGCAAACAAGATGGTCAAAGGTCTGCTTCTCCTCTGGCCTTAGCTCAGGGGAGACATGACAGAGATGGATGGAGAAGGTTGTCAACACCACAATGTAGATGCTGAGGAGAGGTGACTCCCCTCTCCCAACAGAATACACTGTCTCGAGAGGACAGTGGCATGTGTGAGCAGGGCCAGGAACCAAGCTGTGATTCTTCTGCTTGGTCACCCAGTGAGCCATACAACAGACACCTCCTGAGACCCATATGGCTTCCAAGTGCTTTCCACAGCACTGGGAATGCACAGAGAGGAAGCCATATCCCAACCATTCTAGAACGAGTGAGAGCCAGACACAGAGACATGTATGTGTACATGTGTACACACAGGTGTGATGCTGATATCTCCTGTAGGTTGTTACCGAGGGCTGGGAGTGGAGGTACTATAGAGACTGTCCTTAGTTTATTGCTTACATTCCTGCCAAGAAGCTATGGTGGGCAGAGGAAAACATGCAGACATGTTCAAGGCTGCCTCTCATTTGATTTGCTCTCCATTTGGTGACAGGGAAAAACAAACAAACAAACAAATTTCCCTGGTCCCTATTGAAACTACCACCCAGCAGTTCAGAAGGCTATTTTCTATTGCTTGAAAGTGAAGAAGCCCCCAAGGGCTCATGTTTGGGGCCTTGATTGACAGCTTATGGGCTTGGGGATGTGATCAGATCATGAGGACCTGATCGATAGATTAACACACTGACATATCAATAATAGAAAGGCCTTACTGTGATAAAGGAGGCAGGGACTTGGAGAAAGTGGGTCACAGATGTGTATATGAGGGCTAAGTCTAGCTCTGTTCCCGTCTTGTCCACCATGACATGAGATGTTCCACCATGCCTTCCCTATTGTGAGAGACAGAACCCTCCAAAACCCTGAACTAAAAACAGCAATCCCTCCTTGAGTCTCTCCCAGGCAACTGAGCATAACCAACATGGTTACCACACTGTTCAAATGTTTCATCACTAAGTTTTAAGTTTGGTGTGCAAGGTGCATGGTATATGTATGTGGACACACATGCAAATGCAGGTGTGTGAGAGTATGATGCACGTGGAGGTCAGAAAAAAAGGCCAGGTGCCCTTCTTGTTGACAGAGGTTTCTGGCCTGCCTGGTCACACAATTATTCAGTCCAAAAGAAGCACTACATTAACTGTAAACTGGTTGGCCTATTAGCTCAGGCTTTTCATTAACTCTTATAACTTATATTAGCCTATAAGTCTTCTCTGTGTTAGCCATGTGGCTTGGTACCTTTTTTGGCAAGGCAGTCACATCTCGCTTCCTCTGTGTCTGGGTGACGACTACAGACTGACCTTTCCGCTTCCAAGAATTCTCCTGTTCTCCTTGCCCCGCCTCTACTTCCTGCCTAGTTGCCCCACCTATACTTCCTGCCTGGCTACTGGCCAATCAGTGTTTACTTAAAATACAAGTGACAGGGTAAAGACCATTGTCCCACAGCACTTTCTCTATTCTCTCTCTGCTTTATTCCCTGGAGACAGGTTCTCTTACTGGTTTTTAGCTAAGCAGGAAGGCTGACAAGCCCCAGCAATCTTCCTGTCCCTGTCCAGTGCTAGGGACACATGGGTCTATAAGGCCATGCCCAGCTTTTGGTATGAGTGCTGAGGATGTAAACACAGGAGCCTGTGGTTACACAACAAGGGTTCTACCCATGGAGCCATCTCCCAGCTCCTCGCTACATCTTTTTTATTTATTTTTATTTTTTCTTTATTTTACATTCCAACCACAGTTCTCCAACGCACCCCTCCTTCTGCCCGCTCCACCTCCCTTTAGCCCATACCCCATCTACTCCATAGCAAGTCAACAAAATCTGGTACATTAAGTTGGGGCTGGACCAAGGCCCTCCCCCAGCATGAAGGTTGAGCATGGCATCCCACCATAGGGAATGGGCTCCAAGAAGCTCATACGCCAGGGATAGAGTCTAGTCCTACTGCCAGGGGCCCCTCAGATAGTCCAAGCTTTACACTGTCTCCCACATATGGTGGGCATAGTTCGGTCTCATGGAAGGTCTACGGCTGTGGGTCTAGAGTTCATGATTGTCCATGAGCTTGGTTCAATGTCTCTGTAGAGTTTTCCATCACGATCTTGACCTCCCTTGCTCTTATAGGTGAATAGGCTGCTTATAGATTTACAAGCATCCTCAACACTCCCTGCAAACCAGCTTCTCTAGGTCCAGAAAGGATGGAACAGAAAGGGATCATATACATAAAGGACCGTAAAGGACGGAAGTGGAGAGCGGGTGAGACAGGACAGTCAAGGCTGAAGGCAGAAGATGTAACAAACACAAAATACTACAGTCACTGGAGGGGTACCTGTGTTGCCAAGCCCTGAGGGACAAAGGTTCCCCCTTCCTGTAGGCCTAAGGGCTTTGATGCTGGCCACTAGGGAGTGGAGTATTACACCACCAAGGTTTCTCTTCAGTAGCTGTGGCTACAGAGGTCTAAACACCTGCACTGGTGCTGATGTTACTGGAGGCTGGAGCTTCAACAGCTGACAATGCCTGGTCATTCATGTCCAAAGCAACAAGTCCCCAAGCTGCAGATAGAGAGCCATGAGCCTCTGGCTCTAAAGCCCAGAGCAGTGGGCCACTGGCTCTCAAAGCCTGGAGCTGGGAGTCTCTGGCTCTGCCATTGTAGTCCCCAGGCCTGGGAAACTCTGGAGCCTGGGATTGCCAAACCCTAGTAGTTTCTCTCAGCTCTTCACAATCCTTATGTGACCAGAGCAGAAGGACCCGAGGCAGATCGGATCTGAAACGCAGAATGCCTCTAGGAATCAATTCTCACTTTCTTCCTAGCTCATCTTGAAATGATTACTAACCAGCTCTGACCACTCGCAACAAAACAAAAGCAAGTAAGACAGTGGCTTGCACTCCAGCCTCAGATATTAAACACAGGCCTGAAGTTTAAATCTGCCTCTGGAGTTCCAAATTTAGACAACTCAATAATCTCCACATAGAAAACAGGACAGATATTTACAGAGAAGCAGCTCTTGGGTGACAGTGCCAGCACCAGGGTTTTATAACTTGGGCCACCTCCCAGATCTCAGATCATTGCAGTGCATAGGGGACCAAGATTAGCCTGATATTCAGGGTTTGGAATAAGTCATAATTTTATTGTTGGTGAAGAGCCTCAAACCTCTATTTTCACCACACACCTACTACAATTGCAGGCTGGTTTCTGTTTCTCTCGAGATGATCAATTTTTGAAGAAAATCGCTTAAACATACATTAGTTGAAGAAAACTTTCCATACCAAAAGTAGGATGCCAGCCAGCAAACACACATGTTCTAGAATGTCTGTGGGAGGGCTACAGCTTTTGTGTGTGTGTGTGTGTGATTTTTTGAGACAGGTTTTCTCTGTAGCTTTGGAGCCTGTCCTGGAACTAGCTCTTGTAGATTTGGCTGGCCTTGAACTCACAGAGATCTGCCTGTCTCTGCCACTGCTGTGATTAAAGGCGTGCACCACCGCCTGGCTGGAGCTACAGCTTTTAATTAAGTATTTTCATGGAACAAATATCAGGATGTTGTAAATAATGAAATCAGAATGAATGGGACTGTGAGAAACACTTCTTTCCCAGCAGATTTCTGTCCGTAACTTTCCTCTCCTTTGCTATGCATATTCTGGGAGAGTAAGATGTGTGGACATCTGGATTTGACAGAGTAATAATTATGTTGTGTGTGCTAACTTGGTTTTGAGAAATTAGAACCAAGCCCACTCAGTGGCCACCTTGATGGAGAAATGGACAGGTTCCAATCCTGGATTCTGGCAAGTGCTCCAAGTATTCTTTACATGCACTTCCCAAGTATTTGTTGTAGGGTCTCCTAGTCTAACTTTAACTATCAATGTGGTCTAGCCAAGAAGCACAGAGAAGAATGCATCAATGGACAGACTGTTCATATTAGACTTGTCTGTGGGAATTGTCTTGGTTGTTCATTGATACAGGAGGGCCCAACCCACTGTGAGTGGCACCATCCCTTAGGCAGGTTGTCCTGTCCTGTATAAGAAAGCTAGCCTGGGAGAAATCAGTAGCTAGAGTTCCTCTATGGTCCCTGCCATATAGTGAAGTAAGTCCCTTGGCTGGACTAATGTGCGAAATAGCAAGCAGGCCTGTGATTCGAGTTCTTGCTTTAACTTCCTGCCGCCGACTTCCCTCAATGATGGACATTGACATAAGAGTTAACCAAACCAGCCAGTGGTGGTGCGTGCCTTTAGTCCCAGCACTCGGGAGGCAGAGGCAGGCAGGTTTCTGTGAGTTCAAGGCCAGTCTGGTCTACAGAGTGGGTTCCAAGACAGCCAGGGCTACACAGACAAACCATGTCTAAGGGAGCAGGAGGGGAATAAGCCAAATAAACCTTTCTTCCAGTAAGTTCCCTTTGGTCAGAATGTCTTATCACAGCAAGAGAAAGAAAACCCGAATACAGAACCAACAGTAGACAAAAGGACTGCTATGTCAGAGAGACATGTGGGTCAATTATGCACTTGGAGGGGGTACACGTGTGTGAGGATGCTTTTGTACAACTGTGCATGTGTGCATGTTTGTGTGTGACTGAATTTGTGTGTGCACTGGAGACAGGTGTTCCTTAAGCATCATCTGCCTTTGTTTTGAAACAGCCTCACTATTGACCTGAAATCGAGAAATTTGACCAGGTTGACTGGCCAGTGAGACACAGGGATTCATCTGTTGTTACCTGCCCGAGGGTGATAACTGCAATCTTGTGCCACCACACCAGGCTTATTTTTATTTTTGATTTGTGGGGGTTTAACTCAGGTCCTCTCTTACCAGCATTTTAGCGACTGAAGTATCCCTCCAGCCCCACAGGTTCACAGATTCATTTTGGATGTACTTTGGATAGTTGTACTAGTTACATTTTGTTTCTGTGATCAAAGACCACATCCGAAAGTGACTCATGGACAAAAGAGTATATTTTGGCTTATGGTTCCAGATGGAGAATCCAAAATGGTGAGAGAGATATGGCTGTCAGCATAGAGAGTTGACAGATCACATCTCAACCACATACAGAAAGCAAAGGCAAACAGGAAGTGGGGCAAGACTATAAACTCTAAAGCCCACCCAGACCAGTGACATACTTCCTCCAGGAAGGCTCCAACTCTTAAAGGTTCCACTCCCCAAACAGTGCCACCTACAGGGGGGAAAATGTCCAAAAAGCTGAGCCTGTGGGGGACATTTCTCACTCAAAGCATTGCATCTATGCAACAACATTCTGCCCATCTCCACATTTACTGACATTAACACTATGCCTAAAGAGGGTTGTCTTACCTTTCTTTATTTTCCTATCTTTAATCTCTTTCTGTCCTTAAAAACCTTCACATCCTCTACTTGTTTCTCTATTATGATGTTGGCTCAAGTTTAATTGTGTATTAAAAAGGCTGCCACTTAGGGAAATCAATCTGTGGATCCTCCTAGAGTTTATTTCACTGTAGATGAAGCTTTATTTTCCCATTTGTTTTTTTTTATCAGTATATTTACTAAATGATCTGTCCACCCAGCGCCCATGATACAAAATTCTGTCATTAATATATATTAAAGCGACCCCAGCTTTGTGGCTGACGTTTGGCTTTGCAACCCCGTTATTAGGCTGAGGACCTTCTCACAGTCCGGATGCCTTTTGACACACTTTAGTGTCTTGGAGGGTCATTTTCATCCTGTGGTCTTTTCTTTGTGGGGCTATTTTGATGTCTCACGTTTCAATAGGAGCCATTCCCGTTTGCATGTTTTCAAAGGCACTTTGAGTTTGGAAAAGAATAAAAGAGACAGGAAAGAAGAAAGACGTAGAAATGGGGCATAGAGTGTTATAAAAATCACTCCCAGGTTTGGACCACACCAACCTCCAGTCAAAAAGTAGCACATACCAGTCAATTATGGGGTGATGGCCCGCAGCGGTCATTCTCCCAGGAAGGCAAGTGGCTAAGTGTGCTGTTGAAGGACCCTGGTGATGCCTGAGTTGACTACCCTGAACACTCCACACACAGTAACCTTCATGAAGACAGTGGGTGGTGGTGGTTTTCCACACTTTTGGCAGCAGCCTTATGCCCAATGAAGATGAACATGCCTTTTCTCTCTTGAAGGTGAGGTGCAGTCCCATACAGTAGTGGTTCTCAGCCTTCCTAATACTGTAACCCTTTAATCCAGTTCCTCATGTTGTGGTGACTCCCGACCATAAATTATATTGATGCCACTTCATAACTGTAATTTTTGTTACTTTTATGAATCATAATGAACACATGTGTCTTAGGCAACCCCTGCGAAAGGATTGTCATACCACCAAAGGGGTTGAGACCCATAGGCTGAGAAACACTGCCAAAGACGAAGCTCTGGGATGTCCCCAGGAGCTACAAGTAAGGAGGGAGCCTTCTTTCCACCACCTTTCTCTTTCAACCCAACCCCCTAAGCTTTGTGAGGGTTTGAGGATCTCAGCTACTTCGCCACAAAGAAAAAGCAAGCATAAAGTGAGTTTCTGTGATGGAAGAATGTTCTAGTTAGCTTTTCTATTGCTTTGGTAAAGCATTATAACCAAATGCTCGAGGAAGAAAAGGTGTGTTTTAGATGAAGCTTTCAGGTCACAGTCCATGACTAAGGGAAGTCGAACCAGAGCTCAAGCAAGAACTTGGGAGCACAGTAGCACAGACACTGAAAGAAACAATTAATGAATGGGACCTCCTGAAACTGAAAAGCTTCTGTAAAGCAAAGGACATGGTCAACAAGATAAAGCAACAGCCTATAGAATGGGTAAAGATTTTCACTAACCCCACATCAGACACAGGGCTGATCTCCAAAATATACAAATAACTCAAGAAATTGGTCATCAAAAGAACAAATAATCCAAACAAACAAACAAACAAAACAACAACAAAAAATGGAGTACAGATCTAAACAGAACTCTCAACAGAGGAATCTAAATGGCTAAAAGATACTTAGGAAAATGCTCAACATTCTTAGTCATCAGAGAAATGCAAATCGAAACAACTCTGAGATTCCATCTTATACCTGTAAGAATGGCCAAGATCAAAAACACTGACAACAACTTATGCTGGAGAGGATGTAGGGTAAAGGGAACACTTCTGCACTGCTGGTGGGAATATAAGCTGGTACAATCCCTTTAGATATCAGTATGGCAATTTCTCAGAAAATTAGGAAGCAACCTTCCTCCAGACCCAACAATACCACTTTTGGGTATATACCCAAAGGATGCTCAATCATGTCACAAGGACATGTGCTCATCTATGTTCATAGCAGCATTGTTTGTAATAGCCAGAACCTGGAACCAACCTAAATGCCTCTCGGACCGAAGAATGGATAAGGAAAATGTGGTACATTTACACAATGGAGTACTACACAGCAGAAAAAATAACAACATCTTGAAATTTGCAGGCAAATGGATGGAGCTAGAAAACATCATATTGAGTGACATAACACAGCCTCAGAAAGACAATTATCATATGTGCTCACTCATAAGTGGTTTTTAAACATAAAGCAAAGAAAACCAGCCTACAATTCACAATCCCAGAGAACCTAGACAACAATAAGGACCCTAAGAGAGACATACATGGATCCAATCTACATGGGAAATAGAAAAAGACAAGATTTCTTGAGTAAATTGGGAGCGTGGGGACAATGGGAGAGAGGGCTGAAGGGGAGGGGAGGTAAAAGGAGGGGAGCAGAGAAAAATGTGGAGCTCAATAAAATCAATTAAAAAAGGAAAAAAATAACTTGGGAGCAGAAACCATGGAGGAGCACTGCTTAATAGCTCGCTGTCTGGCTCTTGCTCAGCCTCTTTCCTTATACAGCCTTGGACCAGCTGCCTTGGGATGGTGCTGCCCATGGTGGGCTGGGCCCTCCCACATCAGTCATGAATCCAGACAATTCCTCATAGACGTGGTCACAGGCCAATCTGGTGTGGGCAGATCCTCAGAGGAAATTCCCTCTTCCCCAGGACTTTAATTTGTGTCAAGTTGACAACAAATGCTGAACAGTCCAGAAAGGCACTGAGTCTTTCTGTCTGTTCTTAAGCCCCAGATCCAATCAAGCCTGAAACAGGACCAGTGATGGTCTTTTAGGTTAGAGAAAGCATCTAACCTCCATAAGTTTTCTCATTGTCTTGTATTCATCTTATATTTTTACCTTTTTATGTTATTGTGCTAAGAGCCCTGCTCGGGCTTGAGTATGCTCACAAATATCCCATAATAGAAACTTGGTTCTTAATTCAATGGTGTTGAGTCCTGGGTCTCTTAAGAGGTGATAAAGTCAGAAGCACTCTGCCCTCAGGAGATGGGTTAGCAATCACAGGAGTTTCCTGGTAGGAAACCATGCCTTCAGCCGTCTTCCATCTGTCCTCTGCCAGCCACCGTGCTGCCTGCAAGATATTACAGTCCCTTAACCTTGGGCCTCTCAGCCTCCAGAGCTGTAAGGAATTAATCTCTGTTCCTGATCACCTAACCAGCTTTGTGTGCTCTGTGCTAGTCCCCCAGAGTAAGAGAAACACGTACCATTGGCTTTCCACTCCTAATAAGTTCTAGTGCATAGTAACTGTAGCCGCCACAACACACGGAAGCTTTGTAAACAGTTCCACCTTGTGTAATTGAAAAATTGTGTCCACCTACCCATGATTCCCCTTTCCTGATCTCGGATAAGGTAACCAACCATGCTTGTACTCCATTTCTATATGTTCAGTCATTTTATGTCCCATCTGCTGTTGACATCTTGGATGCACAGAGCAAATGCAGTTTCTTTACGTTTTTACAGCATCCACATCCTCACCTACGCAGTCAGTGATGTTGAAGAACTGAATATTGGTCCAGCTGGGTGGCTCCATTCTGGCACTAATGCTCTGCATGACCATCGAACGGTGAAAGGCACTCAGCTGCCTCTGTGCCCTCCAATCCAGCGAGAACATGAGGGCAGGAGCAGGTGCTCTTAGGTGGTAGGCCAGGCAGATGCAGGCAGAGCCCTGACCCCTTCACATCCACTCTGGGCTGGAGATCATACCTCTGAGCTGGCTATTAGCTCTTTTAGCACTGACTGGCAACAGATGTTCTTCTAGAACCTTCTGTGAAGCCAATGGCTGGAGCAAACCATGGGTTCATAAAATCCCAAGCTGTGGTTAAGTTTCTCATTGGCCTCTCTTCTCTCATGCTCTGTAGCCAGCCCTACAGGCTGTAACTGTGCATTTATTTATTAATTTTACTTCATGAAGACTTAACATAGCTCTTCTTGCACCTACTTATGATTGTCTGATGAGCCAAGGAGCCACCTGAATTAATCCCTGACACTTCACTACTAAGTGAAATGCTCTTAAATATACACATATATTTAAATACATATGTTGATTAAAATATCATTATTTTAATGGGAAAATTATGATTTCCATTCCAGGTAGACAACTCTTTAGATGTCAAAAGCTTCATCAATATTTGTGTCCCATTTAATGGTGTGTGTTTGTGTGTGTGTGTGTGTGTGTGTGTGTGTGTGTGTGTGTATACTGAAAAAATATGTCTCAACCATCATCAGGACCAAATAGACACCCAGTGTTCCTCATTCTCGCTGTTGGTTCTATATTTATTTGTTGGTAGGAAAGGCAGGAGAACGTTTCCCTGGAGCAGTGCAGTGCAAGGTGTAGGTATTTGGTCCCCAGGACATATGTATAAAGCCAAGTGCACTAGCAGGTGTTTATGATCCCAGCACTGGGGAGACAGAGACAGAAGGGGCTCTGGGGCTCAGGGGTCAGGTAGCCAAAACTACTTGGCCAAGTTCCAGGCTGAGAGACCCTAATTTAAAAAAAAAAAGATGTGTATTACACACATGCATGTGAATACATCTTTGTAGATACCTGAAGACATCCTCAAATATTATACCTCAAGTACTGTCCACCGTTGGTGTGTGTGTGTGTGTGTGTGAGAGAGAGTCTGTGTGTGTGTGTGTGTGTGTGTGTGTGTGTGTGTGTGTGTGGTGTGTTTTAAACAAGAGCCTATTCTTACCAACATGAATTGTTTTCCTTCACATATCAATTCTCCTATGCCTGTGTAAAGACCTTTGACAGTAAACATCCCGGGAACTGGGGGACAGCATTAGCTCCACTGCTTCTGGGACTAGAAAGTCATCTTAGGAGAAAAAACGGCTTCGCAATGATTGCCCCTCTGGCAAGGCTTTCCCTCACTGAACTTCAGGCTCTCGACAGACACCAGAGCACAGAATTTGCAGCTCTCTTCCAAAGCAGCGTTCGATGGCCCCTGCGTCAGGGCACTTAGCAGACCCCTTGCCGGAATGCTGTGATTTGCCAGCTGCCTACCAGCCGCTCCACAGCCCACACATTTAAGTAAAGATTTCACAGCCATTACCAGTCTTGGTAATGACACCTGCTGAAAGCTAAGTGCTCTGCCCGTCGTAAACCACAAAGAAAACACAGGCAGGTGAAGATGGACACTGTGATAAACAAGGAGGGATGGCTGTGCTTTTAATTGATTGATTCAAGTCTCCATCCAGCTGCAGACATCTCCTCTCTGAAGTCCCCTTGACATTCTGCAGACATAACCAGTCTGGTCCTCGGGTGTCGATGGTCAAGAATAAGAGGGCATGCCAGGTTCCGTGGCATGGTTCTCTCAGGCAGATGAATAAGGGCGGAACAGGTAGACCAGCCTCAGGCTCCTCTTGTAACTCCAGCTTGCTTTGGTGTTTATAGAGTCCCAGGTCAAAGTCCAAGGTCACTACACCACGCGGAGACTCCACCTCAGAGTGCAGGCCAGTGTTCTGCGTGGTGACCACGGCTGTAGTTCAATGTGAGGACCAGGAGCAGCCACACGGAACATTTAGGGTCAGCCCGGAACATTTAGGGTCAGCCTGGAACATTTAGGGTCAGCCCGGAACATTTAGGGTCAGCCCGGAACATTTAGGGTCAGCCTTCAAAGGACTCAAGGTCTTTTGATCTTCTCAGCTCCTTCAGCACCTCCTGAGCAAGGCGCAGGCCTTAACAGGAACTAATTCACCTCTGGTACTGTTTTGACAGACAGTCCAAAGGAACCCATGTATCTTATAATCATTATAGTTATTTTCTGTTACTGTATTAAACATCATGGCCAAAAAGCAACTTGAAAAGGAAAGAACTTAACATACAGTTTGTACTTGTTATGGAAGAAGCCAAGGCAGGAATTCAAGACACAAGCCTCAGAGTGGGAATGAAGCAGAGACCTTAGAGGAACACTGCTAACTAGCCTGCTCTTCTTGGCTTGCTCAGTTTGCTTTTTTACCGAGCCCACTACCATCTTCCTAGGGGTGGGTCGACCCACAGTGGACTGGGCCTTCCCACATCAATCGTCAGTCAAGAAAAATGCTCCTACCTTTGATGGAAGCAAATCCTAACCATCATCACAGCTCAGTTATCATCTCCTGGCATACAGAAATAAAGATATGGAGCAAGACAGGTACATCATACTCAGCTAACTTTAAATCTTCTGACTCTTGGTCAGACATGGGTACATGGTATGAACAGGACAGGGGTATCAGGCAGATTATAACTTCACCTCTATACCCAAGAAATTTTGATGGGACCCTGGGCATTTAGCTCTATAATACAAGTGTACAAATCAAGCATTTATTGATCATAAATCATAAACAATTTATTTTAAAACAATTCTTTGGACTGCATATAACTTTGCCATTTTTTAAAGTCAAAAGCAAATTTGAATATTCATGAGATGGATTGCCTGTTCATTTTTACACAAGAAAATAAATCTTGGTTGAATGTCCAATATTGCACGATGAAGAGTATCTCTGCTGTTTTTCAGAGCTGATCGATAATTTGATTTTATAATCATCCGTGCTGAGAATTCTGCTTCATACAAATGCATAGTATAAAATGGAAGAAATGTTCAGAGCCATTTCAGAAATTATTGGAAATTTTCTTTCCAATCTGGAGCCAAAATTAATTCATCATTTCTTATGAAATTCAAGTCAGCAACTCAAACAGCAGGTTTTTTTAAAATCAACCATCCTAACACCACACAATCCAAAGATATACAAATTTGACACACAAAGGCACGAAGGTAGAAAAATATTAAAATATGAAAAAAGTCTTTGTTTTCCATTATTAAGCTCTTCTGTTTCCATACCAACAGAAAACTTTGTTCTAGAAAAACAGTTCAAGTCAGTCATATCTGAGCTGCGGAGTCGCAGGCAGCCTTCACTGGAGTCGGATGGTGTGATCGCATGCTTGGTACAATGTGTGGAGGCTTTGTATAGGGAACTGAGGCCATAGTGAAGTTGCAGAGGCAAGCATGGGTTCGCACTGCTGCGAACACCTTGGATGCACTATGCATTTTATTTTGAATTAAATTTTGTTATTTTCACTTCCAGAAACTGGTTACTATTGCCTGCCTTTGCGTTGTTTCACTCAACCTCCAATCCAGTTGCAGCCCACAGCTTCTTAAGCTGGGGTACAGAACACGGGATTGGGGGGATTCTTATATAGCAGGAAAAGTCAACAGCACTATGTTGATGTGAAGCTGGAGGTCTCACCACCTACCCACCCATCCCTGATGCCCATCACAGGCCCAGTCTGTTTGCCCTCAGAGGCCATGAAGAAACGGGCCATGAGAGGGCACTGATCCACGTGATTTCTCTGATCTAGTATTGCTCCACTTTCACAATCTGAATCGATACTCAAAATGATGAACTTTTTGTTTTTTAAAAAAAGATGTAGATTTTTGGGTTGTCCTGAAACACAATATAATTCTTAGACTTCCTGCCTTGATGATACTCCATTATGATGGACTATGTGCTCTAAAGCCATGAGCCAAACTAAAGCCTTCTTCACGTGTGCTTGTTTCTGTCAGATATTTAGTTACACTTGTGAGAAAAGAAGTTGCTAGAATGATCACTTCCTCTCTTCTACTGAGAGAAGCCTGGAGATAAGAAGCCTGGAGAGTAGGCCAGTGATGGATGTGAAGTGCTAGTTGCCACAACAATGGACAGGACCAAGCTGAAGGAACCTGTAAGGCATTCACCAGGGACACTGACAGGCTCTCAGTGGGAAGGACCACCTGAGGAATCCCATCCATCAGACTCTGCAAGCTGCAGAAGAGAAGGTGTCTTTTACCTCAAGTAGATGAGATAGAAGTTCAGCCCCAGTGACAGGGACTTCCACTGAAGTACAGGCCAACTAGCCCATGTCTCTTAGATGCCCTTGCTCTTGTTTCCTCCATGTCCCTGATGGAGCGCTAGTCTTTTGAATAATTCTTTCCTCCCATCTCACTGTGACCTGGAGCCTCCACCCTTCTCAACAGCCATTTCACTCTAGGCTTCCAAGGCACCGGGTACCCTGCCAATCCTTGGGCTGTCAGTAAAAACAATGACAATAATAGGAACGGAACAAATTGCAAAATCTCTTGCCAATACTTCTTGTACAATGAGGAGTGAGAAGCTGATTTTACAGAACTTAGTCTCGACTTTGGTTGGTGCCAACAGCCCAAGGGCATCCAGTACAGAACTGGCTGCACATGGCTTGCCTGAATGCCTGGGAATAGAGTCGGCCTACCACAGAACACATTTGAATCTGAGAGTGCCCTAAAGAAAAGGTAGGTCTGGTTTGGGCAATACCTTTCAAAGATCAGGCTGTGACTGGGTATGTAGCCAGAGAGTCAACTTGGCACACCCTCCTGGCAATGTGGAGGCTTGAGCAGGGTTTGACTGACTGACGAGGAGAGACTGTCTATACCTCATTACAAAAGTGAGAGAAGCAACAGTTTTCTTTCAAAGATGTTGACATATCAAAAGCCACAAGATAGTTCTTAAAGGTAAAAAAAAAACTTCTTACATGTCTTAAAACTTATTTTGTGATTATTTATCTCTCTCCACTGGGGATACAATGTGACCAGCTGCATTACACTTCCGCTGACGTGTCTATCTCACTATGATGGAGATCGTAACCATGATGGAGTATCTTAACCTTGATAGAGTATCCTCACCATGAGAGTATCCTCACCATGATGGAGTATCCTCAACATGATGGAGTATCCTCAACATGATAAAGTATCCTCACCATGGTAGAGTATCCTCACCATGATGGAGTATCCTCAACATGATGGAGTATCCTCAACATGATAAAGTATCCTCACCATGATAGAGTATTCTCACCATGATGGAGTAGCCCACCATAATGGAGTATCTTCCCCATGATGGAGTATCCTCACCATAATGGAGTATCCTCATCATGATGGAGTGCACTCTTAAGGCAGAAGGTCAAACAAGCCCTTCCTTCTGTAAGCTGCTTTTATCAGGCATTTTGTCACAGCACTGAGGAAAGTAATAAAGATGTCATCCAGGCCTTTCCGTGTTCATGGTGTGAGCCTGATAATTCACTACGGATCCTCAGAACCTGCACTCACTGGCAATCAAACAGCAAAACAAAAGAAAAAATGTTTCTCAGAGTGAACAGATCTTCTGACACATTTTCTTCATTGTTTACTCCTCAATTACAGAAGTAAGAAAAATGCAGTATGCATAAGTTAAAGAATGCTGGATCAAAATGCACTACCAGTCTGTAGCAAAGATGCCTTCATTAGATGCTACCTAGACTTCAGAAGATGCCAGTAGAGTCCGATTTCCTCTGCACCGCTGCCTCTAGTGTATCGAAGTTGCCGACACACAGTGTGTATGGTGGTATAAGAGCCTGATAAGAACATCCCCTCTCTTCTGTGACATCATCCCCTAGCAGACACTCATGGCCATTGGCAACCACACCACTCACCAACCATTGTATATTCTCCCACCTCAAAGAAAAAGGTGCCATTTCTGCCTTGGTCATTTCCCCTACCTACACCTGGAACCAAGATTGTCAGGAGACTTCTTCAGTCCAAGCTCACCACACACCCTGAGAGGTCTTCCAGTACAACAAAGTGTTCCTCTTTCTCTCCATCAATTCCATGAAACTCTGTCTTCCACGGGTGTTCTGGTGAAATGGACAGGGCCATCTCAGGCTATCCAAAACTGGCATAAAACACATCAAAAGTGACTGCTTGGTTGCCTTCATGTTTAAGAAGTGAGTGAAAATGAGTTTTACAATTTTCCTTGGACTACTTTCTTTAATATCTGATGGGTCAGTAACACAGTGACCTTGCTCACAAAAAGCCTGAAGATGTACAATTCAATCAGATAGCCCCTGGTCATGTTGATCTACTTAAATTTAAATTAATAAGGACAAAATTAAATCAATTCAATTCCCTGGTTGCATACCAATAGCTCATGAATACACAGGCCACTTGGATGAGGGCCATGGACGCATAACCCATGTGGATGAGGGTCATGGATGCACAGCCTGCATGGATGGAGAACATGTATGCACACACTGCATAGATGAGGATCATTGGTGCACAGCGCATGTGGGTGAGGACCATATGGATAAGAGCGTGGATGCACAGCCCATGTGGATGAGGGTCCTGGCACTGGGTAGCACAATTTTATCATATTTCCAACATCTTAGAAATTCCATTGGAAAGCAATGCTCTAGAGTAATTTTGACAAAACTCTGCGTCCTCAGGCACATTTTGAAGTTGACATTTAAAATTTTCCCTCCTAAGCTACAAAGGTTGGAATTTTCAGTATATTGAAACTATTGACATTTCAAAATTAACTGTTACATCTTTCTTTTAAAAGTATTCACCAGACTCCAAATACCAGTGCAATTTGATACCCACCATTGTTCACATAAAGCGTACACACACACACACAAATATATATATATATATACATATATATATACTCTTCTTTACTACAGTTAAATTGTCTATCAGTTATTTTTTCTTTTCCCTTCCATTCTTGTTATCTTGTTCACAGACACTTCCCCTCAATTCTATGCTGAATGTTTTTTATCGATCCCTCTCATTGTCTGGAGTCAACACACATAGAAAGATTTGTTTTTCTCATGATCCTGACCCTCCAAATAGTTACTCCAAGAAATAAAAAGAAGAATGATTGCCAGATACCTGAGCTGGGGACACAGAGTGTCACAGTTAGCTTTAGCTGTCCTCTCGACACACCTGGGAAGAGAGACCTTCAGCTGAGGCATTGCCTCCATCCGAGCGGTCTATCTGTATGTTTGTGAGGATATTTACTTAGCTGCTAATTGATATGGAAAGATCCTGCACAAAAAAAAAAGAACTCCAGGGTATTAAGAACCCCAACAAAACTGAAACTTCTAGATGAAAAAGTAGAAAGGACATGTCAATAGATAGGTATGGGTAAGGGCTTTCTGAATAGGACTCTGATCACTCAGGAAATGCATCCAATAACCAACATATGTATCTCATGATGCTGAAAATCTTCCACATAGCAAAGGAAGCTATCAGTCAAATGAAGACAGGCTATCCATAAAGGGAGCCTTTTACCAACCATAAACACAACAGCACAGACACAACAAATTAAAAGAAAAAATAAAGAAAACAGACTTAATTTTAAAAACAGGCCATGGGATTGAACTAAGCATTGTCAAATAAAGAAATATAAGATGATAGGAAGAATTTCTACAAAGTACTCAACATCCTTGGCCAGCAGGGAAATGCAAGTGAAAGCTACTTTGAGACTGCATGTCACCCTAGTCACAATGGTTGTCATCCAGAAAACAAATGACAGACAACGCTGTCGAGGATGTGGGAAGAGTGGAACCCTGATCTGTTCTTAATGAGGATGTAAGCTGTTACAAGCACCGTGAAAGTCAACGTGGGGCTTTCTCAAAAAGTTAAAAATAGAACTATCATCTGACCCAGCAATTAGATGTCAAAGAACACACATACTATGAAAAAACAAATACAAAAACAAAAAACAAACAGAAAAAAAAATCCACTGACGGCAGACCTATCAGAAGTCAGGAGAGTTTTG
Source organism: Microtus ochrogaster (assembly GCF_000317375.1). Lineage (NCBI taxonomy): Eukaryota > Metazoa > Chordata > Mammalia > Rodentia > Cricetidae > Microtus > Microtus ochrogaster. The sequence continues at coordinate 18,274,927 of NC_022010.1, forward strand.
CTATCCTGCAGCAATGCACAACACTTACTGGCTACGACAGAGATTCCTTCTGTGTTCACACTCGATGTTCCGTGTGAACAGGCAGAGTGTAGGCTGCTGGGACTGTGTATGGGGTTGCCATCGCTGCCCAGCACCTCAGTGCTTCCAACCCAAAGAATGAGAGAGCAAGGAGGCTGACATCTCGGCTCAGACATGTTTCCACAGAAGTGACGCATGCCACTTTGGACTAAGGGAATCACATGATCTAAGCTTACCGCAAAGGAGGCAAAGGAAGAGGGGAGCATAATAGTGGACTGGGATCCTCTATTAGTTACTCTTCACATTGCTGTGACAAAACTCCAAACGAGATCAACTTAAGGAAAAATAGTTTTTACTTATTATTATTATTTATTATTATTATATCAAGGGTGCAATCTATCATAGTGGGAAGCCAGGGCAGCATGTGTATATGGCAGCTGGTCACATCAAGTCTGCAGTCAAGAAAGAGACAGATGGATGCTGGTGCTTAATATATTCTCTCTCTCTCTCTCTCTCTCTCTCTCTCTCTCTCTCTCTCTCTCTCTCTTTCTCGTTTTTCAAGATAGGGTTTCTCTGTGTAGTCCTAGATGTCCTGGAACTCTCTTTGTAGACCAAGTTGCCCTCAAACCCACAGAGATCCGTTTGTCTCTGCTTCCCGAGTGCTGGGATTAAAGGCGTGGACCACCACTACCTAGCTGCTTTTTCCTTTTTATTCAGTTCAGGACTCCAGCCCAGGGAATGGTACTACCTACACTGGGATGGGTCTTCCCTCCCCAGTTAACACTTTCTGGAAACATCTTTACACACACACACACACACACACATGCTCTAAAAATTGTATTGTATCCATTATTCTAAATCTCATGATTAACAATCACAGGTCCTATCTAGACAGAAATTTCAAAGTGGTGCTAGAACATCCCCAGCCAAGGATGTCCAGCATAAGACATAAAGACAATGATACTGGGAAGTTGAACTCAAAAAGGCATTGCCAACAATCTCACCTCACTGGGATGAAAGTCCCACACCATGGAACTTCAGCCATGTCTGTGGAATCAGGATGGCACTGGCATCTCCAGCTTCCTAACCAAGGACAATATGGGATAGGAAGTGTGTAAGGCATAGCACAGCTTCCCAAGAGAATGTAGATGTGCTGGTCATTTTTATTTATAACCTAGCCTCGCCTAGGAAGAGAGTCTCCATGGGAGATTATCTGGACCAGGCTGGCGTGTAGGCCTGTCTATGCAGACTGCCACAGTTAATTGATGTGAGAGAACCCATTCCACTATGGGTGGTACCACTCCCTAAACCCGGTGTGGTTGAAATGATCCATGGAGAACTCGAGATGGATAGATGCAGACAAGCAAGCATGCATACATTCACTTCTCCCTGCTCTTGTCTGCGGGTGTGATGTGACTAGCTAGTTAATGTTCCTGTTTGCCTTTCAACACAATAATGAACAGTAACCTTGAATTGCAATCTAAAATAAATCCCTTTCTCTCCTAAGTTGCTTTCTTGCCAGGGTATTTTTACCATATCAAGAGACACAAACTAGGACAGGCAGGGGCTGGCATTAGAGTGCACAGGGGGCAGGCTTATGCTGAAGTTCAGGGCAGCTCTTTCTGGTTTGCCCTTGGGTGGAGAAGTAAAAGAAGTCATTTTCTACACAAATGGCACAGGGCAGCATGGATCCACATCCCAGGCTTCCAGTTAAGGAGGGCGCTCTGAGGAACACTCCGGAAGCACAGGTTTACATTGCAATGCAATTCAAGTCTTCAAACCCCATCCATGACAAAAAATGGCTTGTCACCAAAGCAAAGACTAGGGACATGATAGTTTGATCAGGTTCTGTTTCTACAGCAATGAAAGCAGGGAACTGGACACTGTGTAGCCTGTGAATGGATTTGCACTTGGTCACAGTTGACATCTCCTTTCTCAGACACCAGGGTTAGCAGATGGCCCATAGGGTTTGCAGTTGCAAAGGTCAGCACCAGTGGAAGGCCCCCAGTAAGTGAGCAGGATGCCTCCACTTTGCTCTCTTCTCTTCTCTCTTTTAAAACGAAGTCAAGGGACTGGAGAGATGACTCAGTGGTTAAGAGCACTGACTGCTTTTCCAGAGGACCCGGGTTCAATTCCCCACACACACGGCATCTCACAACTGTCTGTAAATCCAATTCCAGGGAAACTGACAGCCTCACACAGACATACATGAAGGCAAAACACTAATGCTCATAAAATAAAAATAAATAAATTTAAAATAAAGGTGATACATGGTGAAGACGTTGACACTAGGTGTTGAATTACTTTCAATAAGTAGAATGTATGCATATACATACATTTTATTTATTTATACATATATTATTATATATAAAGGGAACTCAGAAAATGTATACTTTTAAATCCACTGATGCCCATGCATCTGCTGTCTGGCTTTGCACCACGCAAGACACTGCTCTGAGCTGAAGATCTTTCCGTTTAAAACCTCCCCAGGGTCAAGACAACATTGGTGGGCAGCTAGATGTGTAGCCCAACCATAACCCCCTAGCCTGAGTCTAAAAACAACAGCTATAATTTTCAAATAGTCATGACAACTGCATGTCTTTCATCTGTACATATAGTATCTCATACACCTGAAAGATCCCACAAGGCAATTCCTAAGTCCAGAGACAGTCAGCATCTATTCCAACATCTCCCTCTTTCTAGCAGAGAAGTTATGACTTAACCTAAAATTAGTCTTACTGCCAAAGTCAGAACTGATTATTAGAAATCGTTCCCCTTTAGACTCTACTCTGGAATACACTCCTCAAAACAAGTCAGCTGGACGGGATCTTCCCTGTGGAAGCCACCTTCAAAGGCTTTTGATTTCTGTAGGGTACTTTTTGATGTGTGAAGAATAAGCCCACCTTGGTGCCTGCCATGTGAATCTAATCTAAGCCCACTGATACAAGGAAGGTTTTCAGGCTGCACATCTCCTGGTACGGATGTGACAACAGGCGGGTGGTGCATAGGTGCCGGCTTCAAACGAGGCCACTGCTGAGTGGAGTGGCAGGCCAAGGGAAACGAAGAGGCTGGTGTCATGAAGGCATGTCAGCAGAAGTGACATCTAGGCACAGTACGCGGTGTAATGGCAGCCCAAACTGAGGCTTAAATTGGCACAGGCATGAAGTGGGTAGCAATTTTCCTATTTCCAGGAATGGCAACACTGATGAAGGCCATGCCTAGGCACCAGAGGGTTATCTAAAAGAAGAACATAAAGCATGCATCTTCTGCAATGACTGCTCGGGAAGAGAGCAATGGACTCCGTGGTCCTCCTCATCCCTCTGCAAAATGAATGAGGGTGACTTAAACCCTGACAACAAAGGACGGCAAAAAAATAAGCAGTGTGTGTATATTTCCCAGTGTCCCGGGTCCACAGTGACCTCCTCCCTCAGCCAGAGCCCAGAAAAGGTCACCCACTTGGAATGACATCAAACACTGCCACTGAAAGAGAAAGCTAGAACGCCTACACCAGTTCTCCTGTGTACACACGGAAGTGACAGGTCGTGCACCCTTATTTTCTCACAGCAGCAAAAGCTCTGTGAGCATACCTGACCTCAGGGGAATGGGCGAGCCCAACTTCATGGTGATGGGGCAACTCGAGTTTATTACCTTGATGGGGAAGCTGACTTCAAGTTCATGGGAAAACCTGATTTCATGGTGACAAGGACGTTCAACTTCATGTTGATGTGGAAATTCAGCTTCAAGGTGATAAGGAAGCCTTACTTGAGAAGGATGGGAAACCCAAGCCCATTATCTTCTCTGAAGACATTAGTGGATGGCTGTCATGGCCACTGTGTGATGCAGACATCCAACAAGGCTTCATAATGACAGACAGGCGAGTGTCCTGCTATCGAAGTCTAAGATACCCTGAGAGAGTAAACAAGGCACGCATGGGTTGAGGGGCTCAGAGGAGGCAGTGCTTTTTTTAGATTGTGAAGGCTCATCAACGAGAAGCAATAACCTTTCCATCTAACCCTAGTTCAGGACGACACCCCAAACAACCCATTCAACCATTGTTTGGGTGCCTGCTTATGTGAGGTTCCCCCCAAAGCCCAGGTACAGAATCCTCCCTGACAGTTGCCTTCCACTTGGCAACGGTGACTAAAGCTGGTTTTCCTAGAATGGGTCTTGTTTGTGAACCACCAGACATAGAACTAACTCAGTGCCACACAGGAAACAGTTCAGGATATCTTCTTGTCACGCTATAGATTTTCTACTTGAAAACCTGCTTCCGACAAGTACTGGGAGAGTCCCTTAGACACTGCTGGAGTCAGAATAATTCACGGAGAGCCGTTGAGCCCCCTCGTACATGCTATCTGAAGCTGCATAATAAACCCACACAAGTTCTTATTAAGGACCACAGCTTTCAGCCCTGTGAGACAGAAACCAGTTATCATTATGCATCTCCAGGAATGCAGATTAAAATTAAATCAATTTGTTTATCTCCAGATTCTCTGACCAATTAACATTTCAGAAAGGGAAAGGAAAGCACTCTACCCCCACCCCCAGACACACACACACACACACACCCCTCATTCAAATGGAGATATTAAAAATATCAATCTCACGAGGGTTTCGGAAATAAACTTAATTATCCAAAGGGCAGGAGACCAAATGGGACTCGGCCAGCGCCGGTGCTGTGAGCTAGCATCAGGCTTTCACGGCCCTGCCACTGCATCTGAAGAAGGTGACATTTCCTTGTGAATTCATTTGGAGCATCTGAGAATTTGTGTCCCTCTGTACACTGTCATCTTAGTTTTAAAGCTTTTGTATCTCCAAAATATGCCTTAAGAATTGTTTTTGCAATTAAATATTTTAACTTCTTCTTGTATCTTTTCCCCTTTCTGTTTTCATTAGTACGCAAGACAGCAAGCATCCTTACGGCATGTTCCTACAGACTCGGTTTTGGTTGCTCACCACTCTCTGCTTTCCCCTTCCTGTTGGACCCTTGCACCCTTGAGTCTGCCCCCTCCCACTTCTGGTTTCCCCCCTTTCACTTTTATGCCCTATGGGTTTCATTACCCTTCCCATCTGCCACACTTAAGGCCTCTTTTAACCCCTCCCATGGACTCCTTTCTAGGTTTTGGTCTCTGTCCACCTCACTCCCATTTTATTTATATAAATACACATTAAAAAATATTAATTGCCAGAATCCGCAATTGAGACAGAAGATACAGTATTTGATTTTCTAGATTTAAGCTATGGATGTTTATTTTTCTTTTTTCTTTCGACTCTTTCTCTCCTTTCCTTTCTTAGTCGCTGTGACAAAAGAAATGAAGAAAAGATGTATTCGTTTTGGTTTTCAGCTCCGGGTGAGAATGCCTCATGGCAAGGGAGGTGCAGGAGAAGGAGCGTGAAGTGGCTTACACTGCACCCATGTCAAGGAGCAGCAGAGACAGACACATGTTGGAGCTTGGTTCTTATCTCCACTTGTACATCTAGAACCCCAGCCCAGGAAATAGTGCCACCCACAGTGGGACTTCTGATGTCCATTAACCTAATCAACATGATCCTTCACAGACAATCTCTGATAGCCTAGATAATCCCTAGCAGGTTTGCCTGGAGGGTGTCCCTTAGGTGATTTCAGAGAGTGCCAAACTGATAATCAACACAATCACAGCTCAGCTTTCTAGAGAACACAGTGGGATTTACTAATTCATAGATGACTTGGGCAATGAAAAAAAAAAAGGTTTTGACTAAAATCCCAGACGTCTAGCCCATTTCTACCACTTCTGATTGGGTATAAAAGGCTTGGGACTGAGTGTCCACCAGCTGGTTCAAGTCCTCGCTAGGCTCAGCTTCAGATCCACGTACTAACAAGTCTCCTTGGCACTGTCAGATCTTGATGGTGTCATGGGATGGATGCAGGGTACATCTAGCACCGGGAAGAAAGAGATTGTGCCCCAGGCCAGCTTACACAGGAAGAAGGCTGTGCCCTAGTACTAGCAAGCAGGCTTACTTCCCGTGGAGCTCAAACACATCCTGAACGGGTGGATAACCAACCACAGGAAGCAGAAGACAACAGGGGCCTGTGAACAGACTGGAGTTACAGCGTGAGTTCTAGAAACCCGAAGACAACTCCTGTCTCACAGAAGAAAGGCCTCAATTCCAGATCCAACCTGTACTCACTAGCTCTCTATCTGAGGGCCACAAGGTACCTGCTTTTGCTGATATGGAAAATGGCCGCCCGCTTCCTGTGGGGCACCATGGGGATCAGCTGAGGCTGTGTGAGTGTGAACTTCATCCTTGTGCTCCCTGCCCCTCCTGCCACACCTGCACCTTCAGACACATCTACATGCGCTGCTCATGCGACTCCATGGTCCAAAACGTTCGTCAACTCCTGCTCACTTGGATAAAACTTGTGGTTTCTTTGAGAACCAACTTGGAGAGAAAGTCCACTTGAGAAATCTGCCCTCATTTGGGTTTTTTTACCCTAAATCAGATAAATGTTGCTTGCATCCAAATGGGACACCTGTCCCTAGCATACTCCCTTAACTCACTCTGTGTGTGTGCATGCATGTGTGTTTGCATGTGTGTTTGCATGTATGTGTGTGTGTGCGTGTATGTATATGAGCATGTGTGTGAGAGTCTGTGTGTGCATATGTGTGTGTGCAGGCATATAGGTACCATAGCACACATGTGGAAGTCAGAGGACCACCTCAGTGTCACACTCCTTATTTCCGCTTGGTGACACAGAGTCTGTTTGAGGCTTGCTTCTCTATGTGTTGGCTAGGGGTCTGTGGGCTTCCAGGGGACTCTCCTGTCTCTACCTGCTGTCTTGCTCTAAGAACATGGGGATTATGGATGCAGGCTACCAGATTTTAACTCAGGCCCTCATGTTTGGCAAGCACTTTACCAACTGAGTCATTTCCCCAGCTCTCAACTCCCCCTCATCACCACCTCCCAGCTCTAGCAGAACTTGTGCACAAGAGATGCTCAGCAAACAGAACTAACGGCACACAGGAACTCTGTATTAGAGGGTGCCTCAGTGCGTTCTGCACTAAGCAGCACTGTTGCAGAACAGCTGTACACTGTGTGGAGAGGAGTTGCTGTGATTGGTGTAATACAAAGCCAAATGGCCAATAGCTAAGCAGAAGAGGAAAGGCGGGATTTCCAGGGAGAGAACGGAAGAGGAGAAGGAATCTAGGTTCTCAAGAGATGCCAGTGAGATGCAGAACAAGTTGGACAGGCTGTACAGAGAAGGTGTTGCTGAGCCATGTGACAAAATGTAGATTAAGAGAAGCAGGTTAATTTGAGTTGTAAGAGCTAGTTGGGAAAAAGCCTAAGCTAGGGCCAAGTTTTCATAATTCATAATAAATCTCCATGTCATTATTTGTGGGCTGGTGGTCTAGGAAAAGTCTGACTACATGGCATGCTAAAACCACTAGGTAGCATTCTCCAGAATAGCATTTCAGTATGCAGTACTATCCTGTCCAGTTGTTTCTGTGAGACCTCCAAGACCTAGTTCACTGGCCTGTGAGACACAGCTCTCTGCCTTTCTAGAATGCACACTTGTGTCTTGCTCTTTTATGTATTTTTGAAGCCTTGTGCTTTGGGTTTGGGGACATGTGCACCTGTGTGCACCTGAGAAGGTCTTGAGGTATCTTCTTTCATCCTTCTTCCTTTTATCCTCCTCTCGCTGCCTGGCGAGGAAAGGCAGGGACACACGGAGTCTCCCCGAAAGAACAAGACATTGCGGTTAACACACAAAGAAGGCAACACTGGAGAGATCTATTTTTTTTTTTTTTTGGTTGGCATTTTAGTCTGAGGAATTCAAGCTACTGAAAGGCTCTTCCTACACGGAACATCTAAAAGTCAGCAAAGTTGTCCTTTCCGGGAGGATCCAGGCCCCATGGGAAAGGACAGCCTGAGCGCAAAAGGACGTAGGAGTGTGGGGAAGAGAGGGCACCATGCAAGTCTGCAGCTTAGATGTTGCACCCAGGGATAGCACTTAGAATAGTCAGCAGGTGACAAATGGAGGAGCCATCTGACAGCGGAGGATGACACAGCCACTCAGCTGTGCGCTGGACAGACATGAGGCCTGTGTTCCTGAGAACACAGGATGGTAGGAAGTGAGGCCAGGAAGAGACTCTACCCACTGACTGGAAGTGAGTGCTATGTCTCAACTGACTGACACATACTAGAAACATTTCAGAACACTACGCATTCTCCCCAAATTGTCCCTAGAGTAATTCTCAGTGTGACTGTCACCTGGCTTCTTTCAGACATGAGGAGACGTTGGGAACAGGACCGATGTCAAAACTCTTGATCAGCAGCAACATTGGTGGTGAAATCTAAGTTTGCCTGGTTGGATTTTAAGAGAAAAGTAGATAGCTCCTGATGGGTCGTGGGATGGAAGTCCTATGAAGGATGCTCAGAATCCCACAGTGTGGTCATAAGACCTGGTGGAAATAATGAGCTAAAAAGGATGCAACATGGCAACTTAGGGCCTTCTAGCAAGATGGTTGCTGAAGCTTCCGGCGTCAGATCTTTGCTTTCACCTCTTCCAGGATGTGCTGGAAGGAAAGGCACAGATTCCTTGGAGAGCTAGTGCAAGCCCTGCAGACAGCATCTTTTGCGGATGATCTTGTCAGCAGAAAACAGCTAAGTTCTTAAATTGGCTTCTGCATTTATCTGGGGCCATAATATTGATTTAGTAATCGATAGGATATTCCATACACACATCTAGCTCAGGGAGATATGGAATAGGCTTTCATATTACATATTCAATATGTAATAGCCACAAGATGATCATCTTCTTTAGAGAAGCAGCTCCCTCACCGTTCCTGTTCTCTCCTGCCCTGTGTGCTGTGGGAACAGAACCCCACTCTGAGTCACAAAGGTTCACTGTGGCTTACATTAGGGATATTCCCAGGATCCTCTGTGGAGCCCCTAGATCATCCTCAAGGTCCTTTCTGCAAAGCCAAAACTGTTTTCAGAAGTAAGCCAAATGCCATTCACACACATGTCTAAAGTGGATGATGGAAAAACCTAGCAATTAGGCACAACACAGAACAGCCGCTGCACAGCCCTGCTCTGTGCGCGCATTAATGGTATAAAGTGAGGAACGGGGTGGGATAAACCTGCTCTCACCCCAGCATGAGTCAACATGAAAGTAAGCTGTGTTGGCCAGGAATCCTTCATGCACATGCTTGTGATGGGAAAATATCACTGTCCCTTACAGGTGTCCTCTATGAAACAGCAGAAGGATTGTTTTTATTAAGCATCTGCCCCTGAGCACACACCTCCCTCATAACCCAAGCAATGAAACACAGACGGCAACCATGCAGTGCGCTGCCCTCCCCTGGACGACTATATGGAGAATGTGCAGGATCCCCGAGAGGCTGACTGTGTGGAGCTGTCAATCAGACATGACCTAGAATAACCCAGAAGAAAGTGTGAATTGAGGACCGGTATAGATCAAGTTGGCCTGTGGGCATTTCGGGGGGCATGTTTTTTGATGGTTAATTTCATTGGAAAATCTGAATTTCGGTGGCATGGTTTCAAAAAGTTAGACCCTAAACTATATAAGAGTGAAGACTAGCACAGGCAGAAAGAGAGCATCTATGACTGGAGCCATCTATCCGCCGGGTCTCAAAATATAAAATTTTGATATTGCATAATCAAATGGGTCAAGAACTGGTAGTCCTACATTGCTAACAAATAAATATGCCCCAAATAGCCAATTTACTATGTTATGTGATCAGTCTGGGCTAACCAGACATGATTCCAGACATGCTTGAAAGATGAGCAACAGATGTTAGACTTTGAATCGCAATACCATAAACACCGCCGCCACCACCATCACAGGACAATCTTGGATAATGCTAAAAGACCAAGCACAGTGCTTTGAAACGCTATTACATATCTCCCTGTGGTCCAGCTATATGTGTGTGTGGAATAGCCTATCAGTTAATAAATCAATGCAATGGCCACAGATAAATGCAGACGCCAATTTGAGGACTCAGCTGGTACCTGCTAAGCCCGACTTCAAGAAACGTTTAAAAATGTAAATAGTACCCTAATCACTCATTTTCTCATTGTTCTAGAAAATATAGCTTTTTAGTGAAAATTTCATCCTTCATGTTTAACACGCAATGATGGTAACAATTCTTTTTAAAAATATGTACATAAAATCTTAAATGATTTTCTCAGTTTTGATTTCAAATGTAAAAATGTAAGTAAAACTACATAAAAAAAAACCTTCTGGTTCCCTTTTTGTTATGAGAATTTACAAGAACTTGTGAGACTAAAAGAGCCATGGGAGTAAAGAGATGTCCAGTAGTTAAGAGCTCGGGATGCTGTTGCAGAGGACCTGGGTTCAATTCCCAGCACCGACATGATGACTCATAACCATCTGTAATTCAGTTCTAGGAGATCTGATGTCCTCTTTTGACCTGTTTGGGCACTACACACCATGCACAGACATGCATGCAGGCAAAACACATAAAACAAAAATAAACAGGATAGGATAGGATAGGATAGGATAGGATAGAATAGGATAGAATAGGATAGAATAGGATAGAATAGGATAGAATAGGATAGAATAGGATAGAATAGAATAGAACGAGTCAGAAAACCCAGTCTGAGAAAGACTAGTTAGGGCAGTCAGCCTCTTAATTTGTGTCCGGAGTGGGTGGCCAAGGGATAAATCTGTGACCAGAATATAACAAGCACTAAGGAGGTTTTCTTGGAACATTTGAAAGAGAAGTAATTATAGCTTATTTCCTTCCATGTAGGATTTTAGTGAGATATTTGTTATATAAACTCTGAAGAGAGACACAGGACAGACTGAGTTGGAACAGGCTGCAAAAAAGCAGCTAAACCCCAAGCAGAATGTTTAGAATTCAGTTTGAGGCACTGAACCCTGTCTCCTCACAGACCCCCAGACTCCCCACTGCTCCTCAGTCTCCTCATAGACACCCCAGTCTCCCCATAGCCCCCAGCATCCTCAAAGGCCCCAGCTCTGGGATGTTAGGGTCCATAAGGCTCATGTCTTCATGCTGTTAGTACAGTGTCCTGGCTTCCTTTTCAGTTGCTATGATGACAACAAAACCCTGACAGAAACAGCTCAGGGAAGAGGATTTTAGCTCGCAATTCCAGGGTACCCTCCATCACTGTGGAGATATCAAGGCAGGAACTTGAAGCAGTCAGTCCGCTCACACACAGTCAAAAGCAGAGAGAATCGAATGCATGCAGACTCAAGGCTCAGGTCTTTCTCTCTGCTCACACAACTGAGGGACCAAAACCGAAGAAACAGTGCAGTGTGCTTTCGGGGGGTCTCCTTACTCTAATTTACATAATCAAAGCTGTCCACCACAGTCATGCCCATTGGCCACCCTAACCCAGACAGAACCTCACTGGGGCTCTTCCCAGATGATCCTAGGTTGTATCAAGTTGACAATTAAAACCGACCAACACAGCCAGTGTATGTTTTCCTGAAACTTAGCCTAGACATCAGCCCAGACTGAAATTCCTCTATACTGCTACCCACAATTCACTCAGTGAAAAAAAAAAATGAATTCACAGCTGCCAGAATCTCAGGGTGTAGATACATTCTCAAGGACTTGAAGAGTACTACTTCATCTTGTAGTTTCTTCCAGTTTCTTCTCAGGCATTATCTGTTTCCCATGGTGACAACCATCATTTGTGACTAGATGAGGGATGGCTCAGCTAGTAAGAGCACTGGATGATCTTCCCGAAAACCAGCACTCAGTTCCCAGGACCCAGGTTGGGTGCCTCACATCCACCTGTAACCCAGACTCCAGGGAATCTGCTGCCCTCTTCTGGCCTCTGTGAGTACAGTGCACATGAGGTGCATATACATAAAACACATAAACTAAATTAATCAGAAAAATAAAAATAATAATTCCAAAACGTCTTCTTCCCTAAGCTGTCCCTACCAAAGATCTGTGGAAAGGCAGGTAATTTCTTAAGACATTTTTCTAAAGTCTTTTTAAGTACTTGAAACATTAGTCAACAATGTAATTTCTTGTGTTTGAGTCACAATTTTATTAAACTTTATTTCCTGTATCCTACTTATATCTTTAATTTCTTTATAGTATATTTGAAAGAATCTGGATTTTTTAAAAGAGAATTATTCATTTTTATGGTATGTGTATGAATTTCTGTATGCTTGTGCAAGCGCAAGGGTACAGTGAGCATGGAGGCCCGAAGAGGGTACCAAATTCCCTAGCCCTGGAGTTACAGACAGTTGTGAGCTACCATGTAGGTTCTAGAAATTGAACCCAGGACCTCTGGAAGAGCAGCCAGTAAACCACTACTGAACTTAGCTACTGAACCACCATTCCAGCCTAGGCTATTTTTACTCTCATTGTTTGGTTTAGCAAAAATGCTGATGGCATGCACATGGACTTCAGTATATATTCCCATGTCAGTGGGCACACGGGTCAGGAGCCTTGAGACCTCAGCACAAACATTAACACCACGTCCTCTTTTAAAGCAATGGTGCTCCACCCCCAGTCCTGGTAGGTGTTACAGAATGTTGGGCCATTTCCAATTTTATCGGGTATAGATGAGGATGGTATGGAGCATGGCCTTATCTACTAAGAACCTCTGGGTCAGGGTCCACAGTTTGAGAATCATTGCCTGAGAGACTCTTTGAATGAGATACAGTGGCCAGCTGTTAGTTGCTAAAACATTTACAAGCTAGGAATGATTGGCATGATAAGAAGCTTTGACAGGAGGAGATGGAGAGAAGACACTCCTAACTCCACACCCCGGCCTTTAGTCAGCCAAGAGTCCAAATGGATAACCTAGCTCACAAATTAATTGAGCTCTTCCAACCCATGAACTCAACTCATCTATCATGTAGCCGTAGTGAAGGTGAAAAGCACCATGGAGGGCAATGGGTAGAATCAAATTAGAGACTCAATCTGGACATGTGGGGGAATTGTATCAGAGAGATATGAATCATCCAAGAGAGTACTCAGACTGCCCTGTCCCTGCCCTGAAGTTCAGCTATTATACAAATGCCACTGACAAGGCTTGAACTTGTATTTAACTATACACACAGATCCTAGTTGCTGTTGGACATTATACAGAGTAGAAGATGCCAGAGAGATTGGGGGTGGGGAAGGGGTATATAAAAACCTCTCTGCGTATCATGTACAGAAGTAAGACATCTGAGCAAGGGAGGTCAAGATCGTGATGGAGAAATCTACAGAGACAGCTGAACCAAGCTCATGGAAAATCATGAACTCTAGACTGACAGCTGTGGAGCCTCCATGGGACCAAACCAGGCCCTCCATATGTGGGAGACAGTGGTGAAGCTTGGACTATCTGAGGGGCCCCTGACAGTAGGACTAGGATCGATCCCTGGTGCATGAGATAGCTTGTTGGAGCCCATTCCCAATGGTGGGATGCCATGCTCAGCCTTAATGCAGGGGGAGGGGCTTTGTCCTGCTCCAACGTAATGTGCCAGACTTTGTTGACTCTCTATTAGAGCCCTTACCTGTTGGGAGGAGTGGATGGGAGGTGGGCTGTGGGGTGGTTAGAGTGGGCTGGAGGAAGGGTGGGAGGGGGAACTATTCTTGGAACGTAAAATGAAATTAAAAAAAATAAATTTTTAAAAATGTCAATGCAAGTTCATTCGGATTTTAAAATTTGCAAACAGAATAAGCATGAACGAAAGCATGGCTCCAGTTCAAGCCTGAAGCCCTTAACATCCACAAAAGTAGGTGTTAAGTGGACTTCATAAAGTCAACAGCCAGAAACCTCCTTCTGAGTCACTGCAGGACGGAAGCTACAGCTGCCATCACGGGCTGCCTGAGACTACCGTGGGTGTGAGATGGATGGGAGCTGCTGCTTTGACATGCTGTCAAAGGGATGTTGTTCCTTGTGGCCATGAATTTTAGTGGTTGCTCACCATAGCCCTTGTATGGTGAACCACAGCCTCCGTACAGGTGTTGATTGATCAGGGCTCAAAAAAAAATTAAAACATCGTTCTTTAAACCCAGAAGCATCTAACCAGGACCCAAGAGCTATTCTGGAGACCAAGGGCCATAGGTGGAGGGAGGAATCTAATGCAGGTTACTGCCAGCTACCAGCTAAGGAGCCCAGCTTGCCCCATACCTCACTGACTAACCTCTGGGCTTTCTCTTCTTATTCTACACAGCCTCCTCCTTGAAATGCCCATATCCAAATGGGGCTACACTCTTTTCTCTGAAATGGTTTAAATGGATCTCCTCATTTCTAAATGCTGGCTAAAATGCCATAGAAAAGGCACTGCCTATTAGTGCCTCTAACTCTGACCTAAGTAGGGCCTAGAGGTGAGCAAAACAAAAAGGTACCCACCTTTGAACGATCAACCTTGGGTTCAAGACTGGAGGGTGGCACAGACCAGAGTCAAGAGTGAAAGATGCTGGCCATGAGAGTATGAGAGTAAAATAGCAAAATCTTTGAAAGACACACAGTGTATACAATCAAAACACAAACTATTCTCTGGTCCTTTGATTCCCCAAAAGTCTAGAAACTGTTTCCTGGGCTGATGAGAACAGTTGATGTGCCTTTTTCTGGTTAGCTCTTTCTTTATCTCACATTCCATTCTGGTAACTTCTATGCACATGGATAAGCAAGGCTTAGTTTGGTATCAATGATAGTTATACAAGGAAAGGAGGAAATCCCAGAATGGGGGGAATCTAGAAACAGGTCAGTGGTTAAGAGCACTGGCTGCTCCTTCAAAGGACCTGAGTTTGGTTACCAGAACCCACATTTAGTTCACAAACATCTGTATCTTCTGTTTCAAGGAATCTGATGCTCTCTTCTGGTCTCCATGAGCACAGCACACACATGATACACAGGTTTATATGCAGACAAATATATTAAAAACTCCAAGAAATGTCTCAGGTCATGTGACTTCAAACAAGCCATCTCTGAACAGAAATCTATGGATGGCTGAGATTGACCCAGGAACCTGAGACCTTTTCTTGAATCTGGGAGAGTTAGATAACAGTTAGAATCAACTCAGGAATGAAGGTGCCTGCACAGTGAACCAGGATGGTGCTAGTGGGAGATCAACCTTGTTTTAAAATTAGGCCACACCCGGGAATATAAGATCCCACTGAGCTTAGCCAAAGGGATCTGTTATTTTCTGTCCCCAACTGTTGTGAAATACCTGTCCTCACTCTCCGTGATGGACAGTGGAACTTCCTTGTGGTCTGTAATTGACAAGGATATTTGTGTTCTTTCTGGCCGGTGGTTTTCCACAGAAGCAGTAGAGGTATAAACGGCTTTAGCTCAGGGTAAATAAAAGCTGCTGTTCTTCCACCTGAAAAGAAGCCTCTGTGTCTCAGTCTCGACACCCCTATGCCAGTCTCAGCATCCAGGCTGTGCTGGGTGCGGCACCCAACGAGGTACTGCAGGCTAGAATTTAGATTCCTCGCTGCAGATCAAGCGCTGACTATCTGTAAATACCAGTGGTTATCAGCAAGTTACTCTCCAGGATCTGATAAAACATGGATTTGAAGCATGCGTGAACAACACAAGGAAGTCAAGACCTACAATAAGAAATGGCTATGTGTGCTCTTGGTGGGCGCTTTGAAAAATGAGCATTGCCAAGGCCAGTGATTCTTCCCGTGTCTGTGGAGAAGCCAATTAGAAACAACTTGACATTATTTCTAATCCCCTGCTCTAGTGGGAAAGGGAAGAGAGACACTACCCATTATCTGATAAGAGGACGGTACATAGAGATAGGTTTGTGTGTGTGTGTGTGTGTGTGTGTGTGTGTGTGTGTTGTGCATGCATGCACATGCGCATGCACACGTGCATGTGTGTGTGTGTGTTGAATTGCACATCTGTAAGTGGGTATACATGCATGTAGAGGCCAGAGGACAACTTTAGGTTTCCTATATTATCTTTTGAGATGAGGTTCCTTGTTGGCCTGAAACCAGTATGAAGTTAGTAGGCTAGTCTGCCCAGTCAGCAAGCCCCAAGGACCCACCTGTCTTCACGTCCCCAGTGTTGGTTTTAGAAGTGCATGGCACCATCCTAAGACTTTACATCCCTTCTAGTCTCAAACTCAAGTCCTCAGGCTTGTGGAATAATCATTTTACTGACTCAGCTATCTCCCCAGTCTGAGTTTGGTTTTCAAAAATGTAACGTCCATAGGTGTTTTCCCTGCATGTAAGTCTATTCACCACAAATATTCCTGGAGCCTGTAGAGGCCAGAAGAGAGTGTTTAGTTCTCTAGAACTGGAGTTCCAGGCAGTTGTATTGAAAACTGAACCCAGGTCCTCTGTAAGAGAAGTGCTCTCAACAACTGAGAAATCTTTCTGACCCCAATTAATTTTTTAAAAAAGCACCAAGGATGAGTAGAAGCTAAGAATAAATATCATAAGTACAGACTTCAGACAGTCCAATCCCAGAGGTCAATCGTTACTGAGACCTCAGGCAGATGTTCAATAGTCAAGTACAACAACAGGGAGAAGCAGTAAGGAGCTCGGACCACACAAGCTGCTGAGGTCACCAAGAGCAGGACAGGGAACCAGGCTGGGCTAGAGAAGAGCTGGCTCCTCAGATGCCCTTGAGTGGAATCAATACTGACTAAGATGGGACCCGGATATATCTCATGCACATTTGAAACAGGACCAAAAGTTCACAAATCCTCCCCTTTTATGCAGCCTCTTTTGAATTTCTGACTTGACACTCCGTGTCATTCATATCAGGAACACTGCCCCGAGCAAATGTGTGCAGGGACTGATCTGGGCACCTGGAAGATGGAGTCCGGAAGATAGGCTGCAATTGAGGACAGGCGGGTATGCTTCAGAATCTGATGGGAACCAACCACTTGATCGCCACATGGAAGCAGTCATCTATGGGTTATCTGAGGAAAGCTGGTTCCTGGAGACTCCTCTTCCTTCACACACAAGTACCCAAATCAACCCAAATCTATCAAGTTCAAGTCTTTATATGGAACAGAAGAGGCATGGATCCCCCATTCCTAACCCACATACATCATGGCATGTCTAGATGACATATGGAACCTTATAATACCATGTCGGTGTGCTGTGTAAATTACTGTTATTCCATATTGTTTAGGGAATAACAAAGAGAAAAGTCTGTGCATTTAGAGGGAAAATATTTTTAAATGCTTGAAAACATAGACAGGGACCCCACAGATACAGAGAACCAATTTATAATCACCCCCTAGATATTTGTGCTGGGACTCTAGGGAAAGCAATTTAGTGTTGGTGAAATATTTTCTCTTTTAAATTAGCCCAATGGAAAGTAAAATAAGATTGAGTCAAATTGATTTTTAAAAAGCAAATGTTTCTTGGCGCTCTTGCTTTTACACACTCTGCCTGAGAACAGGGTTATCTCAGCCAGCGGACGTATCGGATGTTGCAAAGACTTTATAAACACATTTGTGAAAGCGATTTCTTGGAATATTTATAATAGGCTATAAATACAAAAATGAATTAGTCTGATGGAACCAGGGTGTGTGGAGGAGGGGCTGAGCAGACACAATTCAGGGGTAGCCATGAGCCAAGGAGATGCAGCGCCTGGTGATGTCAGCTCTTGTCCTAAGGGATCCTATTCCAGCCAGCCAGCTTTAGCATTGGGATGATCCATGGTGCAGCGGGGGAGAAGGAAAGAGAAAAGGACAACAGAAAGAACCAAGCAAGGCACAATTCCAGAAGTTCCTGAGTCTAAAGCTTCCAAGACCTAATAGCATAGACAAGCAAACCCTAACCCTGACCCATCTTAGAAGAATGGGAGCTTGGGAATTTGTTGCCCAGGCAACAGCAACTAACATCCACCAGGAACTCTGATTACTGAGTATCTAACAGAAGATCACCTAGGAAGACCAAGGGACTCTCTGAGGGTGGATTAGAGACTGTCAGAGACTTCCACCGCTAAGCCTCAAGTTCAAATCCTCTACCTACTTTGAAAGTATAACTATGGGAGCTGTGAATGTGGCTCAGGTGTTAGAACGCTTGAATGGCATGTACAAAGACCTGACGTCCATCCCCAGCACCCCACAAACAGAACCTGGTGGTTCTGTAATCCTAGCACTCAGGAGGTAGAGGCAGGAAGATCAGACAAAGTCCAAGGCCACTCTCGTCTACAGAGTTAATTTAGACCAGCCTGGGCTACATGAAACCCTGCTTCCTCCACCCTACCCCCCAAAATATAAAGGTACAGCTATACATTACACTTATTTAGAGCTGATAATTGTTATCCAAATCCAGATTTTTTTTTTACTCAAATATTCACAATGACTTTATTGGTAATATCCCAAACCTGGAAACAGCTCATAGCTCTACAACAACAACAACAACAAAAAGCTGGCATATGGTAGGTGGTATGGTTTAAGCAATGGTAAAACAAGAAAGAGCACAGAGAATTGATGCAACGACATGAATGAGTCCCCAACACTATTCCACAAAGACATGATGCCCCAAATACATACTATGATACCCTCCATACAATGCTGCAGAAGCTGGGGTGGTGGCACACACCTATAACCCCAGAACTTGATGGGGAGGGATGCTGAGGAAGAAGGGTTATCAAAAGTTTGGGACCAGATTTGGAATGTAGAGAGACCCCGTCTCAAATCAACAATAACAGCAACCACCAAAAGGACATTGTACTGGCTGGTTTTGTGTCAACTTGACAGAAACTAGAATCATCAGAGAGGAAGGAGCTTCCGCTGAGGAAATGCCTCCATGAGATCCAGCTGTAAGGCATTTTCTCAAGTAGTAATCAATGGGGGAAGGCCCCGCCAATTGTCGGTTGTGCCATGCTTGGACTGGTGGTCCTGGGTTCTATAAGAAAGCAGGCTGAGCAAAGCATGGGGAGCCAGCCAGTAAGCAGCATCTTCCACGACCTCTGCATCAGCTCCTGCCTCCAGGTTCCTGCCCTGTTTGAGCTCCTGTCCTTCCTTTGATGATGAACATCCATCTGGAAGTATAAAATTCCTTCTGTGATTTTTTAAGAACAGTAACACTGGAATAGAAGACAGAAATATTATAGAGCCTGGGTGAAATGGTGTCCTTTGAACATGCCATAGCCACTCCACTTACGAACTCACAGCAGCATTGGTTGCCTGCACAAGATCAGGCCACTCCCTTCCAGCACGGAGTGTTGAGGGGTTCATGAGCCCCCACCTGCCACTGAGGAGTCATGGAGGGTTGATGACTGCAAACGGAAGGAGACTCGATTTTCTCTAGTTGTGTGATCCCTGGGAGGTCAAACACATTCCGGTGGATAAGCCCACACCCAAGAGTACACAGGCAGCACCAATTGGATGAGTTATTTAAAAAAAAAAAAGACATGAAATTAGGAGGGGTGGGCAATGGGGTGGGTGATAGGGGTGGATTTGGAAGGATTCTGGAGGAGTGAGGGTAAATATGATCAAAACACATTGTATGTATGCATGACATTCTCAAAGAACTAATAATAGAATTATATTAACTTAAAAAGAACAATGATTTCCTTGGTGGCTATCAGAAGCATAGAAATTGATTGGGAAGGGATATAATGGGACCTCATGGGGATATGCAATGAGCTGTCTTCAGATTTAAGGTTTTTGCATTCCATTCCATGGCCATTTTGCACTGGGAACTACAGAGAAAGGCTGAAGTCGAGTTAATGAGATGCACATTGCAAGGTTTGCCTCAAGTGCACTTACATTTGCAGGTTACTTTGAAGTCTATCAAAAATCAACTGGATTAATAGATGCACAGAACAGAAACTCGATTGCCACACGATAGAGATACAAGTGGAATGCCCGGTGCGGAAGCCAGCACTGGGCTGTGCGAGCCAAGAACACAATTTCATCAGCACGACTGCCTGTCCAAAGTCCTTGTAAGAAAACGTTGATGAAGGGCTGGGGAGATGGCTCAGCAGGTAAAGGAGCTTGCAGCTCAGCCTGACAACTCTAGTTCAAAGCCCAGAACCCCACAGAGTAGGGGGAGAGAACACACACTCATGCGTGCATGCACACACACACACACACACACACACACACACACACACACAAACACAGAGTAAATGTGAAAATATTAAAAATAAGTAAGCTTCATATTGAGGGAGTTGGGATGCAGCCCAATCAGTGGTAGACTATTTGCCATGTGTGTGTATATGGCTTTGGGCTCCATCACCAGCACTAGGAGAATTATTTGAATTGGGAAAATATACAAGGGGTTCGTCCATTATGAAGTTGAGTCATTGGGGTACCCAAACACCCAAATAAAAAACAAATGAAATTCAAACATCACACAGGTCAAGATTTGCATTCCCATTTTCCATAGAGGTAAGCCAGGGCACATTCATGAAATCAACAGTGTGTGCAGAATGGAAGGCTTTTTATAAGGGGCCTGAGTTCATACTCATCTCCCTGACCTGCAGGGACAGAGGGTCAAATGTCACACCCAAAACCCTGTCCTGGAGTGGTCACGGACAGAAGGTCAGCTGTTAGGGAATTCCTCGAGGCAGGAGGAACAAAAGGAAAACCCCACCATATACCATGACCCAATCTGAGGTCTCCCTACTCCCCAAGGGATCTCACAGAACAAGCAAGTAATGAGTGACAGAATACAACACAAAGAGGAGAGAATGTCATACGCTTGTGCATATAAAAACATTTACATCAGTCCCTCAGACGTCTTTTTGCCAGCCTAGCTTCTATAAGGATTCTAGGGACTGAAACTCTGATCTACACACTTGAGTGACAAGTGCTTTCTCCCTAACCATCTCCCCAGCCCCTAGGGTGGTTTTAAGTCACTGTCTCTGATCAATAGTTTGCTCAACAACTAGAGAAAGTTGGAAAACAGAGAGCTGGTTCCCAACTCTTTAGGGAACAGAAAAAAGAAGAGAAGATTTGATAGACGAATGACAGCATGAAGACAGTTCTAGAATGGTACAGCGATCATCTCGTGATGGATGTGGGCATTAGAGACCTGTACAGCTGCAGAAACTCAGCCACTACCTACCAAGAAGACGGTGTGTGTTTCCTGTTTATGTATTCCCTCCACCTATACCACAGTCATGGGGGCTATAAAAAGCATACTGGTATCCTTGCAGGAGCTGGGGACAGGGAGCCTGGCCCATGGCTCCTACAGTAGGGACAGACCAGGCACCAGGTGACAAAGAAAATAAAGAGGACAGCTGGCTGGAGAAGGAACATCAGAGTGTGTGGTGGTCTCAGAGAGAAGAGGATGACAAGGGCCTGTTGCTAACTGCACATCTTTGTCACTGAATATTGACACAGGACAAAAGGTCACCAGAGTCTCAAAGGCCACAAGGCTTGTCTCTCTGACCACCCAACATACTATTTTGAGGGTTTTTTTTTTATTTAAAAGTTTAAACGTTTGCAACTTATTTAGAATGAGGCAGAGGTTATACATAGGCCACAGTGCAGGCGTGAGGTCAGAGGCTAACTTGAGGCAGGTGGTTCTCTCCTCCTAGTAGGCCCCTGGGTTTGAACCCAGGTTCTCAGGTTTGACAGCAAGGGCCTTTACAGCTTATCCATATCACTGGCCCCAGCCCTACTCTGATTCTTATTCCCCGAGGCAGTCTATGTTTCTAGCTGGTATGAACATGAATTTTAATAAGTTTTCTCTTGTCTCTGTTGATTTTTTTCCCACTGAGTAATGGAGTTCGATGCAGATCTGCTGACTTACAATGACTTCTGTTCCCAAGTATACTCTCTGTTATTGTTTGGATCTTAAATGACCCCCAGAGGCCCATGTGCTAAAGCTTCGTGCCCATCCTAGTTTCAAATTGCTGTTGCAATTTGACAACCCCTCCCAAAAAATAGCAGCATAGAAGGAGTAATTGCAGGCAGTAATTCCCCGTGACAGCGGGGAAATCAAGGCAGGACCTCCAGCAGCCAGTGGCATCACGCCCACAGTCAAGAGCAGAGAGAAATGACTGAACCCCATTGCCTTCTAGCTTTTGTTATCTTTTTCCTGTTCTAGAGATTTTAGGATGCCCTTTCTCAAGAATGGTGTTGCCTGCAGGGAGCAGTGTCTTTCTATATGGTTTACCATCAGGACAGCCCTCAACCAACAAATCTGTTACTAAATAAAACAATTCCTCAGTGGAGACTCTTGTCTCCGGTGACTGATGCTAGGTTGTGGCATATTGACATTTAAAATTATCACAGTCCTGTGGGGGCACTCTAGGGAGATGGTAGAGGTAAGCCAAGTGGGAAGGAGGTTAAGGCATCAGGGTGTGCCCTGAACATGAAATTTGGATCGAGGTCCTTGATATGCTGCCTCCATCCAGCCCCAAAGGGATAGAGCCAAGTAACAATGAACTAAGACTTTGGAAGCTATTGGCTAAAACAAACCTTTTCTTCTTGATTATCTCAAGTGTTCTGTCACAATGATGGAAATCCGACTCACACAGTTTTCTTGACACTTATTCTATCAAGAAAACTCAGATAACTTCTTGGGCCAAGAAAACAGCTCAGTCATTAAAAGCTAGGCCTCACAAAAAATATCAAGAAAATGAAGCCCTGTCCCCTCTTTGATGGTCTTTGAACATGGCTATGAGGTTTTAGCCTTGGGATGGGTAAGTATCACTTGACTTCTGATTCTAGGATTAGCCACATGGTTTGCTTTGGCCAATAAGATTTGGCCAGACATGAGCCCAGCCTGAAGTGATGACTGATCTTCCTAGTCAATAAAATATGATGACCAGACATGATCTAATACCTAAGTGATGACTGGCTTTTCTGGCCAGTAAGAGATGATAACCAGACATGATCCAAGCTCTAAGTAATGACCGATCTTCCTAGCCAATAAAATATGATGACCAGACATGATCCAATACCTAAGTAATGACTAGTTTTTCTGGCCAGTAAGATATGAAGACCAGACATGATCCAAGCTCTAAGGGATGACTTGTTTTCCTGGCCAGTAAGATATGGTGACCAGACATGATCCAAGCCCTAAGGGATGACTGATCTTCCTCTCTACATCTGCACAATCCATTGAGAACACTTCTTGACTAGCCTAACGACCCACGTTAGTGGCCTGGCTGGACAAGACCAGGACTGTTATTTCTTGTTACTATGACAAAACACCTGACAGAAGCGACCTAAGTAGGAGAGGTTATTTTGGTTCACAGTTTGAAGATAAAGTCCATCATGGTAGGGAAAGATGGCAGATGGAATATGAAGCAATTGGTCACCTGGCATCCACAATCAGGAAGCAGAGAGAGGCAGATGCCGGTGCTCAGCTCACTTTCTCCTTTTTATTCAGTCCAGGACCCCAGCCTAGGAAATGGTGTGGCCCATAGCAAGGGTGGGTCTTCCCTCCAGCTAACACAATCTAGATAATCCCCCGCAGATAGTCTCAGAGGCAGGTTCCTACATGATTCTAGATGCTGCTGGAGTAACAATCAAGATAACTATCACACAACGCTCACTGGCACTTGCCTTCACACTGTGTGCTGGAACCCTGCATGGTTCCCAGTGACGGACATCACCTCAAACACTGAGATGTTTCAGAAGAGTGTGTGAGAGAGAACTGAATGACTTCTCCAGACATCCAGTAATGCGTGCTGAGAAGCTCACAAGGACAGAAAGAGCAACAGGCAGTAGGTGCATAAGCCAGCCAAGGAGAGTGTCTCTGTGACCTAGTGTGAAACTAACAGAGCCACTCATGGGGGCTGTACCTGCTTAAACCCAGAGCAATCCAGGGAAGCCCGCCAAAATACCACGTGGCTCCTTTCTTCAATGACAACAGAGACAGAAACAGTGACCCTGACTACAGATTGAAGGATTGGGCAAATGGCTACCAATACAGCTATTGGATCAATGTTGGCATAGATAGCAGCTCAATAAATAGTCGCTTAATTGCAATGACTGTTACTCATTGAAGAGGAAACAGTGCTGTGAACATGCTAAACAAACAAAATCACCTAAGCAAAACCAAATTAAGATATGCAGTTTCATGAAGTATGGTACACAAGCTACTACTTTCCCCTCATTTTTAGTTAATTCTTTGAGAATTTTGTACAATGTATTTTAATCATGCTTACTCAACTTTCCCCACTGCTATGATAAAGACCATGACCAAAAGCAGCTGAGGGAGGAAAGGGTTTATTTGGCCTTCATGTTCCCACCACAGTCCATTGCTGAGGGAAGTCAGGGCGGGAACCTAGAGGCAGGAACTGGAGCAAAGGCTATGGAGGAGTCTTGTTTACTGGCTTATTTCCCTTGATTTGCTCAGCCTGCTTTCTCACAAAACCCAGGACTATCTACTCAGGGATGGCACCACCCAAAGTGGGCTGGACCCTCTCATAGCAATCAGTAATCAAGAAAATGCTTTATAAATTTGCCTACAGGAGAATCTCACATAGGCATTTTCTCAGTTGAGAGTTCTTCCCAGATGACCCCGAATTGTGAAAAGTCGACAGGTAAGTAGCCAGCACACCACCCAACTTTCTGTCCTCTTCCTTAAAAGCCCATTGAATCCAATTTGTCCTGCCCATTTATACTAGAATGTGTGATCTTTCACTGGGAGAGGGTTGACTGACCCAAGACCGTGCCCTTAAAGAAGACTGATTCTCTCTTCTTTAGCAGCTACCAAACGCCAGTAGCTCCTCAGCTATTGGTGGGATTTCATGATCCTGCTCTCAAGGCTGAGGGGTTATCTCAGAAGAAGGGGTGGGAAGATTGTAAGAGCCACAGTCAGTGCATGATGTCATGGAACGGTGTTTTCTAGACATAGGAGAAAAGTTACTTTCCTGTACTCATGGTGGCTGTAACACTAGCCATAAGAACTGCAAAGCCCAAGCCAGACAAAAATATTGCCACCACTTTTTAGCAAAAGTCATAGGCAAACGAGAAGAAAGAGCTGGATGGATCCCCCACAATACATGGCCTACCATGTTATGAGGGTGGAGTTTTACAAAGACAGGAAGGAATATTTACTACCACTGACTCATTTTAGGACCCCAACTCACAATCTACAAAAAAAAAAGGTAAATGAATAATAAATAAATAAGCAATCCCCCTCCAATCAGCACTTTTCTAGGCATTTGGAAATGGACCCTCCAGCAGCGGAGGGGCTCCCACTCTGCACACCTTGGCTCATGTCCCTGTGTGTTATTAGCTGTAATTGACCCATTCCTCTGATTATGGATACATTAGCAGCTGACTCTAGCAATTCTTTAAATGCACAAGTGGCTGCTGAACTGTGGGATTTGCTGATGTGAACTTCCAAGCTTGACTCGTAAAATGATTCCTTTAGTTTTTTATTATACACTGAATGTCCCCAGAATTATTAACATCAGCTTCAAATTGAGACTGTAACCATGTTTTTTTTTTTTGTTTTCAGTGGGGATGTGACTGACAGAATAGGGGAATAAATACAGATATTGTCATTTATAATGTATAAATACAATACATTTCTGGTCAAAATTCCATTGGGATTTGTGTGAGAAAGAAAGCATATAATTAATATATTTAAGGACCTTTGAAATTTTTAATCATTAATTTAGTTCATGTGTAGTTCTATGTGTGTGTGTGTGTGTGTGTGTGTGTGTGTGTGTGTACATGTGATGTGTATGCAAGTGCCAGTGAAGGTTAGAGGATCTAGTTCAGATCCTCTAGAACTAGAGTTACAGGTACCATGTGACAGTTATAAGGTACCATGTGGGTGCTGGGTGAATGTACTGCCATAGCTCCCCAGTAGGTAGAGAAGGCTGTTGTCTCTCACTAGAAAGGCATCTGCTCCACTCACAACAGTCGATCTGCACAATTACAGGATGAAGCATCTGCTGGAGGGAGACTGGTGGGCCCCAGTATTTCTCAACACCTAGATTACCCCTGTGCTTTTAGATCAAACATACCTATTTGGTGGACCTCATTGGCTCTATCCTCTTTCAAGACAGAATTAAATGGAACTCCCTTTTAAAGTTTCTTTTTTAAAAGATTTATTTGAATGATACATTATGTGTGTATCTGTTTTGGAGTTTGCACCTCTGAGTGTACTGCCCACAGAGGCCAGAGGGGGTGCACATCCATTGAAGCTAGAGCTACAGATGGTTGGGAGCTGCAGAATGCATATGGGATCCAAACCTGGGTCCTTTCAAAAAGCAGGAGGTGCTCTTAACTGCTGGGTCATCTCTCAACCAGACTCCATCCGAGCTTTGGGCTTTCTGGCCTCTACCCTTCCATCTGTGTTGTACTTCATGCCTACCAGTTCTACGTGGCCAAGAGAAGCCTTTTACTTTCCTTCATCTCTTTGTGAATGGCTTCCATCAGCACTTCACTAATACATGGCCCCTTTCATGTCGTTTATGTCTCCTTACTAATGAGGTATCTGGGACAAAATGCACTTCTGTGGGTTCCATGCTGCCTGAGTCTGGGATGAGCAACACCCTGCCCCACCCACCCAGCCACATTACAGTGTTTCTTGGACACAGGGTAAGCATGATCTGGCCTGAAACAGCCTCACTGACGCAGGCTGTCTTCGCATGCTTGCTTCTATGAAGCCCCTTTGGATGCAGCCACCATGCAAGATCTCTTTTCCTACCAATTACCCATCATTTGTGCCAGCACGCTGCTAAGCTGCAAATCCCTGCAATTGCTATTTCACTCTCTGCCCTTCTTTCTCATAAATCTGGCGAGAGTCTGGCAGCCTGTCCAGAGCCTAGGATAACGAAGTCCTCTCCCATCCTTCTTCCCTCGCTGTGCGGGTGACAGGTAAGGAGTAGATCACTCAGGATGAAGTTTCAGCTGTTAGAGCAGAGAGGAAAAATAACAGTGGCTTAAATAAGACAGTAGTTTACTTTTCCGGAGGCTGCCGAGGTACAGACAGCCCGGGGCTCATAGGTAGGTTACCTTTACTTTGCTATGGTTACTGGTTTGCGCTCACGTATCCCCATGGTCCAGGAGGGCTCAATTCCATACACATGTGCTGCAAAGCACAGAGGATGGAGAGTAGAGGGCCCTGGACCTCTTCCATAGCCGGTACAGGTCCTGTATCTCCAGGTTCTGCTGATCTGCTTTCTAGATAAATCAAAATGTAAACGGGAAATCCACAGAGACTTCTGTATGATAGAAAGCTGAGGGACCTCTCCCGCCCAACCCAAGGAGGAGGAAATTCTTCTCATATTTAAAGTCTTTCACTGCAGGATAAAAGCAGCAGCCCTTAGCAATTAGATAAAATGTGTCTTGGGCTCTGCCCTAGCACCCACTGGACAGAGATATGTTTCTATGTGCAAGAAAGTACATGGACACGAGGCTGTATTCTGAAGGAGGCATAAATGAGCAAAGTATACCCTAGTTGGGGAACTGGTTAAAGAAATCAGGTGTATTTTCCCCATACAATATTGTACACCTACTGAAAAAAAAAAAAAAAGAAAAAGAAACTTGCCTGTTCTGACAAGGAACACCATGGAACGTGAAACATCCTCCACAGGCTCATGTGTCTGAACACTTGGTCCCCGGTTTGTGGAGCTGTCTTAAAAGTTGTAGAATCACTAGCAGGAACAGCCTTGATAGAGGTAGGCTACTCGGGGTGAGCCCTAAGATTTGACAGCATGAATCCATTTCCTGTCTGCTCTCTCTGCTTTCTGCTTGTGATGCAATGTGACCTTGCATGCCTTCCCCACCACGATAGGCCATTCACGTCCCTTCTTAAAGGAGGAGCTCAACGGCCCCTTCCTCTCTTAAGTTGCTTCAGCCAGGTCACAGCATTAACAGAACCAAGGCAAGATAGGAAACTGGTCACAGGGTGTCACCTTAATGTGTGCAAAGGTGGAAGGACAGTCTTGATCTGGCATGAGTCACAGAACTGAAGAGATGTCCTACTTTGCTCTTCTGTTGTTATGATAAACATCATGACTAAAAGCAAACTGGAGAGGAAACGGTTTATTTCAGCATACACTTCCAGGGTCCAGTCCATCTGTGAGGGAAGCCAGGGAAAGGATGCAAGCTAAAGCCATGAAGCAGAAATCATGGAGAAGCACTGCTCACTGGCTGGCTCACTTCATCTTTCTCATTCTCAGCTGTTTTATTATTTCAATCTTATGTATATGAGTATTTTGCTTGCATGCATATCTGTGCACACATGTGTGCATGTACATAGAGGTCTGGAGGTCAAAAGAGGGCACTGCCCCCCCCCCCCCGAATGGGAGTTCCAGGTGACTGGGCTGATGTGTGGATTCTGAGAACTGATCCCAGGTCCTCTACAAGAGCAACAAGTACTCTTAACCACCGACCCATCACTCTAGCCCCGCAAACTAGCTTTCTTATGTAATTCAGGAACCCTTGCCCAGGGGTAACAATGACCATGACAGAGTGGCTCTTTCCACTTCAATCAACCAACAATTAATTTTCCTTTGATATGACCATAGGTCAATCTGATTTGGGTTCTTCAGTTGAGAATCGGGTGACTCTTGGTTGTCTCTAGTTGACAATGAAACTAAACCAGGACAACAGAGAAATGGAAAAGAGACTAGAGCTGATTAAATCCCAAGAAGAGGCTTATCGTCATATAGACATCGTAAGTTCTCTTTGCGTTCATATCTTCTCAAAGTCAAAGAGCACATTTTATACAGCTACTACCAAGAGATCTCCTATGTAGACCCCAAGGAAGTTAGACAATCAAAGAAAGCTGAAGAAGGTCTCATTTGATCTCACAGGCTGCAGCTACTGAAATCCTGGGTGGCTAAAGGAAGCCTCACCAATGCATGCAAAACTACACCAACCAAAGGAAATGAAATTTGAAGAAGACTATGAGACCCCAGACATTTTTTTTTTATTCTATGAATGAGAGAGAAGTAAAACTGATCCATTTCAGGTTTCTTTCACAGTATCCATGGACTAGATCCAAGTTGAAAGGTTCTGAAGCCGGGGAGGGTTTGGGGCCGATTTCTGATGCATTGGAAAGTGGGTGGGAAGCACACGGACAGGGAGATGTGAGGCACTGGTGTCCCACTTTGGGTTTTGTTGCTGTGAGAAAAAAACAGTGATCAAAACTAACCTGAGAGGAGATGGTTTTTTGGCTTATACCTCCCAGTCACAGCCCATGACTGAAGGAAGCCAGGGCAAGAAACCAAGGCAGGAGCCTGCAGGCAAGAGCTGAAGCAGACAGAGGTCGTGAAGGAACAGTACTTGCTCTTCATAGCTTGCTCAGCCTGCTTTTTTTTTTTTTTTTTTTTTGATTTTTCGAGACAGGGTTTCCTCCGTAGCTTTTTGGTTCCTGTCCTGGAACTAGCTCTTGTAGACCAGGCTGGCCTCGAACTCACAGAGATCCGCCTGCCTCTGCTGGGATTAAAGGCGTGCGCCACCGCCACCCAACTTTCAGCCTGCTCTTTTACATAACCTGGGACCACCACGCACTCAGGGGTTGCACTACCCACAGTAGGCTGGGCCCTTCTACTTTACTAATTAAGAAGACACTCCACAGACATGCCCCCCGGGGCCAATAAGATGGAGGCAATTCCTCACTGAGCCTCCCTCTTCTCAGATGACTCTAGTAGGTGTTGAGCTGACAAAAGTAATCAGCACAACTGGACAGGGAGAACAATGGTGGTGCCAAGCATCCTTTGTCAAATGCTGCAGCTTTGGGGAGATGTGTTAATTACTTTGATCATTGCGAGGACCAAATTACCTGACAAGAAGAAGCCTAAGGACGGGGAGGGTTTAATTTGCCTCACAGTTTCAACGTACACACTGTCATGGCAGGCAAGGGAACGCTGCGGTGGGCAACTCTCTGGCTCACATCTTAATGGAGCTGGAGGTAGGGTGGGGGTGGCTAGTTTACTTTCTCTATTTTATTTCTCCCAGAACTTTAGCCTAGAAAATGGTGTCATCCACAGTCAAAGGTTTCCCCACCTCAACTAGATCTCTCTAGAAACACTGTCACAGCCACACCAACAGACATATCTCCATGGTGATTTGGTTTCAGTTCATAATGAAGATTAACTATTTTTTTAAATTATGCATATGGCTGTGCATCTGTATATGTACATGTCTGTAAACAGAATCTTTAAAGCTGGCTGGTTTGGGGATGTCTAGGTGACTTCAATCACAACCCACCGTGCTTTCTAGTCCCTTCACCTTCAAAGGTATTACCACAGGGTTGAGCCATTTTCTGTTACCTGTTAGTGTAAGGCTAAGTAAGTCTTCAAGGTAACCACCTCGGCGGATTTCCAAGACATTCTAACACAAATAAGGCTTGATTGTGGACTTCACTGGTTCACGGTCAGGCTAGAAATATGTGAACATATGGCACACTGACCCAAGCAATACATGAGGGAGAGAGAACTAAGTTTAGCCAATGACACACAGCCCTGCTGGCTCCTTCCCTCAGCATTCAGAATGGAGTTTAACAGCTGATTCAGCTTAGCAACCCCATAAGCCATGTGGCCTCATTTAAGACAATGATCTGCCCCTGTGTGGTTTGCACATTTAAATGAGTCCAGAGATTTTCTTGACAGTTATCACACTCCCGTGCAGGGAAGGGGACGTCATTAGTGTCACATCAAAGCCTGGAAATTACTGGACTGTTTTCATAGCCATCGGGAAAAGTGATTATCAAGAGGCCCTCAGCCAGGCACAGCGAGTCACCTTTAGCTTCTACCAAACCAAGATGAAAAAGGAGGGGCTGGATCGGCTGCATGGGTGTCGTAGCTCCTTTACGCCTTGCTGTGACAAAATACACGGCCAAAGCAAGCACTCCAGGTTGCTTTGCTCTTGGCTTGATAAACAGCCTGATCAAAAAGCACAGACTTCCAGTTCACAGTCCATCTCTGAGGAAAGTCATGGCCCACACTGGAGGCAGGAAGCATGGAGGAACGCTGCTGGCTGGCTTGCTGCAAAGCCCCTGCTCAGCTAGCTCTCTTATCCTGTCCAGGACTATCTGGTTCCAACTGCAGTGGGTTGGGCCTTCCTACATCAGTTAGCAATCAAGAAAATGACTCATGGACCCACCTGAAAGAGGCAACTTTTTGACTGGGGTTCCCGCTTCCCATGTGACCATAAAAACGAACCAGGACAGCAACTTAAGAGCTGCAGGATTTATTCTGGCTTACTGTTTGAAGGGTTATGGTCCATCCTACAGAGAAGGAACAGCGGTAAGGGTATGAAGCTGGAAAGTCAACAGCATCAAGCAGGCAGGCCACAGAGAGAACAGGACGTGATCAAACCTCAAGTTCTCCCTCAGTGATGTACTTTCTCCAGCAGGGGTCCACCTCCTAGAGGTGCCACAGCCCTTCCTAATACAGCACCACCAGCTAAGGGACCAATTGTACAAATGCATGAGTCTTTTGAGCACATCTCCCATTTCAACCACAACAGGGGGTAAAAGGCTTGCCATACAATCACAAGGAGGCAGATTAAGCACCCACAGAAAAGCGGGTGCAATCCTGTAGCCCCAGATCTGGGAACAGAGACAAGAGGAACCCCAAGGCTTGCTAGTCAGCCACTGAAAGTGACACAGAGGGCTCCAGGGTCACAGAGAGACCCTGACATAAGAAATGAGGGTGAAAGCAGTAAAGGTGATAGAAGACGGCCCCAGTGTTGATCTCTGGCCTCTGTACACACACACACACACACACACACACACACACACACACACACAAATGGTATTTCACATTAAACAAAAAATCTGTTTCAGCATGTTCTAAGCTTTCCTAAATCCTGAGCAAATCACGTCTCAAAAAAACTGTCTACTTCTGCCTGAGGCCCCAGCCATCACCTTTGCTCTTCTGCCAGCTCCCAGTGACAGTGGCCCTGACTTCCTTCACATCCTGTCTGCCACGTCCATCTCTGGCACAGTCTATGTACATAACAGACACTTAATTGACACTTCCCTGCAAAGCTGCCCGTGCCTGGAAGTGATGCAGGGTGTGTAGACAGATCGTTCCCCCCGGCACACGGGAATGAAAGCAATGCAAATTTACCTTGTTCGATGGACTCGGGTTTATCATCACAGACAGGCAGAGCCGAGAGCTAAGCATGAATCTATATAGGTTAATGGCTTTGTTTCACAGAGGCAGAGCCGAGGGAGAGAGCACGGAGGAAACCACTCTGAGGCACAGATAATGTTACAACCAGATCCTGATCAGAAACCCGACCCACTAATTAATTCTAAGGGAATCTGATAATATGCAAAAAAATGAATATGACAGCAGCTGGCGTTTAAACTTAGCAATCATTCCCCTGCTCTATAGCGAGTGTCTTTCCCTCGTACCTGCTTCAGATGGCAGATGGAGATTTATGGGTCTTGGATGCCGGCATTGGAGAGGAACACGGGAAGCGTGTATGTAAATAGGTAATCTGAGAAATTGAATGCAGTGAAGTAACAAGATATTCTTGCTTTGATGCTACTTTGGGGACTTGGGGGAACCCCCTGGGGTGTCTCCAATGAGCCAAGGACTGCGGATAAGAACGAGCCAGTCCCGCCCGGTGTGGAAGCCATAAATGCTGGCTAGATTTTTCAGCTTCCCGTAGTCACAATCTTCCTTATGTGACTCTGCCGATCCTCCCACAAAGGGTACAGAGGAGGGGTCTCTACACTTTAACTATGAACAGAGCCTGGACCCTCAGGACGTGTCTAGGTTCAAGAGATGAACAGGTTTGGCATGCTGTTCTGTGAGGTCTATATATGTTCATGGGACATACCACAGAGCAAGACATACCCAGGAGCAAGAGAGAAGACTGAGTGTATGGAATGGAGCGGCCAGAAGCCAGCAGGCTGCAAACATGAGGTGCCGCTTACTGAAAACAGACCAGCCTGTGCAACCCCATCCCCAGCCACCCAGAGGAATGGGAGCCACACAAATGTGCACTGCAGCTGGGCACAGTGGCTCGTGCCTATAAGCCCATCACTAGAGAGGCCGAGGCAGGAGGACTGTTAGGATTTCCAGAGCATCTTGGATTACACTCTGAGTTCCAGGTCAGCCTGGGCTCAAAACAATAACAATAGTAAAACAAAGCAAACACCCATGTCTTTATGTTCCGCATTGTCCATGAATGTCCTAGGCCATAGTTCACTGATAACCTTGAGGAGGGTTTTGGAAACAAGTGTTCCAGAAAGGAAAATGGTCAATGAGATGGTCCAGAGAGACCGCAGGTGAGAGGTCAAGGGACAGAAAGCCTGGTGTAAGTGATGCTGGTTAGATGCAGATGCCTAACAGGTTAGATGACTGCAGGCTGGTGCATAAGGAACTGGGTGGATGTGGTCCTAATGGCTCTCCTGGAGACTGGGACATCAATGGACATCAGAATGTACATAATATACTGGTGTTCCGGGTGCCTTGTGGATGGGTTTTAAGATAGGGGCAGGTGAGAACAGAAGCTGAGATGTGAAAATATCGTGACTGGAAGATTCCTCAGACTAAGAAGAGCTACAGAAATCAAGCATGCACCACCACCACTCCTTGTGTGTACATTCGTACACTTATATACACACATGTAAGTATACCATGTGCATGTATGATTGATGTGCTAAATACAAGTTGTGCAGTCTTGGGGAAATCCTCCCAAGAGAAATTCTGTATTCTTGGTTCATCTCTATGCACACGCCAACAACCAGAATATCATGTGATATTTTTTTCCAGGTCCCAAAGTACTCAGAACGTACTTCCAAATAAAATATACCCTAATCTTCTGTAATGAACACCCAGGATTTGCATGAAGCAGAGCTGCAGGACTTCTCAGCGTGATCAGTAAAATGATTGCATGGAAAAGGAGTCCCCCGTTTCACAGTCTCCCGCTTCCACAGGAGTCCCCAGCAGCAAACACCTTGTCTGCAGTATAAGCAGAGGAGGGTCCCCAGGGAGGGAACATCATCTTTCCACACATCATCTAAGCGCATCCCCTCGGGCAGCCTGAGGAGGAACATGCATTCTCCTAAATAGGACGAAGAAGTCCTTTGAAAAAAACAAAAACAGAAAAACAGAGTCAGGACTCCAAATGTAATATTCATGCTCACATTGGAATTTCAGGTATGGTAGGGGGATTATAAGGGAGATTGGTATCTTGGCTGAGCCATTCTTTGGAGAGATTTAAAAACATCCCAAATGTGGTCCTGACCATTGTCCTTCCTGGGTCATTTCCCCTATGGGCTTGGACCACCTGTGGGGCTGAGACAATTGTGGATATTTCTGGACTCCAAATTGGATTTTGTGTTCAGAAGTGCTTTATTGAGGGCGGAGGGTGGGTCTATTCAAATATGAGCTTTGAGAAATGCCATTAGAATCAGACACGAAATTCAATCCAAAGTATTGAATGGGGAAATCGGGAGAGAGGATGTAGCAGCCTCACCATGGCATATCACACACACACACACACACACACACACACACACACACACACACGATTAAAGAAATGAGAAAAATGTGGGCTGGGGAAAGAATTCAGTCAAGTATATACCATGCAATCACGATGCAGACCTGAGCTGAGTCTTCAGCACCCATGTGAAAATCCAGGCATGATGGCATTTGTCTATAATCCCAGGACTAAAGAGGCAAACAGGAGAATCCCTGGGGCTTGCTGGCTAGCCAGGCTAACCCACTCCGTGAGCTTCTGACTCAAAGCGTAAAGGGATGGAAGAAGACACCCAGTGTCAGTTGATGGCCTCCAAATGCACGTGTATTTGTGTGCATGTGTACCTCACACACACGTGCAATTGCACGCACACACACAAAGTAGAAAAGAAAAAAAATGAGGAAAGATAAAAAAGAGAGTCTACAGAGAAATTCAACCACAAATCCACAGTGTCCACAACTGGAGGAGCAAATTAGGCTAGCATATTAACAGTTAGAACCCTCCGGCAGATTCTTAGACAATGGGGGAACAGTTCCACACACTGCACCTCTTACATGGAAAGGTACAGAGCCAAATGCCCTCCATTCTCTTCCGGCCTTCCAAAGTTTGCGGGGCAGGGCTGATTTTAGCTCTGAGTGAGCCAGGGTTCCCTTTCAAGCAGTCATTAAAACAAGTAAGTTTCAGGCCAAATCATGGGCACACAGCCAGCCCACCTCTCTGACAGATGTGCCTGGCATCCAGCAGAGAATCCAAGCCCTCAGTTTTCTTATGGACACAATCATTCCTCTTTCCAGCATTTGGCTCCTAGTTTTACTGCAAAATCCAGAACTGGATTTTTGTGAGCCAGTCTCTCCCATGGTGGTGACTTCAGTTCTAAGTCCTGGTGAGGATAACAGAAATTGAGCAGGGGGTGCTGTAACCACAAAGGGGAAGAAAAGAAAAACACAGATATGTAGAAGTCATGTGTCGTGCAAACATTCCTGGACTTCTAATAGAGCTGTAGAAGTTTTGGGGTACTAGACAATTGTCTTTCTGTTTGCCCACTGTCCTTTCCTGGTACCACAAGCTGTATTGATGCCTCTTCCTCACCCAGAGTTCAGCTGTGCAGCTTCATTGATTCTATTCTAAGTCAAGGTGGGCATTTGGACAAGATGAGGCCAATCACCACAGTCTTCGACATGGACAGTTGATGCAACTACAGTTCCCCAGGCTCATAAAAGTGGCTAGAGACTCTACCTTTACCCCACCCCTGTGAGACTGCTGAGGGATAGAGCATGAGCCCTGAGTCCCCCAGCCACACACCAAAAACAGAATCGAGCTGAGGCTGCAAAGAGAAACAGAGCTGAAAGATGGGCAAGGGTTTACAGCCATGACTCAGTTTGGAACCAGTTATGCTTAAGGCAATACCACCCTTGAAATTCCCATTTCTGTGGACCAATGCATTCTCCATTTTTAACAAATTCTTTTTGAGTGGGGTTCTGTCAGTACCAACATATTCAGTTCTAATAGATACTTGGTGAATAGATTGTCAATGCCTGTATTTCTTTAAATATTTTCATTTTGTGTGTGTGTGTGTGTGTGTGTGTGTGTGTGTGTGTGTGTGTGTGTGTGTATACCTGCTAAGGAAGCAGCTGTGAACTTCCTAACATGGGTATTAGGAGCTAAACTCTGGTCCTCCAGAAGAACAGTATGTTCTCTTAACTCCTGAACCATCTCACCAGCCACAGAAATGTTTGCTTTAAAATATAAGACATAAATAATAACAAATACAGGGCTCTAAGTAACAGAAGTTCTAAATGCACGTGGCTATGTGGTCAGCATACACAAATTCCCTTCAAGTCAAACGAAGATAGATTTAAGGGGCTGGAGAAATGGCTCAGCATTAGGAGCACTGACTGACTGTCCGGGAGACATGGGTTCAATTCCCAGCACCCACACAGCAGCTCACAACTGTCTGTAACTCCAGGATCCAACACCTCACACAGACATACATGCAGGCAAAACACGAATGCACACAAAATAAAAATAAACAAATAATTTTTTTAAAAAAAGATATATTTTAGCCCTTCATCCATTGAAGGACATGTTGGCTCCTTCCAAGCTTTGGCAACCTTAAAAAAAAAAAAAGGTGCTTTAAAAGGTCATACGCAAGTCTCTCTTTAGATACACATTTAGCTCCTTTGGGTGGTGTGCTGGCTAGTTTTATGTCTACTTGACACAAGCTAAAGTCATTTGAGAAGCAGAGAACTTCAGTGAAGAAAATGCCTCCCTAAGATCAGGCTATAGGCAAGCCTGTAGGGCATTTTCTTAATTAGTGATTGATGGGGAGGGTGGTGCCATCCTGGGTTCTATAAGAAAACAAGCTGAGCAAACCATGGAAGCAAGCCAGTTAGCAGCACTCCTCCATGGCCTCTGCATCTATCTGCTCCCGCCTCCAGGTTGCTGTCCTGCATGAGTTCCTGTTCTGGTTTCCTTCAGGGACAGAGTACAAAACTACCAAGTAGATGTGTAAGCCAAATGAACCCTCTCCTCCCCTGCTTGCTCTTTGGTCATGATGTTTCATCAAAACAATAGAAACCTAGCTTAGACAGATGGGCTCCAAGGGGCCATCTGCTGGACTATATACCACCTTGGGACATTTAAAATTTTCAGAATATCACAGATATCATCACTTCCAACTGTGAACCAATTGTCTAGCCGCTGGTCCTTGTTTTCATTTGAATGAGGAAAAGAAAAGGCGTACTGGAGTCATTGTAACACACCTAACCAGTCGGAAAATGGCATAGCTGGGGCGCAGCCCCACCCTCCCCACTTGCCTGAAGCATCATCATCTTTAGATAGTGAAGCATGAGATTTAATTACCATTATCATTATCTCAGCCTGACTAGCTGCAAATGAATTCCGGGTTCTAGGTATCCAGCCAAGACACGGAGTTAAGGATGCTGCTTACTGACCTAATATTAGACAATACAAATGCATGCCCTCCTAAGAAAACAGTCGTAATTAAAATAGCCTTCCCCTCGGGGGAGATGAGGTGGTAAACAAGAGATGGGCGGCATTAATTTAGAACAAGTATGTTACCTCTTTAGAGAGACCCTATCGGCATGTTAATTTGGGTATTTTGTTTTCTCTCCGCCGTATATTTATAACAGTGAACGTATCTGAGATGGCCCACTCCTAAATGCTCTCTGATCACGGCGTGGGTTTCTGGTTCTCTTCGCTTTTCGTTTGTATGCCATTGCGGAACACTGGAAGCCCGCCGATAGGCCACGGCATATCTTTGAACACGGTGAGTGTGATTAGAAAAATAATGTGCACTGTGGGAAATGACTTTTTTATCACAGCATCGTCGTTTTCCTATTCTGCTGATTTATCTGGAAAAGAATATAGGTAAAAATAAGCTTACTCCATAGAGAGAACACCCTAGCTTGCATATCAGACAATATATGAAAGTTCTTGAATACAGATGTGTGCTGGGGGGGGAGAATACTTAGGTTGTAGGGGGGAATCTACGGGCTCTAGTATTCTCCTGAAAACGCTTTGATCGACACTTGGATCTTGGCATCAGACAGTCCTATTGACCCTGTGTAATTCTTCCTAAGCAGTTTTTAATTATACTGGGGACTTTGTGGTCCAGGTGGGAAGAAAAAAAAATGCGCAGATCGGCAAGTATGCATTTGGAAGCCGGGACACTCAGTTCCTATTGTAAATTAAGAAGCTAGCCGTGAGGTTTTTAATATCCTATCTTTTTTAAATCACAGGTCTTGGTTGTGGTCAGCAACAGCCATCCTGAATCTGCAAGAGTCAATAAATTAACTTTGATGATATGAAGGCCAGCCCAAGAAATCACAGCCAGA
The DNA here is from genome assembly GCF_000317375.1 of Microtus ochrogaster. Classification (NCBI taxonomy): domain Eukaryota; kingdom Metazoa; phylum Chordata; class Mammalia; order Rodentia; family Cricetidae; genus Microtus; species Microtus ochrogaster. Next base: position 18,313,102 of record NC_022010.1, read on the forward strand.
AAAACCAACACTGCTGTGTTCTACCAAGCCATTGCTCGTAGCCATGACCTCTCATGTAGCTGAACATGTGAGCAGGAGAGAAGGACCAGAGGGACACTTCAGACACATGCTGGCTGGAATTCTCTTCTTTGTGAGGTCTTGGGATGTGTGTTTGCATGACAGAACATCCATTCCGGGGCTACAGATGAAGACCTAGTGATGATGAGAGTCTTCAGGAGTCAATGTTTCCACTTCCTTCCTCTGGAATATAGAACGCTAAGAGGCAGTCATGGTGGGTATTGATTGAGTCAAAACACAGATCCCGCTGCAGACTCCCTTGAGCATGGCTCGATGAGAACTGGAGGATGGGCAAGGAAGATACAATTGAGCAGCTAAAACCTGGTGTGCTCAGCAATATAGACTCCTAGGGAGTCTGAGAGCCGCAGGAAAAGCAGCCAATGTTCCCCTGCATTGCTTAGACCGCGTGGATTAGTTCAGAGGTGACCCAGTCTTTGTATGGTGGATAATGGTGGAAGACCATGATGCCAAAGGTAGACCAATGATGACATCAAACTCACCCTCCATCACTTTAGGCCCAGTGCAGGTTTGACAAGGCTTAGATGCTACTCGGGGGGAAAGATGAGGAAACGGAACTGAAAACTATGACTAAGTATTGACTGAGGTGAATTTTCCATCACTTTGGTAGAAAGATTAGAAAAAGACACTGAATTAAACATTTGTATACTTGTGTATATTATCCATAGCAGCGCCCTCTATAGGGAAGTTTGCTTTATATGGGTTGGTGGTGATAACCAGGTGTAACTGTGCTGATGGTGACCCCTGGGTGGTGATTCTATGTCCATAGTCATAGTGACAATCAGAGTGTTGACTTGGTGACCTATAGTCATAGTGACCCCTAGATAGTGACTTGATGCTCTAGTTATGGTGACCCCTTGGGTGGTGACTTAGTGACTGCAGTAACTGTGACCCCTGAATGATGACTTCATATCCTATAATGATGGTGACCCCTGGATGGTGACTTGGTGTCCTGTAGTCATGGTAACCACTGGGTAGTGACTTGATGCCTTCTAATCACGGTGACCTCTAGAGAGTGACTTGATGCCTTGTAGTCATGGTGACCCCCTAAGTGGTGACCCGGTATCCTATAGTCATAGTGACTCCTGGGTGGTGGCATCATGTCCTGTAATTATGGTGTCCCCTGGGTGGGGACTTTGTATATTGTTTCCATGGTGAACATGTACTTGGCTAGCCTCAGTCCCCAGTCCTTCCAGAGAGCCTGCTGATGCTCCCACACACTGTAGAGTTAACACGGAATACTGGCATGGGCCACATACCCAGGAGAACAGAAATAATTTTACTAGGCAGGGCATTCAGAGGGCTCAGAAGTTTGCCTCCCAGGATCCAGGGACAAAGAAAACAAAGCTTTCTTCTGTTTGGGCAAGGCTAATCCTGTGCACAGCCAGGGCTCCTTGAGTGACTGCCACTGAATGAACAAGGGGTAAACAATTCCAAAATAAAATATACCCCCACACTCTTATGTGTCCTTTTCTGTGTTGGTGAGTACCTGTGGCCAGCACAAGTCCCCATCCTCCAAACCCCAACTCCCAGACATCAAAGCTGTGGAGGTGGCCTGCTGGGTGCTCATGGCACGGTTCCAGCTTTTGTTCCACCAATCAGCATATGCTTCCCAGAGCAAGACTAGCAAGCGCCGAGCTCCTCTGCAGCTTGTAATGACAGCCAGCCCCACTGGACATGTTGATGGAACTGAGAAGGAGCAGGAGATGTCTGGCCGTCTGTGCTGCAGTCTGTGAAATACTGTTTACAGTGAGGAAAGATGAATGGCACATTGCTAGGGAGAGAAAAATCTACAAGTTCCTGGCTTTTAAACTAGGATCACTATGAAGTGTAAGTGTTGTGTGTGCTTTCGTGTGCCTCTTCACACTAAAGCATTAGAGACAGGAGTGCCAATTTCATTCTCCCATGTGCACGGGCTTTTCAATTAGCAGAGTAGAGAAACTTGCAAAGATTTGCAAAATACCAGCTTTTTCTACAGGGAGTGGGCGGCAAGACCCAGACATGGAGAGCCTGCCAGGCCCTTTGGCACGAGTCCATCTTAATTCTGTCCAGGCCTGGGGTTGCTTTTCATCTGTGGAAACACACAGGTAATGGGGGGTTCTGATGTTATCAGCAAGGCTAAGAAAGCTGGAGCTTAGATGATTTAAGCTCCCATTGTCCCTTGACAGATACTATTGAGGAGGCCAGTTTTTCTATGGGTAAACACGGTCCAGTTTTTCTATGAGTAAACACAGTCCAGTTTCCCTTTGAAACCTGAAGAGACACACCTTCTTAGCTATTTTGCTTCAAAAAAAAGTAGATGCCATTTACAAGGTAGAAGAAAGCCGCCACAAGGACAAGCGAGATGGTTCAGTGGGCAAAGGCACTCGAGGCCAAACCCAATCCACTCCCTCAAGCTGTTCTCTGCCGCATATAAGCTGCATGAACGCGCACGCGCGCGCGCGCGCACATACACACACACACACACACACACACACACACACACACACACACACTTAACAATATAATAAAAATAAAAAGGAACGTGCCTTAGGGAAGAGCATACTGTCTCTACTGACTGACATACTCTTCTCTTCTCTGTCCCCATCATCTGCACCATCCTTAGTCCTTCCTACTTCACAGTTCTCCAACAAATCACCCACCTTGGCTTCGGATCCACATGTGAGAGTGTGGTCCTCAGTCTCTCGACTTAAATCAATGACCTGGCAGCTATGCTACAACAGACTGTCATCACTAGCCTGACTAAGGTCAAGGTGGCCCCCGGTGTCTGTCACTAAGTAGCCAGATGATGCTGAGACTGGCAGTTTAGGAAGCAGTTTGTAAGTCAGTGTACAGAGCTTCCCAGTCAATCGCTGGAAAGAACATTCTTGTTCTCTCATGACAGACAAGACAGGGAGAGGCAGAAGCCAACCATCAGGTTTGGCCCTGTAGAAGGCTCTTCCCACCCCTCTGCGACATGCACAGATGGCCTTTAAATGAAAGAGTGCCCTCCTAGAAAGTCACAGGAAACCTGACAATGGTGGGATGCTCATAGCCATCAATCAACATCATGACTAGGCTCGGATACAGCTTGGGGTATACCAGGGAGGGGTGGGGCTCTAGTTCCAAGGGCTGGCTGAGGAGGGATGGCACAAGTCACTGTATTGCACGTGGTGTTGTTTGTACTCTGTCTCCACATCCTCCACAGGGAACTGGCACCTCTTCACTCTGTTCCCAGGGGAGGCCCTTCCTCCTACTTCTGTTCTGCCCCTCCCTACTTACCTCTCCATATTGCCCTGAAGGCATGAGTACCAGGTTATATGTGAGTCACAGCTGGAATCACCAGACACAGACGTGGAACAGCACAAGGTCACAAGGTTCTTGCTCCACTTTGCTCTGGCTAAGAACTATGAGCATTGTTCATGGACATGACATACTACTTTCCTCAAGGCACTTGCCAAAATAAGAGAAAGACTATCAGTGTATTTTAAAACTGACCTCATGCCTTGATCTCACCTGAATGGCTCCAGAAAGTTCATATATTAATGAGTATATTTCCTGTTTCAGCAGAAAAGACTTCTGGTCTATCTTCAACTCTTAAAGTCATCAGATAAATCAAAATACCTTGTTTTCTTTTATTGACTTATGCCTTCATGTGCCTTATGTATGGGGGCACATGTGTATGCATGCATGTGTGCATGTGAGTGTGCTTGTGTTTATGTCTGTGTATGAACATGTATGTGACGACTATCAGCCATCCTCACTCAGATTTCTTTCCTGAGGCATGCTGCTGAAGAGGGTCTCTCTCACAGGCTTTGAATTCAGTGATTAGGCAAGATGAGTTGGCTGCAGAGTGCCAGGGATCCCCCTATCTCTATTCCCCAGCACTACGATTACAAATGAGGGCTGCCATATCCAGCATTTCACACCGGTGCTGGGAACTGAACTCAGATCCTCACGCTGGCACAGACAACACTTTATTGACTGAGCCATTGCCCAGTCCGAGTCTTCTTTTTCTAGAAGTCTGACACTTCTCAGAGATGTTGAGCCTTCTTTTCTATAAAGGCAATTTGTTATTTACTTCCTAATCCATCCTTCTCACCACTTGGCTACCTGGACAGGAGAGAGCAGGGCTGACCCTTCAGTCCACAGAAATGAGACTCTCGTGTAAGTGTGAATACAAGGAGCAAGTCCCTCACATTATTAACAGGTAAGTAAATGATGATACTAACAGAAAATAACGATTAGAAAGCAGCTCTGCTCACCCGTAAGTGAATTACACACTTGTTCCAAGGACGTTTTAGGAAGTAAACAGCATATAATCACGGGGATTTACAGGGCAATTAGGTTAAGTACCGACGAAAGTACATTAGCCCGACATGGCACAAACATCCTGATAACAGACTGACCGAGGCTCTGGTCCAAATTGTTCTCCTGGGAGCGCTGTGTAAACGCCTCCATGAGGAAGACCTGCAATCCTCATAAAGCCTCAAACCCATGATCCCGGCTGACTCTAGAGGTCCTAAGCATCCATGGAAGTCTTCTCTTCTAGTTTCATTTCTGAAAAACCAACTTATGGATGGGGTCGCATTTTAGCTGACAGTTCCAGGGCACAGTCCATCACAAAAAGACATCAAGGCCAGAACTCAAGCAACTAGCAACATCACATCCACAGTTAAGAGCAGAGAGAAAAAGATTCATCCATGTGGCTGTCTACATGCGTCCAGCTCTCAGTCAGTCCCTTCCATCCTAGGGCCTCTGCCCATGGGAATGGTGACACCCATAGTGGGCTGGGTCAATTAGTGATCAAAACTATCCTTCACAGCTATGCCCACAGGCCAGCTCTATCTGGGCAATTATTCAGCTAAGGTTCTGAGTTCTTAGGTGATTCCGGGTTGTGTCATGTTGACAATTGGGAACTACACAGCACAACTTTCCCTTTGCCTTAGCTACAGCCAGAGACTCCCCATCGGTCTATTTGGGGAATGTATTTTATTCCCATAAAATCCATCTTCTCGCCTTCCCTGTAGCCTGCAAGACAGACACTTCCGCTGTGGCGATTTCTGTGCTGAAAACACAGGAGCTCGAATTGGTGGCTGGCTTGTTGCCCAATTACAGAGCATGTGTAGGTTTCCGAGTGAAGTTGACACTAGCTGCTTGTGATGGCTCCTGCGCTGAGAAGGCTTGGTCCTCAGATGTCGGGTCTGTCGCTGAAGGGTGACTAGATCCCACATGTTCTGGTGTCAGTTATCCACTGACTGTCTCATAATTAGATGGCAGTACAGGGAGGTAGCAGAAACCATCAGAGGTAGGACTAGGTCGGAGGAAGCAGGTCACTACTTCCTTGGGAATTTGTATTGGTAATGAAATGAGCCAGTCAGTCCATCTCCAGGTGTGTGTCTGCCTGTCTGCTCCTCTCTCTCTCTCTCTCTCTCTCTCTCTCTCTCTCTCTCTCCCTATCTATCTCTATCTCTATCTACATATATATATGTATATGTATGTATATATGTGTGTGTGTCTGTCTGTCTGTCTGTCTGCCTGCCTGTCTGCCTGCCTCCCCCCCACCTCTCTCTTTCTCCCCCTCCCCATGACATTCTTTCTTTACCTCAGTCCAAAAGCAATGAAGCCAGTCTCTGAAACTGATATCCCAAATATGACTGTCTTAAGCTGTTTTCATGGGATATCATTGGGGAAATCTTTTTGTAAACTGTGTGAAGATGCATCTCTGTTTAACCTCACCCACCTAAGGGATCTTCTGATTGGTTTAATAAAGAGCCGAATGGTCATTTGCTAGGCAAGAAAGGATAGACTGGACTTCTAGGCAGAGGTAAGAACTCTGAAGAAGAATCTAAGGTGGACAGATTTCTCAGTCAGATGCAGAGGAAGTCGGATGTACAGTACTAAGGAGAGGTAACGAGCCATGTGGCAGAATGTAGATTAATATAAGCAGGTTAATTTAAGTTTTAAGAGCTGGTAGGGAACAAGCCTACACTAACGCCAAGCTTTTATACTTAATAAGAAGTCTCAGTGCTGTTATTTGGGAGCTGGACGTTCAGAAAAGACCTGCTATAGGGTATTCTGTGAATCAGACATGGTGCTCTCACAGCAACATGAATCATACACACTGACTTCCTAAGTCCTGTGCTGGCTCTGCATCTGGGAGCATTCCTCATAGATGCAGTTCTTGACTGTGAAATTGGCCTATCCTTCCATTTCTGCATCTCCCCTGTCCACATTTGAGGCAAGAGCTGAGGACTGTAGAAACATCACTCTCCAGCCTATTCCTCACTCATGAGAACTGGGATGTGGGATCCAAGGTTTATTTTTAAGTCCAAAGCTTAATTTTAAGTCTGGGTGGATTTAGCAGAAGCCCTTCCTGCTCATAGGCAATCTAGTGTGCACTGACTTTGGCTCACCTCTGAAAGCAATGTAAGGATCTAAGCTCCTTGACCTTGTGATGTCACCAGCCCACCCACACTAAGTTCACCCACCAGGAAAGAGAATGATAGAGGACCACAGAGACACTGATGTCCCTTTTCTGAAGGTGACACATCCCTTAAAACGTACTCTTTGCTACCAAAGCATGGCCCGTAGTCCCAACCCAACTGTAAAAGAAGTTTCCGGATGGAATAGGATGCGCAGCTACTGAGTAAACCTAAGCATCATCAAGGCCTTTACCTTGATTCCCTGTTCCCAAATGATGAGCAGCGGTTTTGGCAATTCCATCCATCCCCAAGACAAAAGTTCAAAAATCCCATTCATTCACTCCACCCAAAAACATAGATGAGAAACAAGATATAGAGGTAGCCCATCAGGTTCAAAGAGCCATGAACTAAAAAGGACAGATTTCTACAACTGATCCAATGTGCAGTGGTGAGCCAAGGATGACAGGGTTATCTTCTCTTATGATAGACCCAACACACAATGCTGGAGATGGCAAGGACAGAGTAAGGACACCCTCTCTATGTGATAGACCCAGCATGTATGGCAGTCCAAAAACAGAAAAGGGATAATTTCTTCCCATTAAAAACCCAATGTATAATGAGGAGCCAAAGACAGAGAGTGAGTGATACCTTTCTCCATGTGGTAGACCCAGAATTTCATGGGGTCCAAGTACAGATTGGGGACACCTTATCTACATGACAGACCCAGAATGTAATGTGGATTTAGGGACAGAATAATCACTTAGAGCAGAAAAGCTAAGGAATATGGCAGAGTGTGTAAGAGATATAACTGTAAGTCTGGTGGACAGACACAGTGCATTGTCCCCTCTACTGAACACAGGAGATGTTCTATGTTCATTCACTGATTCTGATACGTGGGAAGAATCCCCCTGCCTGATTTTTGACCCTGGCTTATGTTGAGCCTTAGCACTCATCTATCCTAATCCTGAGATTGAGATACAGTGAGTCTTCCCAATTTCACAAGGACTTTGATTTCAGGAGTGGCATCATGTCTTTCAGTTTCTTCTTCCAAACACAATTCATTCCCAAGCCTAGATATCCTTTGGCTAACTTGAAGGGCATAAAATATGAATGTCATGAGATTCAACAGCTTCCCTTGAACCTACTGTTTGTTTAAGGGCTAATCACCAGCTACCTTGTGACTGTAGAATGGAAGTCATATTCCTATCTATTATCTATAAGGTGCCTTGATGCCTGACAGTTGGTCACCAAGCCACTGTCCTGGTTCAGGTTTCTGATGGGGCAGTCCCTGACTTCTGGGACCAATTTCTGAATTAGGGTAATTTAACCTAAGTGCCTAAGAGGGACCCTGCATCCCTATGTCTCAGCAAAAATTTGATGGGATCAGTGGAATCCAATTATTATCAATTGTTTAGGATAATAAGGAAATACAGGGTTAGTAATTAGTCATCTATTATAATTGAACTTGTAGTCACAGTAGGTATGCTTTCAAGATCAAACAAAGACATATTTTAGATATAGAAGTCATCTTCAAACACTTCAGAGAATGTGGTATTTAAGATGTTTTTATAACCTAGGTTCTTCTTTTTTTTATGACAATGAGACTTGTCTGTTCCTGAAGCACCCATCTATTTCAGAGAAGATAATGAGAATCAAAGAAACTCCACACGGAGCCGACTTTCTTTGTTGCAAAGTAAATCACTGGGCAAGAAAATGTCCTTGCCTCAGCTGCTGACAGTATGCTGTCCTAATTGGACAAGCAGGACACAAAAGAAAATGACTGACAAACATTGTCAAGGCAAGGAGAGACAGCCCTTCAAAATATCCTGCTTCACAGAAAAGTCTATCAGATATGCTAGGCCTGAAGACCGAAGATGGATGCCCCAATATTGCAGAGAAACTTTGGATGACTCTCCAGGCATCCAGCTGTTTCTGTCATTTCTCACATTTTTGGAAGTTGCTTGTTTGCACTTTCTGCTTATTCAGTTAATATTATTTCCTTATTGGGTCTCTGAGGGAGCTGAAGATTAGATAGCTATAGTTATAGTTTCCTAGACACAGAAAGTAAGTTATGATAGAAAGTAAATTAGGTACACGACTTTGGACTCACCAAGACAGGATAGATATGAAGTATTTTCTCTAAATTTGCCAAATGCAAATGGACTAGACATTGTTGATGTACTTATTGCCTGTATGTATTGTATATAGACATTGTATTTATAGTATATAGTTGTTTTTTTTTTTTTTT